>NW_004524659.1:393302-399854 GCF_000260255.1 Octodon degus | reverse complement strand
ACTCTTTGCCTACCCCTATGTCTTCAAGAGTTCCACCTACTTTCTCTTCCAGGAGATTTAGTGTCTCTGCTTTAATGTTTAGATCTTTAATCCATTTTAACTTTAGGCCATATTCATTTTGAAATGATTTATACACAACACATTACAGAACTCCCAGTGGGAAGGACCCAGTTACCCATAGCAGTAATCAGCTCATTAAATCTTACTTCATTGGCTTTTTTCCCTTTCTAACTCACTTTTGAAGCCTTCACAAATGTTTCCTGGTGTTAGCACTCAGTAAACAATTTGCATCTGAGACCTTGTTCCAGAGGACTCCAAGCTAAAAGGTGTGGCGCACTGAGGCCCAGTCCTCGAATCTCCTCTTACTCAACCTCATTTTCTTGTAACAAAACCACGAGTCTCATGGCTTTGAATATCACCCATATTTTCAGACAATATTTCCTGAGCCAGAGATCTCTACTAAACTTATAAAGAACCTCTCTATGCTGAAGTTTAATATGTATCAGACTCAACAGGTTCAGCATAGCTCCTGACGGTGTCTCTCCCCAAACCTACTCCTCTGGAAGACTTACTAGAGGTAAGTGAGCATAGTGTCTAGGAAGACACAAAAAGCCCCTGTGGCTGAAAGGGCTATTAGAGGAAAGGGGACAGGCATACTTCAGCAATATTGAGTGATCCGTTTCTGGCCATAGCAATAAAGCAAATATCACAATAGAGTCATATGAATTTTCTTGGTTTCCCAGCACATATAAAAGTTGTATTTATAGGTGTTCCATTCATGCAGTAGGTAGCACATCAGTCTCATAAAGGTTATGTTTGTACTGCACTATGGCCTATTAAGTGTGAGATGCCATTATGTCTAAAAAATGTACATGCGTTAATAAAAAGATTTTGTTGCTAAGAAAAATGCTAGCAGTCATCTGAGCTGCTACAACAGCTGAGATATGGAATCAACCTAGGTGACCCTCCACAAATGAGTGAATAAAGAAAATACGCATTATGAACATAGGTATTTTATCCAGCCATAAAAAATGAAATGCTGCAGGAAAATGGATCTAAGCAGAGGAAAATAGGCTAAATGACACAAGCCAAGCAAAGAAAGGTAAGTATTGCATGTTCTTTCTCACATGTGGGAATTGAACAAAAGTACACCTAAATGTACAATAGTGATTATGAGAGTTTGGGAAGGACAAAGGTGGGCAAGGTGGATAAAGAGACATTGGATTTGATCGGCGCATACTACATGCATGTGTTGAAATATCACACTCAGCCTCATTAATAAGCACAATTAAAACATGGTAATTAAACATAAAACAAGATTATGTTATAAAAATAAGGACAAGGGTGGCAGAATTAGGTCCATATAGCAGAATAGGAAATAAGAAGAATTTCCTTATCTGGAGGAGAGCTGTTCTCTACATATGGTTGCATTTTCTGGAAGATTCTCTTCTAGCTAATCCTGTCCAAAATCTCTTCACTGAGGAGCTGACTTATTTGCTTCACAGTAAGCAAAAAAGATATATCATTCAGGCAACTGGTGAGATTTTGAGATTCAGTGTATTAGAGAGGGTAAACCTAGCCCTAGTATCAGTGTCAGCTTAACCTCAAAATCTAAAGTTGTTGAGATTTACAATTAAACTTTGATGCTGTCCCAAATATCACTCTATCTTGCCTCAAATTTACAGGCTCCAAAGTCTCTGCTGATAAAATGGAAATGATACTTTCTGAGTACTGTAAGACACAACAGTAGCCCTCCCCAGCCTCCTTCTCCCTCTCTTCTGACCTTTTCTCATTAACAAATATCTTTTCCTTTGGCTAAAGTAAGATGCATTTGTGAGATTCCTTTTGTTAAATGCCAACCATGTTGGCAGGTGGCACAGAAGTGGAAAACAAAGGTATTTTACTAGAATATTCAGAGGGAAAACAATTTTTGCTAAATGTCACACAAAGGTCTAGAGCTAAAGGACATTGCTCTGAGGCTGAAAGACTCGTCCACATTCCCCAAGAAATAGCAAAGTAAGGAGGTGTTATCATTTGCTATGACCAGCTAAAGCTTGATAACAAGAGCTCAAAAAGACTGTTTTCTCAGATTCCAAAAGCTTGCCTACCCATATGCCCTTTAAAATGTTCTTTTGAGGGATTCCTTCCTCTGATGCGGTTTATAGACATAGCTATTGCCTTAACAATGGCTTACAAATCTGGTCCAAGTGGCAGACACTGGGACAGCAGGCAGGTGGGAAAAGAAAATGAGCCACAAGCAATGCCAAGGGATTAAGGATGAGCAAAGAGCAATGCAAAGCTTATTTTCTTCAACCAGAGAATTCAACAGCTCATATCTCCCAGCAGCAATGGGGTCGTTCTTGTTGCTAGGTCAGGATCTAAGTCCAGGATTCAAATTCTTGAGAAGCAGAAGGAGCAGTGGCAGAAGTCTGGGGCCCAGTGTCACCACTAGGATAATTAGAGCTCACATGCAGAACCAGGGGATGTGCAGGGCCAACAGAGGCCAGGTGAAAAGCTCATGATGGCCAGGATACTATTCTGCAAAAAGAAAAGAAAAATGAATTAAGACTTAGCATAGACTTGGAAGGACTTATTCCATTCAAGCTAAATTGACTAAGGCAGCAGATTGCTGTCCAGGATCAGAAATAGCAGAGGAGATACGCATACCCCATATGGATGTGAGCCGGATCAAAATCCTGTTCAGCATGCCAACAACTTATTCAACCAGTTCCTGTGTGAGTCACAAATATGACAGCCATTCCTCTGTATTCACAGAAAAATGGTGCCAGGACTCTTGAGGACACCAAAAACTGCACAGATGTCCAAGTCCCCTGTACAAAGGGACACTGTATTTGTAACAAACACATCCTCCTATGTCTCCTAATATAAGGCAAATGCTATGCAAATATGTTATACTTTATTTATAAGAGAAAAATCACAAGAGAAAATTCAGTACATATTTAATACAAATGTGATTTTTTTTTCAAATACTTATTTTCAACAAGTGGATGGTTGACTCCACAGATGCAGAACTCATGTCCTGACCTCTGACATTCAAGAAGTTGTTAAGGTAAATGGGACAACCATCTTCCTATTTCACAGATGAAAATGTTGAGATTCAGAGTAGTTAAGTAATGACGTAAGATTATACAGCTTCAAAGACGCAGCAACATGCTTCAAAACCTGGTCTCTGACCACTAATTGTATCCTTTTCTGGACATTAATTGTTTGCATGTCTTTTAGCTAAATATCAGTTTCTGTCAGTTATCAGTTAGTTGTATACCAGTTGGTTGCTTAACCAAAGAGCCCTGCACAAACAGCCCCACCCTGATTCCATGTCTGGGCTTCAAGCCTGTAGCTTCCCTGAGTCAGCCTTTCGGGAGCCATGCTTAGACTTCCTGGCTCAAGTTGAGAGGGGTGTCCTTCCTCTATGCCCCTGAATAAGTGTAAAGTTCAGGGTGATAGCCTGTTCTCTTTGATCAGACTCTCCCAGTCATTCTCAAAGATCTCCCTCCCATAGCCCACACACACTGAGAATAAATCCTGAGGAGTGATAAACTAAGGGCTTGAAGGTCACCTAAGAAAACTAAACCTGGAATGAAAATAAAGACTGATCTTTATAGTTCTGGTATATGACTTGAAGGCAAGCTTTATAGTTTGGGAAACTAACTTGTTTTCTCTGAATCTTGCTCTTTTTATGTTTAATATAAAGACATTGGGGCTGGTGAGATGGCTCAGTGGTCTAAAGCACCTACTTAGAACAAGCTTAGCAAAGCCCAGGGACCACGGTTCAATCCCCCAGCACCACATGCCAGCCAGCCCGCCCCCTGGTGGACTGAGCTGGCCACACACACACACACACACACACATAAGTAAATAAAATTAAAAAAAAAATTAATATAAAGACATTGATCAAATAGTTATCAAAACTCCTTTTATTCTTACAGTGATTAACTGTATGTTGTTTATTATCTACCTATAAATTCCTCTGGGGTTTGGGGGGAATCTCTACTAGAATTCCTTAGGCCTATTGCTGGACATACACAAGAAGCAGAAAATGGTTATGGCAGGCTCTGACACTGGTAGCTACCCTTGTATCCAGTTTCACTCTCACCACCCTCTCTCCCACCAGCATCCCCCGTGCCAGCTCTTGTGAACTCCACCAGTAGGGCTTACCTGAGCAGGTCACACCTACGTCTTCCGTATGGTCACAGTCATGATACCCCCAAAACCTGTGCTTGCACTGGTCGAGAGACTGCTCCTTCCCTGAGCAACGAACATCATCCAGCCAGATGCGGCCAACTCCAGGACCATATCTCTTCCTAGAGGGTGAGATAAGGGGCTTCCCACAGCCCAGCTGTTTGCATACCACCTGGTCTTCCTTTGCTCCCCAACTATCATCGCAGACAGTGCCCCATTTTTTCTTGTGCCACACCTCCAACCGCCCAGAGCAAATGCCGTCTCCTCCTACAAGCTTCAGCTGAATGGCATCTGGAAGATGGAGAAAGAGGTGAAAAGGAGAAAAGATACAACTATCGATACCCTCACACAAAACCCAACAACACGTTCCTCCACTGTGTTTCTATGACTGAAGCTCCAACTCTAGGTCTTCATCACGTTCTAACTTCTCCAGCCTGGATCTGTTTCTAGGACCTTTTTGCCTTCCCATCTATTTTATAAATCATTTTTATTAGCTCATACTTGCACAACAGAATAATTATATTTATCAAAGGGAGTTGGTACATGTAGATAACACATCTTGAAGATAGTTGCTACTATACCCTTTTAAAAACTCAGACATCTGAGTCTACATAACTAAGTAACTTTTCCTGGCTGGTCCGTTGGTGCATGAGTCGTTGTATGAATCACTTGAGCGAGATTCCATTTAGTAGCCATTTCCATAGTGAGCCTAGTGTGTGGATAAGGAAGCATCACCTTCCCTTACCTTCACATTCCACCCACGTGTCGTCATAGTGGGTACAGTTGTCCTTCAGAGGCCCGGAAGTGCAATCCTGAATGGTTGCTTCTTTTCCTGAGCATTTCATCTTGCTCATCCAGATAGATCCTCGCCCCTCGACAGAGCTGCTGCATTGGCCTACGGCCATCAGGGCCCTCCCGCAGCCCAGCTGCCGACACAGCACTTTCGCAGCCGGGAGGCCCCAGCCCGCTTTGCACACCGTGCTCCACCGGCTCGCATGCCGCACCTCCACTCGCCCAGCACAGCGTCCAGGGCCACCTGACAGCCGCACGCTCTCTGGGACGAGGGAGAAAGGGATCTCTGACTCTGGAGCTAAAGAGCTTTCTGGATCTGTGGAGAAACAAAGCCAGAGTGTCTGGTTTTTGCAAGAACATGGTTCTCCCAGAGAAAGGAGCCCCAGTGTGCACATGGCTTTGTTCTTTGTGTCGGGCAGAATGTATCCTAGAGAGCTTAGCACTGCCGACCAGACATATCAACGAATCAATGAGATGGATACTTCTTAAGGTCAGGCTGAATCATTATGACCTTGGTAACACTAATTTTTCTTTAATTTATTTGGTACATGGTCTCACTATGCAGCTTGGACTCATAGTGATCCTCCTGTTTCAGCCTCCCCGGCGTTGGGATTACAGGCATGCACCACCATGCCCAGGTTTGGTGGCTGGCTTGGCATGCCTGGGGTTCCAGAGCCTGCACAGCATGCAGTACCCAGATCAAACTCAGGTCCTTGTACTTACCAGGCAGACACTTAGACATCAAGATATCTCCCTATCCCTGACTTTGGCAACATTTTAACTTGTCCAATTATTTTCACCTTCATCTCATTGTTCCTCAGTTCTTCATGAGACAGTCAACTAGAGGCAGTATAATTTATCCGGCATATACACATGAATCCTATCTATTCATGCAAACATAAAAGATCTAAAAAAAAATTGAGTGCAACGGTGGCATGAACCAAGTATCCAAATCCCCAATCTTTCTAAGAAATAAGAATGAGACTTCCGTATCAGGGCACGAGTCATTGTTTCCCTCATAGATTCTCTAGGAGGAGAAATAGAACAGCCCCGCAGCCGAATCACAGTCTAATGCAAGGAAAAGAGCACACAAAGGGGGGAGTTGTTATTAAACATGTAAAGCAAATCTATGAGAAAGCTAAAAGAAACATATAGGTCTGTATATGTCCATAACAATCTATTTACCATCTACCTCACTAACCCATCTGTCTCACTAAGAGATCATGCTGCTCTCTTGTGACCTTCTCCTGTCTGCCAGACAAGATCGCAGACTCTGTGAGATCTGAAACTAGCCAAAAATCACACATGATGCCTTGGCATACATCACTCAAAAAATGTTTTAAAATGCCACATCTTTTTCATCCATTCCTCAGGTGATGGGCATTTTGGTTGCTGCCAAGATTTGTCTATTAGAAATTGTGCTGCTATAAATATAGGTTCACAGATATCACTATTATCACTCAACCTACAATATATGAATGGCAATGGAATACCCATCTCTGACAAAAGTAAACGAAGAAGGGGGATATAAATGAAGGACCATTTTGTGGGGAACAAAAA
>NW_004524659.1:388330-393202 GCF_000260255.1 Octodon degus | reverse complement strand
ATATATATATATATATATATATAGAGAGAGAGAGAGAGAGAGAGAGAGAGAGAGAGAGAGAGAAGAGAGTCTCTGCCCCTCTTAGGAAGTCACCAGTATTCAATCATAAAGATTTCACTGCAATGACCTTATCTAATCTCAGATTCCATGGGCCCTAATTCTACAACATAGTCAAATTTCCTTCAACCTAATACCCCACACAGGGAAGTCAAATTCAACATTAGTTTTGAAGGGAAGAAATGGTATTCAAACCATAGCCTTATGAAAAGGATATTAAAATACCTTTTTATAAAAAAAAATACTTTGGTCTGCATTTCCTTGTAGTAACTTGTCTGGCTTTAGCATTGATATGGAGCTTATAGAAATACCTTAGAAAGCTAGGATTTGTTAAAATAAAAAATGGGTAATGCCAAGAAAATAGGCAGCTAACCAGGAAAGTGTCAAGAAGTGACCACATTTCTCCTAATAACTCAATCTAATGAAAAGATACAGAACTACTGACCCAGTAGGGGGCATGCCAGAGGCCAGTGTTGGGCATGCATGGTACATTACAGCGGGGTTCTCCAGCTAGAAAATAAGTTGACAGTGTGCCTGTCCTAGCTTTCAACCAAGATGGGAGGTTTCTATT
This sequence comes from Octodon degus, assembly GCF_000260255.1. NCBI lineage: Eukaryota > Metazoa > Chordata > Mammalia > Rodentia > Octodontidae > Octodon > Octodon degus. Next base: position 392,574 of record NW_004524659.1, on the reverse strand, counting down.
GAAATTGAAATAAATTATAAAGAGAAAACCATATTGTTCAAAAGTCAGTTAAAATCTGATTCTCCAGAATGTAAGAGTGTCCCACAGAGGAGGAGAAGAATGTGAGAGGGGTTTATAACTGGAGCCTGCAATCAGTGTAAGGATTCTCACTGGAGGATGATGTTGGAGCCTTTACAGGAAAGCAGTAGAGTGGGCTCCATGAAGCAGTGACAAAAACACGGAAGAGATCTGGGCTCAGGTGCAGGAGACAAGGGAGTGAAGTACCTCTGGCCTTGTCCAACAAGCTGAGGCTGTTGTAGGGGAAGCTATGATGGTGAATTCCTGTGCCAACCTGGCTGAGCCGTGATGTCCAACTATGTGAGGAAACATGAGCCCGGATATTTCTGTGAGGGACTTTGCAGATGATATTAACATTTCAGCTGGTGGATGGCAAATGAAGTAGATGGACCTCGACGAGGTGGGTGGGTTTTATCCAATTAGTTGAAATCCTAAATAGAATAAGAGACTGGTGTGTCTCAAGTGACAGTGAATTCTGCTTTAGAGTGTCTTTGGACTGGAACTGCACTATCAGCTCATCCGTAATTTCCAGCTTCTGACCTGCCATGCAGATTTTTCACATAACCTCCATAATCACATAAAGCATTGCCTTGAAATAAACCTTTCTTTGTAAAAAGAAACAGCTGTTCTTCTATACCTTTGGAGGATTACTTTCAGTATTACTTTATCCCTCTGGCCATCAGAATCCACAGGTGCTCAAATCCCTTATGTAGTGCAGCACAGTACTGGCATACAATATTTGTACTTCCTCCTTTACACTTTAGATTATCACTAGATTACTTATAATACCTAATGCAATGTAAATGCTATGTAAATAGCAGATTCATTGTTTAGGGAATGTTGCCAAGAAAGAAAAATCTTGGTATGCTTTTATAAAACATATCTTGGTCTGTGTTTTCTTTTTTCACAGCACTTTTAGATTGGAGGTTGGTTTAATATGTGGATGTAGAGAAGCTGGGGAGATAACTCCATGGACTATCAGCCACCTGGCAAACACCGAGACCAGAGTTTGACCCCCCACACTGCATGCTGTGCTGGCCCCAGCACCCCAGACCCACTGTGCCAGCCCCAAAACCGGGCTTGGTGGTGCGCCCATAACTCCAATGCTGGGGAGGTTGAGGCAGGAGGATCACTATGAGTCTGAGCTGCACAGAGAGAGACCCTGTACCAAATAAACAAATAAAATGTATTTAAAAATATATGAATGCAGAATCCATATTCTCATTTTATTGGTTCTAGTTGTCTAAGTCCCCTAATATGAAAGCTAATGAATATTTAGGGGAGGAATCTTTGTTCCCCTACTTCACAGAAGAAGAAAATGTGGTCCACGGAGAAGACATTTTTTCATATCATTGTAATAGATTGGCCAACTACTTGTGACTGTTTGGTTTTTCTCATGTAAGAAATTTATCCAAGCTTTCTTGTTGTCAGACACCTCCCTTCAGTATTCTTTGGCAGGAATGTATATACCTGACCCACTAGTTTTTCACTTGGCTGTAAAAAAGTCCAAGGGATTTGGTACATCGAATCTGACCCTGAATGGCAGTTGTGCCGTTTAGCTTGGCTACAGCTTCAGCAGGGATCCCAGAATGAGTAAATAGTTGGAAGAAATTAGAACTGAGCCCACAGCCTAGAGCCAAGCCCAATTTAGGCCAGATGAGCCCAGGAAAACTTTATTTTTTTTTTTTTTGAAAAGACAGACTTTATTAGTGTTCCCATAGCCGAAGGGTACCACAAACCATACACTTCCCACTGGAAAACTTTAGCAGTGGCCTGTAATGATCCAGGACAAGAGATAAAAGTTCACATTGCAAATCATGAGCTATCAGCCCAGTTTCGTTCCTCATAAAAGCTATACAAATCCCACATTGGAGTCACAGCTAGGTCTTAACATGCACTGTCACTTTGATTTCATTTTCAAAACAGTTTTGTCCATTTATTTACTGGATCTCTACTATGTGCTGTTAGGGGTACACATTTTCTACTCATAGTCCCATAAAAGGAGGGGTATATGGATTAGTGAAGTTTTAAAACTTTGGTCCTTGGGCTGGAGAGATGGCTCAGTGGTCTAAAGCACCTACTTAGAACAAGCTTAGCAAAGCATCAGGGACCGCGGTTCCATCCCCCAGCACCACATGCCAGCCAGCCCTGCCCCCTGGTGGGCTGAGCTGGCCACACACACACACCACTCTCTCTCTCTCTCTCTCTCTCTCTCTCTCTCTCTCTCTCTCTCTCTGTCTTTCTCTCTCTCTCTATCTCTCTAATAAATAAATAAATAAATAAATAAATAAATAAATAAACTTTGGTCCTTGTTTTCTTCACCCAACCAACCAACTGAAATGCTGACTTCATCTAGAGAGTTACAGCAACATCTACAAATAATAGTCAAATATCTGGACATTCAATGATGCGAAAAGTTGTCACAAAAAAATTAACCATGATAAGGCTATCATTTGTCAATCTGGCAACCCATCTCCTTAAAGGATACTTAATCTCTGTGCTCAAACAATACTGAAGGCCTCATTCTCCCTACGGCAACCAAACTATCCTACTAATAACTCTCTTGCTTATAATCCAGAAGTGGATGAAAAGCCATTGAGTGATATTTTGTCCTTTATATCTCATTAATTTAAATACCATGGCATAAAATTATTAATATTTAAATATTTATTAAGTCAATAACAACTACAAACACACTCAGCCACCTTATCTTTGACAAAGGGACCAAACATGTTCACTGAAAGAAAGATAGCCTCTTTAATAAGTGGGGATGGAGAAACTAGCTTTCTACATGCTAAAGGGTAAACTTAGACCCATGTCCATCACTATGCATGAAAGTCAAAATGGATCAAAGATGTAGATGTTAAAAGAGAGATGCTAAATGTATGGAAAGAAAAAGTAGGTAGAAATCTTGAAGACATAGGGGTAGGAAAAGACTTCATGAACAAAACCCAAACTGTTAGGAAACACTTCAAAAAATCAACAGTTGAGAACTCATCATATTAGAAAGCTTTTGTACCTCAAAAGAAATCACCAATAGAGTGAAAAAACAATCCACAGAGTAGGAAAACATTTTAGCTACTGTCCCTCAGAAAAAGGACTTATATCTAGAACATACAAAGAATTGAAAAAATCAGACCCCCAAATTAAAAGACCCAGTCCAAAACTGGGCATCTGAGATGAACATACATTTCTCAGATGAAGAAATACAAATGGCAAGTAAGTATATGAAACAACATTCAACATCACTGGTCATTAGAGAGGTACAGATTAAAACAACACTGAAATTTCATTTCACCCCAGAAAGAATGGCTATCATCAAGATATTAATTAACTTGTGAATTAAGCAACTGCACTGAAGATTGAAATGTGTAATAGTAAAGTCATGCTTCAAATGTCTGTCATTCTGGTCTTCTGAATATATACTGCTAGTCATGTCATATCAATTATGGCCATACTGTCTCTCAAGTAAATGTTTGTTTAAAGAAGAAAGGGTAAGAAATGAAAACAAGAGACAAGGAAAAAAAATGTCACAAGACTCTCCTGCTACAATACTGTATATGGTTAGATTTCTAAATTTCTGTGTAAAAATATGTAATTGTTTATTCTTATATTTTAATATTTTTTACCTTTTAAAAAATAATGCTCAGAAGGTGAATATTTACTTTAAAAGATTGGTATCAGAACTTTATCTCATGCTATGTTCAACAATCATTGAAAATCTGAAACTATAATATTTTTTACCTTTTTATTTTTGTCCTCACATTCTGTAGGGATTTACAGTTTAAAATATCAATACTTGATGGAAAATCCCTGTTCCATGTTATGTCTAAGATGTTTGATATTCAGACAAATAGTGAGGTTAAGCTCAACTGCCTGTTATAGAGTAATATCATTAAGCTTCTCTTCTGGAGGGTTAACAACTTAAGATTGCAGACCAAAACTTAGAGAAAAAGAAGGGCTTCAAGGAAAACCAACATTTTGGCTCTAGCCTTTCAAGGTCAATGAGGACTCAGGACATAGGGGAACCTGTACTGCAACATCCTGTAACTCAGTGATGTCCCAAATTTTCTGATCAAGGAGATTATGGTACCACAGAGGAAAGTGATTGATGATATAGAGTGTGCCTAAGGAGAGTCACATGGAGAGAAAACATTCTCTCAGGCTTTCACAGAGAGCAAATTGGT
>NW_004524659.1:385782-387621 GCF_000260255.1 Octodon degus | reverse complement strand
GCAATGTAGACTGGTGCAATCAGTTTGGAAATCAGTCTGGAAATTCCTCAAAAATCTAGGATTAGAAGGCCCACATTTGACCTAGCTATTCCCTTCCTGGGTATCTTTCCAGAAGAATTAAAAATATCATACCACAGTGATATATGTGTACCCATGGTTATGGCACACAATTTCTCAAAGCAGAGTCTTGGAAACAACCCAAATGCCCATCAACAGATGAATGGATAAGAAAAGATGTGGCATTTTATATAATATGGTACTATCCAGTTATAAAGAAGGATAAGCTTGAGACATTTATAGGGAAATAGATGTGATTTGAGTCCATACCTACCAGTGAAATAGATCAGTCTTACATGTGCAAACATCACATTGTCTCCCTAGTATAAGGAACTAAAAAAGTAAATAAGACCCAAATCATGGCACGGTGGCACATGCCTCTAATCCCAGCACTCAAGAGGCTGAGGCAGGAGGTTGTTGTAAATTTGAGACAAGCCTGGGCTACAAAGTGAGCTCAGGCCAGCCTGTCTCAAACAGACAAAAATTAAAAATATAATATGTATAATTGATATTGTGAAATGGGAAGTGCCCAAAAGGAAAGAGAAACTGGAATGAAGAAAAGGGGGAAAGAAAAGAGAAAGGAAAAAGAAAAAAAAATATATATATATATATATACACATAAACAGTTAATTAAATAGCTATATTACTAATTGCCAGTAGCTCATTGAAAGGGATATGCATATGCCTATATTACTTGATTGGTTCTTCATGCCTGTGTTTTGTACTCTGAAAAACTACTTTGAAGATAACAATATACAATGTAATGAACATTATTACTCTCCTACAATCTTGTTCTGAAATCTTATGCCATTGTTTTTATTGTTTATTTTTCTTCTCTAAAATAAAAATATTAGGGCTGGCCAAGCAACCCAGCAGATTAAAGCACCTGCAAGCAGGCACAGGGGGAAGGGTTTGATCCCTGGGCCTGCCTTGCCAGCCCCACCCCCAGGACACGCTGAGCTGTGACTGAGACTGGGCATGGTAGCATGCACCTTAATCCCAGCTCTTGAGAGGCTGCAAACAGGCAGATCACCACAAGTCTGATCTAGTAGTAAGACCCTGAACACCCTGTAAACCCTTCCCTAAAATACAAAACAATAAAAAATGTATATTCCAAGATAAAGAAATAAGATGAGTAAAACAGAATATATATATATATATATATATATATATATATATATATATATATATATATGTATACATATCAAATATTTCCCCATACCTATGAAGGAATATATATATCCTTACTTGATTTAGCACTTTTTCTTAATGACATGCAAATATATTCAGGGCAAAATAACGGAAATGCTCATTAACTATTCATCAACATTTTTATAACTGATCCAGTGGTCACAGTTGGTATTTATAACTATTTCTTCTATTCTCCATCTGGCATTCCCTCTGCTTTAGCAAACTCTTCAGCTAGTTTTGTTCATTTACCTGGTAAGAAAACCCAAGCCTGCAATCCTGAAGGACCTGGCCTCTTAGTTATCCTGCTTACAGTGCATGGTTGTACTTTTCCATCAGCCTTAATATGTGTGTAAGTATATTTTATTATAATGAAATTGCTCTCATAAGTATGGAATTTGGGAGGGCACAGGACCTGCTGGCTACAAGTTGAGATCCAGAAAATCCAGTGCCATATTCATTGGTTTTTGTTTTTTTTTTTAGTTTGTGTAGATTTTATTTTTTTTCAAAGTTTTATTGATAAACAGATAGCAATGAGACAGTTTCAAATCAAATCGGAAGTACAGTTTCAACAAATAATACACTGCATATATT
>NW_004524659.1:359772-377427 GCF_000260255.1 Octodon degus | reverse complement strand
TCTGCATCTTGTACTATGAATAACTACTACAAAGACAACAGTATGCAGTGTATTAATCATTGTAACTGTCCTACTAACCTGTTTTGAAACTGTCTTATTGCTACTTCTTTCTCAATAAAATTAATATTAAAAAAGTTTAGTTGTGCTGTGTATGTTTAATTTCATGTGTATGCACAAGGAAAGCTATTCTTTCATAGGTTGACACTAAAAGGAAACTATTAGTAGGAGTAAAAATTCTGGGGAAGAATATTATGATCTCCGGGGCTCACAAGTGAGATGTGATGGAGAGCTTACTGGCCAGTGTGAAAGCCCATGACAGGGAATGAAGACCAAGAAAAGCAGGTGCATAGGCTACATTAGCTGTTACATGCTCCTTAAGAGCCACCATACTTACTCTCACATGATGCCCCTGCATCCTCTTCATGTCCACAACCATAAACATCTTCATCTTGTTCACATTGGGCCAGTGTGTTTTCCATCCCATTGCACTTGACATTTTGAATGAGGACATTCTGATTATTTTCTGCCAAAGGCCCATACACAGTGCCGCTAGGGGATGTCTTGGCTGCTCCACAGCCCAGCTCTCGGCACACCACAGCCACATCCTCCAGGTCCCAGCCGTCATCACACACAGTGCCCCACTGGCCATTCCGCTCCACCTCTACTCGCCCTTCACAGCGGTGGGGACCTCCCACCAGTCGTACTCTAGGAGGAGTCTCTGCAAAGAGACAAGATATTGGCTGCAGACCTGGGAGGAGCTCTGCGGGTGCTCAGAGATGCACTTTCTCCGTCAACCATGGACACATCTATAGAGAATGTGACAAGTTAACGAACTCAAAAGGAGAAGTCAAAGGAGAAGGAGGAAGTTGCAGGGCTCCATCTCTGAGCTCCAGTGCTCCTACGTACTTCATTAAGCCCTAATGAAGAAACTCCACCTCAAGACACTTAGATGTCACTGCTGGCCTTTTCAGGTTAAGGGAAATAGATTGATTCAGTAGAATTTTTAAACTCTGGTGATCAGAATTAGAAAGGCTGGTAGAGTAATCACAGCTTCGCACTATTTCATAGATGAGAGAAAAGATCCTCTTGGAAATGATAATCCTGTGGTTACACTGTTTAATAATAGAAGCACCAGGATGCAATGTAGATGTAAGATCATGTCTAATGATTAACTCCCTCCACAGTAGCCAAAATGAAGCACAGTTTACATAATTTTACTTGAACATAATTACATAATGTACAGAGAACAACCTCATTCTCCACAGTCAGTGACCCAACCCTACCCATTATTGCTGCTTCCTGTGGCAACATCCTTTGTCCAAGCCCCTGATTCAGAAGAAACAGGAAAAGCACAAATCAAGGGAAGAGTCTGAGCTTGAGAGTCTCACAGCCCAAATAATTTCAGTAGAGGATTCTAGGAGGTAACAAAAATGTACCCCAGAACCTACAGATGCAAGAATCAAAAGCCTGATTTTGTTTCCTGATTTCCTGCAAAAAACATAGAAGTGAGGTGGGACTGGCTGTGTAAAGTAAGCTGAGCCCATCAGACAACATGTGTTGAACACAGAGTAGGTTTCAGGTATTGCGTTATGAACTCAGAGAACAGGGATGAGCAAACTCTTGATTTATGTCCTCAAAGTGCTTAAGAGTTCTTGAGGCAATCTCAGCAAATCTACTGGCGCCTCACAGCAGGATAGTTGAGAGCTGACTCTGCCACTTCTTTTTACACTGGAACAATTAGCTGAGAAAGGTCTGGAATACCAGGAAAGGCCACATTTGGACTGGTGCTCTGTGTTCTAATGGGACGTGAATAGCTTTACTAGAGGCCATGCTGAGCTACATGGGGTGACCCAGATGCCTTTATGGATGAAATGTGACTCCTCATTTCCAACTGTTCCCTTGTCTCAGCTCTGCACAAATTCCCCAGGAGCTGGAATCAACCCAGGAGCAGTGATTGAGTGAGAAAACCCTAATCTGGTTGATTTTAAAGTGCATTGAGAAGTGTATGTTCGGTTGACTTATTTTTGTTTCCCTTCTTTATATTTTTTGCAGGGGAGGGCAATATAAAGAATGAAGACCAGAGATAGAAACTGGAGATTTAACCACAAAAACTAAAATAAATATCCACTGTCACACGCTTGAGTTTAAAAGGTATACATCTGGATAAAATGTAATTCAAGTCACTGAGAAATAATCTTTGGTCATTGAATCTAAGAGTAGAGTTTTGGTTGACATTACTGTGTATTCCAGTAAATAGTTAGTATTAGGTTTATTTATGGATTTTTTTTTCATTTTAATTAGTAAAACTCTTGGTTTTAATGAAGAACCCAAAGATGGAGTAGAAGACTAGAGCAGTTCCCAGGACAAAAGAAATAAGCAAAAAAGAAACAAAGAATGATTGTAAAAGGAAGTTAGCCTGTGGGAATAGAAAGCTGAGAAAAGTTGTGAAAGATGAAGGGTCGGGGGAGGGGTGTCCTGGGGGAAGCCATGACCTTGGCAGGATCTGCAGCTTACTTTATTAGCAAAGGCTTAAAAGAAGGGCCCAAGGGAACAACAGCTGTGAAGTAGAGAGGCTATAAAGAGAGCCATTGCCTGCCTGCACTGACAATAAACAACAGCCCTGCAGGCCAAGAGAAAAGACCAAGAAATCTGTGTGTGGTGATGATATCTTAGAAGCAGCATCTTTAAGGAATCAACTTGCATCCATCAGGGATCCTCCACACCAAGAGCAATTCATAGGTAAGGCTACTGCCATCAAGTGAAAGATTGGATGTATAGGGTAGAAGAAACAGTAATCCACAAAGACAGCCCACCCCCTTGAGTTTAGACCACCCAAAGCCTTCTTCCATGGTCTCATTCTTTCTGCGCAGCTCCATCCTCTTCTTGGGGGTGAAATTGGTACATTGTTGAGCAACACCTCAATAAGGCTGAAATCTATTCCGCCCTCCACTAATCAAGCTGCACAGAACAAATGTATTTCTAACTTAAAGGTGCCAGTAAGGATGTCAGGGAGGTCGACTTCAGCTGAAAACCAGCAGGGCAGAAGGAATTTCTTTCTTCAGCTATGCACACAGAGGATCTGAAGCATCCCCGTCATGTTCTCATGTATACAAGAAGTTAATGGATCATACATAGGGCAGGTAGCTAACTTGCAGGTAGGTCCTGGTGGGAGGTGGGCTACTGGGAGTATGACCTGGGAGCCCAAGGATATTCTTGTCCCTGGCTCATTCTCTCTCTCTCTCTCTCTCTCTCTCTCTCTCTCTCTCTCTCTCTCTCTCTCTCTGTCTCTCTCTCCTCTCTCTCTCTCTCTCCTTTCTGGAAGCCATGGGAAGAACAGCCATCCCCTGCCCAGGCTCCTCCAACATGCCATGTCTGCCTTGGAGTGAGCTAACCACTAACTGGAAACACTAGCCAAAATATACCTCTCCTCCTTTAAAGTATCATTAAGGTATTTTGTCCCAGTGGTGACGAGACTAAGACATGCATAAATTGCCTTCTGCACCTTAATGCACTTCTCTCATTTGGATGAGGGAATTTCAATTCCACTCTGTAGAAGGCACGAGCTTCTTGGGTCACAGAAAAAACGTGGGAAGAGGTCCCTTGGCAAGTTAAACCACAATTAAATATTCCAGGTCCCAGAGATGTGAATTTGCCTATATCAGGGTGGTAGAGTAGAGTAGGAAATCAGAAAGGAGGTTACTGGACCCATTTTGAACTATAGTCTCTCTTCATGGCCCAGGAAGTTTCGCATTTTCCCCTCTCCTAAGTCTGGAAGCCTAGAAACTTGTCTCTTGACATCCCTCTTTCCAACCTACCAACCCCAAATCTTACCTGAGAGGCCAGGTCCGGTGAAAATGGCTAGGGAAGAAAAAAGGAAGTGAGTGAAATCATGGACTAAATTTCTAAAGCTTTACTCAAAGCATTCAACTCTGAAGAAGGCACTTGTTAACCTTCTTGAGAAGACTGGAGTGGTAGGTATAGAGCCTGTATGACCTTCTTCTCCTGGCATGGCCTGCTTCAAAGGACACAGGCCAGGAACCTCGGAGACCCATATTCCCACAGCTAACTGACCCACCCTGTTCCCTTTACATGTTCTGTGGCTCAACCCAGGCACAGGTAGATTTGGTTTTCTAGTCAATGGGACTGATTGGTTGTAATTGCCAAAGTAGAAAGGTGGTGATTCAGCTTCTCAGCTCAATAGTAAAGAGCACAGGAGGCTGCTGGAAAGATGCTCTAGTGAAACCTAAGGGAACCATCAAGACAGTGCTGAGATGAGAGAACAGTGGAGAGTTTCACTGTGTTCACCATCACTGCATTTAGATGGGGGCCAACAGTGTCCTATTATACCAATCCAGAAAGTAAATATCTTAGGCTTTGTAGGCCTCATGTTCTCTGCTGCAGCTGCTCAGCTCTGCTCTTATAACACGAGCAGCCATGTATTTATGGTCCAGGACACATGGTTATGTTCCAACAAACCTTCATGCGCACAAATTTAAATCTTATTTTACTTAATGTTCATGCATCATTCAATATTATTTTTTCTTTCTCTTTTGTCCCTACAATTGAAAAAATATAAAAGTCATTCCTAGCCTGCTGACACCTGAGTTAGCAGTGCAAGACTACATTTACTTCCAAATTCCCAGATTTAAGCACTAAGCATAATCTAGGAACACTGTGTTTCATAGTCTTTTCTGTTTATTTCTATAAGATCTCTGGTGCAGCTCCTCTGCCTTCTAGGCTTTCTCTTAATGCTAGAGAGTCCTAGGCTCATTCAAATAATGGAACTTAACAAAAAAAGGGATACAGATGAATGTCCATTTTGTATCTGTATTCAAAGTGGTTAGGATAGATATATAGTTTCATTCTCTTAGTGAATAGAGTGATTTGTTCTAATGGTGTTTGTAAATAGGATCTCATGTCCACATCTTGTACAGCAATTAACCACTAGGAAGAATGTATGCAGTGTGTTAATTATTGAAACTGTCCTACCAATTTGATTTGAAACAGTCTCATTGCTATTTGTTTATCAATAAAATTATGGGGAAAAAAAAGAGAGTCCTAGGCTCTGTGACCTTCAGTAGTCCTTGAGGCTATGAGTTTTCAGCTATGTAACTCTCTCAACACTTACAGCTTAACTCACTCTACATTATAGGATTTTTCTAGGCAGCAAGTATCTTTAGACCTCCACTCCAGAGCTTGTGAGGCAGATTCAAACATTTTACTGGTTAGTGCTAGAATATTTCCTTCTCTTGTTGGCAAATAACTTTTCATTAACTTAATGACCTTAATTCTCATTAGGCACCTACCCTCGCACTCAGTGAAGCCTTGTCATCAGCTGTCTAAAACTAAAGGTTATGCAAAATTTACAATTTTAGATAACTGAGAATTGCCAATGGTTTTGCACTACTTTATTATACTGGGTGTCTTGTCCTCTTTGGGCTTTTAGTTAGCTGATAAATAAATATATTAGATACTTCTGGGTTTTAGTTGGGATTTTATATAGCTTACATTTTAGTTCTTTGGTTCTTTGATGTTTCTATTAACCCATAGTATTATTTTAATAAATGTTAAAATACCAACCTAAAAAATAAATAAATAAATAAAACTGAAGGTTATATCATCCACATCCACACATGAATCATTGCATAACCTTCCACACAAAATCTACATACACGAATCAAAAAGTGAATGTGCCTGTGGTGCAGGTGCAAAGGGAGAAAGCAAAGTCAATGACCTGAGTCCACTCACAGGGTGGACAACTATAGGTGGCACAGAGCAGAAAGACATGAAGAAGAAGCTGAGACTTTGAAGGAACATGGGGGGCTTAGCTGAACATCCATGAGGGGCAGCACTTGCTGTCAGGTGCTGTGGGGGATATAAGGGTGTTTAGGACAGAGCCAGCGCCCTACACTGGGAATATGATCAGTAAGTTGAAAGACCCATATGGCTCTGGTAATGCCCTGAACCCATGAGGGCAAGCCTTTTAGCTCCTTCAGGGATAGAAATATCCCACTGCAGCATGCATGCCATAGGTTGCCACCACTGTTCTAGATCACCAAGACAATAAAAATGGATATGATTGATTAAGGTAGAGGTTTAGCAGGCTTTGTTAGATACTCTATATTAGTTATCTTATGAAAAGGTTCCTAACAAACCTCTGAAGAACGTAACACTATTTTGCACTTCATAAATTAAAGAGCAAGATTTCGGAGAAGTATAGTAACCTACAAATTCAGACAGCTACAAAATGAAAGAGCCAGGGCTAAACACAGCACTCTTTGGCTCCCAAATCTCCATATTGTCTGGGATCATTTCTAGCCTAAACTAGGTTAAAAGAAACAGGAAAATTAGAGAAAAATTAGGTGCATCACTTTTCAGAGGAAAACACACAAATTGATCAATGAAAGGTGAGACTCTCACAGCTCTGCTTTCTTGCCTTGTTCCACCTGAAGTTTCCCAGAATCTATTTGTCTTCTTTCATTTAAGTACTGGGCATTAAAGCCAGGTCCTTCAGACTATACCTCCAGCCCCTTTCTAGCTTGTTTTCTGGATTTGTTGTGGTTTGTTTGTTTGTTTGTTTGTTTGTTTCTTTGTTGAGACAAGATCTCACTAAGTCACTAAACTGCCCAGGCTGGGCCCAAGCTCACAGTCCTCCCAAGGGCTGGGATTACACGCATCTGCCACTACACATGACTCACTTATCTTCATAGATATAGTTATGAATAGATAGTTATTTCAAAGGGGAAATGGGATAAGCTGCCATAATTCTGTTGATACAAATACAGGAAAATAGAAAACAGCTGGCAATCAAAGTATACTATAAATTTGGATTGAATAAAGGTGTTATTAGGATTTAGAAGAGTTGCCAGATACAGAAATGAGGAAGAAAGCCATCTTTGAAAGATATCTGTATATGGGTACAGAAAGGATTTTTCTAAAATTTTCAGATAAGCCTGAAGTCTAAATCAACAGAAGCAGAGATACTTACCAAGGACCAAGGTGAACCGCAGAGCCATGATCTGGACAGCCAAAAGTGAAAAGTTGAAACTTAAAGCTGAAAGTAGGCCCTGAGCAGTAGTACTCAGCTTTGGTTATGAGTGGGCTAAGAGGAGGAAAAGAGGCTGGTCCTTGTGTGCAACAGAAGCCTTATCAGATGACTAGTAAGTAACAAGGACCCAAAAGACAGAACTTATAGCTGGATTTGCTGAATTCAGCATGTTTAGAATCTAGAGGAAGGGAGGTAACTGAACAGATAGAGAGAAAAAATATATATATGTAAATAAAAGTAAACAAGCTGCTCTGATTTGCTTCTGCTGTGAGCCAAGCTCCTCCCATCTCTGCTTCACTTCTTCACTGTATAAGCAAGGCAAACAGCTCTCATGGGGAAAGGCAAGTGGCCGTCTCTCATCAGAAAACTAAATGGTACTTTGCCTCCAAGGAGGGACTGTGGAAGGTGTAGGCCAACTGGGATTCCTTTATTTCAGAAAGGTGCTCAGAGCATATGGAAGCCACAAGTGACAGAAAAAAATCAAGAGATAGCCTTGAAGGCCCATCCTACAGGCTGTAATCCAGGGGCAAGGTGCTTACCTCCACCTATAGAGCTGCTTTATTACCTTCAATCCATACTGGACAAAAGGTCCAATCGTAGGTCTGCTATTTGCTTGTGTTTGTGCTGATACATCAGCACTCAAAGTTTCCCAGGCACCCTGCCCCAAACACTTTCCCTCTTGGTTTCCCAGCACCCTGCCCCCAAACTCTCTCCCCCTTGGCCCCATGCAGAGCCAAAACCTAAAACCACAGAACAGGTCCACCTGACTTTGACCTGGGCAAGCAACCAGGAAACGCTCCTTTGTTAACATCAAAGGTCACCCCCAGACCAGGTAGCCCTGCCAAGATTAGCTCTCCCTCAGCTGTTCCAGCCCATGATCACCCTCCCTAAAAGATCCTACAAAGTCTCCTGTCCCCTCTTTATTCACTACTGTCTTGGACTGCCAGACAGCCAGCCTTCTTGATGCCCCCAGTAAATCTTCTCACATTAGAATGCCTGGTCTGGTTGATCACATGGGTTCATACTTAACGTGTGCCAATGGAAGCCTGTCATCAGCACTGAGTGGCAGCAGGTCCCTGGGTGCCCAGACTGCTGAACTCAATTGGTCTTCAGTCTAAGTATGATGAACAGAGAAGAAGCAGCAAGACCCTCAGTTATTCCTGGACCTCTGTGCTGTATTAGGCAAAATTGTGTGCAGCATTCAATTCTAGATTATCCAAACATTCAACTTCATCTGCTGTCACAACTATAGCTATATCAAGCAGGGTAATTTTTCCTCTATATTGGGAGATCTTAGTTTCTTTGTAATATTCGGTCAGAGCATGGTCCATTGTAGGGGTTGGTTTTTAATCTTCTATGTCTTCATTTATTTATTATTATACTCAAAAATAGTTTTTCAGATCTATGAATGACTGACAATGTGACTGATGGAGAAAGTGCATAGATGAAGGAAAGAATATAATCTACTCTCTAAAAGGCTGAGGCAGAAGGATTAAAAGTTTAAACCCAGTTTGAGAGACTTAGGCAGACTCTATACCAAAATATTAAAAACTAAAAATAAAAGGACTAAAAATAAAAAATAAAAAATAAACCAAAAGGACTAGTAATGTAGTTCAGTGCAAAGGCCATGGATTCAATCTCCAGTACAACACCGGGGGTGTGGGGGGGAGGAAGGCAGACAGACAGACAGATAGACAGACAGAGACAGACAGAGAGGAGGGAGGGGGGAGGGAGGGAGGGAGAATGGTGTAATAATGCAATCACATGTGAAAACTGCTGCACAACAAGACAGATGCTTTACAGAAAGGAACACGTAAGAAACTTCAGACATTATGCCAGCCAGATCACTCAGCAGCCTAGAGCACCTGCTTAGGGAGATACAGGGACCAGGGTTTGATCCCTGGCGTGCCTTACCAGCCCCGCCCCTGGGGCACACTGAAGCAGTGACTGAGACTGGACGTGGTAGCATGCACCTGGAGTTGGAAGAGAAAGGCAGCTCTTCCAATTAGAAAGGATCTTTTCCTGTAAGCATTTGGGAGGCTTAAAACAGTGGGATCACCACCACTATGAGTCCGATCTGTGTAGGGAGACCCTGTAGACTCTACTAAATACATTTTTAAAAAAAGAAACTACAGACATTATATCAGAAATGACCACTTGTACTTGGGGCAATCAGGGAAAACTTCAGAGAGGTGATGGCCCGTACACATGGGTTAAAGGTCAGCAAAGTAGAGCATCAGAATAGAAGAGATCTTCGTTGTTTATCTACAGGCACAAAAGCAGCATCCCTCACTTAAGGAACCACAGGCTCGTATTCTGCTTGGCGGTCAGGGGTCATGAGTTTCTGCTTAGTGAAGCTATGGAGAGTACATTAGGGATAAGTTTGTAAGTGCTAATTGCTCACATCCTTCCTCTCTGGAGTCTGCAGCATTGCACAAACAGACACAGAATTTAGAACAGGCCTCAAAGAGCAGCTTTGCTGTTGGAGCTAGATGAGATTGCAGGTGGGATCCACAGTCTGATGCTTTTCCCTCCATGCTGTAGGACTCTGACATGACAACTAAGTTTACACTTGCAGACTGAAGGCCTCCGTGTGTCATATGGGCAGACAACCCACTGCAGAGCACAGGCCGGTGGTTTAGAACATATCCTTCATCCCATATGAATAACTGAGTGAAAGAAAAGGAGAGCGGGGAGAAACACCAAAATAGTTCCCCTACTAAATATTGTATTAAGAGTAAAGAACATGGAAGATGAAGAGTAAATAAGATACAAAATGTACAACAGATATAGTGAAAGGGGAAGAAACTTCTGAAAAGGGAAGAAAATCTGTGATGGGAGAAAGGAGAAAAGAAAGGGGAAAGTAAATGTATACATTTGATAGTTAAGTTAGTTATACACTCATTTCTGTTAGTTCATTAAAAGAAAGGTTTGTGATGATGCTATTTGGTCGGTGTTGCATGCCTATGTCTTGTACTCTGAGCAACTGCTTTGAAGATAGCAATATGCAATGTATTAAGCATTGTTACTCTTCTATTACTGTAACAGAAATGGCCCCCCAGCAGTATACTTCAGCTTCATAGTTGCCTAGGTAAGTTCCTGTTTCCATTCCAGGTGCTCCTGCTCTTACAAAGGGCTGGTCACTGTGACGTACATTGTGTAAACCAATCACCAGTTGACAAGCCATTCTGCCTCTGTACTTCCTGCTTACTTATCAGAGATAAGCCCTAGATCACCAGAGATTAGGGCCTGATATTCTGGTAGTGATTCCAATCAGTACCTGTCCACCTAAATAAATCTACCTCCAAACCCTGGGTGTTATTTCGATGTTTCTCCTTGCCATTGCATCTCGTATTGAAATTCTGTTTCCTTGTTTTTTCACTTTAAAACAAAGAGGAGATTAATGAACATGAAGAAAAGAAAGGCAGCTCTTCCAATTAGAGAGAACCTTTTCCCATAAGCCACGAGAACCACTGAAGGGTGTTACGCATTTGAGAGCAAGTGTTTTGACTGCAGCTGGAAGAGTTGGAATGGAGGAAGACCATGAGTGAATCATGGAGGCCATTAGGAGACCACTATATACCAGCCTGAAGAAGGAAAGGAGGACTTGAACAGAATTATGACACTGTACCTGATGGTCACAGTTCTGGGCATGGGGGTGTAAGTAGAAGGCAAGTTGCTCGACATTAGTCTAGGAGGTTGTATTGTGCATTTAAAATGTAACAAAGTTCTGAAACAGGCACTTAAAAGCAAAATTCTCAGTGAGGGCAATAAAAATATAAACTTCACAGAATTATGTTGGAAACCCACTTTTGTAAGTGCTTCAACATACCTAGTTGTGAGATCCTTGCAGGGTGCTATCAGAGAACCAGTGTGTGAGGCTCAGAAATCCTGGGCTTTAGCAGAGGGACCAACTCAAGTGGTTAGAAGGGTTAGAGAAGACCAGGAGTGGGGCTACCAGAAAAGGAAGGAGAAATAAATTGTAGGAACAAAGTCCTTCATGAGGAAGGGCTGGGAGAAGGGACAGTGTTAGAAAGTTCAAGTATGGGAAGTTGATCACAGAGTGAAAGAGAGTGTTCAGCGTTTTAGAAGACTCCCAGCCAGGAGACCAGAAGAGTGGGAAGGGAGAGTTTCAGAAGCAGAGTAGTTTAGGGAATTAAGAGATTATCAGTAAAAAAACTTACCTGGAAGGAGACAGGACAGAAGGCATAGGCTGGGGAAGCCCAAAGCTGTGTGGATGTGGGTATTCCTCTAAAGGACATTAACACTTGAAACACATCAGAAATTACAAGACAGTGTCTTGGTATTATCCAAAAAGGCCATCCCCACATCCTGCAGGCTTGGCATCAAGGTGAAATCTCTGATAATTAATTGAATACAGTTGCTATCAACAGGCTGTTTGAGAATAATTGAGAACATCTTAGTTGTTTGCTCTTCCATTCCTAGTACGTGGTACCCAATAAATGATTGTTAGCTCCAGGGGCGTATGAATGAGTGATTGTATGATTAAGCAAACAATATCACTGAGTTTTTAGATCCACCAGAAATACCATCTCATGGCTCAAATGACCAGACCTCTCCTGGGCTGATCTTCTATGAGTAATTCATCAGGAATACAGGATTATGATGGTTTTGATTATTCTTTCCTATGTACAGCTGTAAATGCCTGTGAAGAACAGCACTTATTCCCTTCTACTTCTCACTTTTCCTCTCAGGACTCACCCAGGAAGGAGAAGGAGCACAAAATCACATTACAGAAGAAATAGCTCCAGCATTTGGCATTCAAGGACTGTCAGCAGTATTCAAGCATTCAGAATAAATTTGTTCAGTGGGAAAGGAGGAGAAGCCATGACCTACAAATAGAAACTACAGGGAAACATTTTTTAACTCATCATAGGAACAAAATCAGAGAATGGGTTGTCCCAAGCAGCCCTTGTGACCATGAGCATCTGCATGTGTGGGCGTTCAGTCACATGAGCTGCTAATAGAAAACTCAATGCTTATGGTAGTCACCAAGTCTCAGGTCTGTTTACTAAAGGAAAATGAAACCATTCACAGAAAAGAGGTGCAAAGGGCTTCAATTCCAGCAGTGACTGTCTGTCTGGAGGCCCTGTGCATGCTGAGGGGAAGACAGAACATCGAGGCTGTGGCCCTACTCACAGGCACACCAAAGCCATATTGTTCCCCTGTTCTCCAGAGTGAGGGACCCAAAAGGCAGAACAGGTGTTGACAGCCAAAGGAGTGGAATTGCGGTAGGGAAATCCTATCATCCTGGCTATCCTGGGTGCATCTTACTGCCTGTCGATGTCCTCACACAACCAAAAGTAGCCCTACCTGTGCTACTCAGTCCTGGACAGTCCTCTGACCTGTCCATTTCTGGACTTTCATGGAATCATCCTTAAAGAGAAGCATGAAGCACAAAGGCCAAGAGCCTGGGCTCTGGGGGCAGACAGACCCAGTTCCCATGCAGTCACTTGCTAACTACATGACCTTGACCAGGATATCTTCCTTGCCCATTCCTTGAGAGTTTTGCTGACTACATTTATAGTTCTTTTTGCTAGGATGATCAGTTTTTATTTCTGCCTTTTATTACATAAATATTTGACTTAATCTTGCCTAATCCACAGTCATGTTCCTCTTTCCAAGAGGAAATCAAAAGTGACAGCAAAGCAAGGTTACGATGACATCTCAGAAGCATCAAGTGAGAACAGTTAGGTTTCTAAGGTGGCTTAACCTTACCTAGGCACCCCTTCTGTGTCCCAGAGCTATAAGAAAGCAGTGAATGTAACTTAGACCTCATGAAGGATAAATTCTCACATCCAAAGCCCTTATTCTGATAATTTTCAAATAAATGGCTCAGTACAGGGCCATGAGAAGAGAAGAAAGAAGAACTGTCTGAAGATCTGGCCCAGATTCAAAGTCTCTGGGGTTATTGGACATCACTGCACTATGCTGCCCTGGCATGAGAGCTTTATACTAACACTGAACTTGAGCTTCTTCTGAAGCCATGTTCACAGTTTACTCCTGGGTGCTTCCCACCTAGCTTTAGGAATACTGTACTGTGAAATCCCAAATTTTTCCTCACCAATGAGACAATCACTTCCTTTAATGCATGTGACCAAACAACCCATCTGACCTACCCAGCCCTGATTCCTGTTCATCACAGTCTATTCTCTAGGTCTGCACTCATCCTGTTGCATGTGGCCTACTAACGAGAGCAATGCCACTCACTCTTGAAAAGAGCTTGGAAATGGAACATAGAGATGACAGTGGTGTGAGGGAGAATTAAAGCATGCAAGAGGAAGAGCCGATGGGAATATTCTCAGTCGCAAAGTTGGTAATGAAATTTTTAATCAAGTGCTATTAATTTAACCATATCTCTTGTGTACCAGGCACTGCCTAAGGGTTAATGACATTAATAACCAAGCATTATATTGCTGAGCATGGTGGCGCATACCTGTAATCCCAGCACTTGGGAGGCTGAGGAAGAAGGACTGCCACTAGCTTCAGGACAGCTTGAATTACCTACCAAGAGCTTATCTCAAAAAGACAAAAATATTAAGCTTTATAAATAATAGAGGTGCTGGGGAGATGGATCAGTAGAATAAGTGCTTGCCTGGCAAGCCCAAGGGCTTGAGTTCAATCCCCAGTTCTGTAAAAAAATTTAATTAAGTAAGTAAGTAAAATAAAACAAAAAAACATATATATATTTTTTTTTGGTTACAAATATAATTGGATCAATATTTTAATTTCTATTAGCATTTAATACAAAACTTTGTTAGTTGTATATCAATCAGCTGCAAATAGTGGCATACAGTATACTACTACAATTTCCATCTACAAATAGAGATACAAGATAAAATCTGCACAAAGACATGGACAAGTTGAAGACAGTTCAAATACAGAGCTACACAAAGCTAGGTGGTTTAATGTAACAGAAATTTATTGTCTCAGTTCTGATGATCAGAAGTCCAAAATCAAGGTGTTCAACAGAGCCTTTCCCTCTCTCTAAAACCTCTACAGGAGGATCCTTTCTGGACACTTGTAGGATCCACTCCAACACTTTTCTCCATCTTCACATGTCATCTGCTTCGAATTTCCCTTTCCTCTGTGGACACCAGTCATACTGAACTACGTTCTGCTCTAATGATCTCATTTTAAATTTAAAAAGTGCCAAAGAGGATCAGTCACACTGAAGCTCTTCCAAAGAAGACCAGCTGAAATCCCTCCCGCCCATTCTCCTTTTTATATCATTGCAACAACAATCCTCCCTGAAGTGAATTTTCCACACCCAGAACCATGCTGACTCAATTCCGCTGGGCTTTCCACTCAAATTCAGAATCAGCTAACTAACCCCCACACTTACTGATTTATTTCTTCAATTAAACAAAGCAACTAACTACTGGGGAAATTCTGGGGAACATTTATGTCCTCTCAAAAAAGAAATATTTTCATCCTATTAAGGTAAGATAATTTGAATTACAGAGATAAAGGAAGGAGCATTTATGCTTTTGTGACTCTGAAAGCAACTGGGCAGCTCTTTTCTCCATTTGTATGGGAAACATTTCTGAGGCTCTCTGCTGCCTGCCCTGAAATGAGTTAGCAGACTTCATAGACTTTACATCTGACCAAGTCCTGACCAACCTAAGAGGCTGTGACAGTAATGGCTAGAGATGCCAAAGTCCGCCTCAATCTCATTCAGACACAGTGATGTAGGAGACACAACATACCCAGGGTAAGACACAGCTGTAAGTGCCACATACAGAATTCCGCGTCTCCAGAGACTCACTAAGCCCTCCTAGCTCCACTAGATTTCCTCCTTCTTGCTTCCTCTCCTCTCGTGTGCTAAATCTAGAACAACTCTAACTTGATCTGTAAATTCCCGTCACAGTGAAACAAAGAGAAGTACCAAACATATGCTGAGTCATTAATAGATGGCAGACGCTGTTCACAGAGCTCTGTGTGAAGGAATTCATTTCATTTTCACAGTATAGCATGAGTAAGGGCCTTATTCAAAATGCTTGGGGCCAGGGGAGTTTCAGATATTTGGATTTGCTTGGATTTGGGGATATTTGTATGCAATAATAAGATATTTGGGGCAAATATAAATAAAAATTCATTCATGTTTTGTAGACAATTTGTACAAATCACCTGAAGATAATTTAATACAATACATTAAGGGTCCCTGCATTTTGATTGCACCTCAACACCTGAGGCCAGGTATGGAATTTTCCACTTAGAGTATCATATAAATCTTTACTTTTATACTTTAAGGCATTTCAGACTCTAGACTTTTGTCTTTCTGTTTTGTTTTTTTGGTTTTTTGCTTTTGTTTTTTGTTTTTGGGGTTTTTTTGTACTACCAGGGATCAAACTCACTACCTTATGCTTGCCAGGCAAACATTTATGTCAGCTGCGCTATCTCCCCAGCCAGACTGGGCATGTTCAACCTGTTATCCCATAATCAAAATCATTTTATTACTATAAGATAAAGTTTCAGAAATGATCAGCAGACCTTAATGACATTAGAAAACTTCAAGCTTTCCAACAGATTAAAAGAGTCTTGCACATATTCAGAATGCTGGAGCTGAAAAAACCAATTTGTTCTGGGCTTCATCTCTCTATGGGAAGATCAGCGCTCAGCTTCACCTAACAGTACTATTAGTATTTGGAGATTGTTTTTGAGGCAAAGAGCCCACTGCATTTCTCATTCAACTTTTATACTGATTCCTCTACAGACATTAAATTAAATACTAGCAGCTATTATGGAAATTCTACTTTACTCTTTCATCTTGGACAATTAGATAATCTCCTTGGACCCCAGCTTTTCTCATTTGAAAAATAACTGGTATATGAAAGAGACGAAACTTATGCAGCTTCATCTGCTAAGATCTGCTCACCTCCGTCCACCGATAATACAGATCTGTCATATTGGTAACCTACATGTGACTAATGGAACATAAATATTCTTTATTCCAGGGCCTGCCAGCTAGCTCAGTGGATTAAAGTGCCTACTTAAGCAGATGTAGGGACTGACCCTGGGGCACACTGAGAGGACACTAGAGACTGGGCATGGTGGTGCACGCCTGTAATCCCAGTGTTTGGAAGGCTGAAAACAGGAGGATCACTACTAGTCCAATCTCTATAGTGAAACCCTATAGACCCTGTACTATATATATATATATATATATATATATATATATGACCTAAACACAAATATATATATATATATATATATATATATTCTTTATTCCAACAAACTGTGGGGAAACAAAAGCTCAGAGAGTAGAATACTCTTGCTAGCTCCACTCAACCTACGGTTGTGAGTTAAAGCAAAACAGAAAACTTTCAATAAATTAGAACTTTTAGAAATTCCATAAGGTGATAAAGGATATTGTTATGGTTTGTGTCTAGTTGTCCTCCCAAAGCCTCATGCAGTCGTGGGGTGGCTTCTGGAGTTTGTGATTGATTGTCATGGGTGTGGTTGCTGCACCTGCCCTGGGGCAGATAATCTGCATTATAATGTAAGAAGGGATGAGAGGCTGGCTAGCTGCCTCAGCTGCTGCCCCTCCCTTTGCTTTCTGCTCTTTGCTGCCATCAAGAAAGATTGTTCTCTGCCATGTGCCACTGTGCCTTGGAGCCAGCTGAGTATGAACTGAAACCTCCAGTAACTGAGCTAAATAAATCTTTCCTTCCTTCATTTTGAGTGTCAGGTATTTGTCCCAGCAATGAGAGAGAAGTAACTGAGACAGATATCAATGTTGTCCTACAGTCAACATACAAAGAACAAGAAGCACTAGAAGAGCTCTATCCTTACTATGTACATTCTACATTATATCATCTACCCTAGCCAGTGCAAAATAATAACACAAAAAATGACTAAAGACATAAAAAATTGAAATATTAATTAGAATGTTATTATTTCAAAACAACATAGTCACGCTCATAGAAAGTCTATGGGAAAATCCTTCTAGAAATAAAACTTTGGCAATGCTTTGAGGATTCAAGATCAAAATATAAAGCCAGCTGGATCTAAATATCTAGGGGAAATAAAATTTCCAAACAACATTATTTACAATAACACTAGTCACAAAAATACATCAAATGTCTAGGAAATGATATAATAAAATATATAATAAAGCCAATACACTGAAAGTTCCAAAGCATCGCCAAGGGAAATTAAATATCTAAATAAATAGATAGAGCATATTCATGGTGGGTATAATCAGCCACGTTAAAGATGTCCATCCTCCTTGTATTTATCTATAGATTCATCTCAATACTTAGTGAGACTCCAGTATAATTTTCTGAAGATTTCAAATAGCTCGTTCTAAAATTTATGTGCCTAGCCAAGGTCCAGAATATCCAAAACAACTCTGAGGAAGGAAGAAAAAGATAGCAGTTCTTCAGCTCTCTGATCTTAAGACTTTTACAGTAATAAATACAGTATGCTATTGGCACAGGATGAACAAATAGATTAATGGAACAACAGAGTTCAGAAATAAAGCTACACATATATAGTCAGGTGATTTAAAAAAAAAACAGTGTTAGCTGGATGCAACAAAGACAGGTAAGTTTTCTTTTTTTTATCTTTTTTTTTTTTTTTTT
>NW_004524659.1:358914-359672 GCF_000260255.1 Octodon degus | reverse complement strand
CAGGTAAGTTTTCTTTTTTTTATCTTTTTTTTTTTTTTTTTGGAACCAGGGTTTGAACTCAGGCCCTTGCGCTTGCCAGGGAAGCACTTATTCCACTGAGCCATCTCCCCGGCCCCTTTTTTTTTTTTTTTTTTTTTTTTTTTTTTTTTTTGACAGGTAGGTTTTCTTAACAGATAGTGTCAGACCAACTGCTTATCTGAATGGAAAACACAGAGCTTAGTTTCTTTCTAACATGTATATCATTATCATGGAGAATAATGTAACACTGACCTAAACACAAACACAGTTCCATAAAACTTCTACAAGAAAACATCAGAAAATGTTTTAGTGACTTAAATGTATACAGAGAGTTTTTAGGGGAAGGAAACCCTAATAATTTCAGCAACTTGAAAAATTAGACTTTACTAAAATTAAAGTATTTTCCTTGTAGAAAGGCAGAACATAGCAAAGAGCAAAAGCAAAAAAAAAAAAAAAACTAATCATACTAGGAAAGGATTTGATTTTAAACTATACAATAACCTATAGTATTTAGATGCCAATAGAATATCCATCTCTGACAGGGCAAAAATTTTTTTTTAAAAAGGAAAGATCATTTTGTATTTATATATACAAAATAGTTAGGATAGATACACAGATACTTTCACTTAATTCAAGGAGTAGAAAGAGGTATACTAGTAGTGTTTGCACAGGATATCCTGTCTGCTTCTTGTACTATGGATAACCACTAAGAAGATAACAATGTACAATGTATTGATTAT
>NW_004524659.1:354340-358789 GCF_000260255.1 Octodon degus | reverse complement strand
CTCTCTCTCTCTCATAAATAAATAAAATTTAAAAAAAAAAAAGATAAGGCAGAAAAAATAAAAATAAAAAATAAACTACACTATACAAAGAATTCCTACAAAATAAGAATAAGGGATGAGAAGTCCAGGTAAAAATGAGCAAAATCTTTTAACAGGCACTTCACAAAACAAGTTATTTATAGCCTTTACGAAAATTAAGTTTGTCTTTCTTTATAGCTGAGTAATACTCCATTATATAAAAATACCACATCTTTTTTTAAATCCATTCCTCAGTTGATGGGCATTTGGGTTGCTTCCAGGATTTAGCTATGATAAATTCTGCTGCTATAAACATAAACTTGAGGCTTTTATAAGGATGAAACCAGAGACTATCCTCATAAGTAAAATAAATCAGACTGCATGTGTAAACATCATATTGTCTCCTTAGTGTAAAAACCTAAAAGAATAAATAAAATCTGAAAAGTACAATATATATAGTAAAAGAAAGAAACTGGATATGAGAAATAATTGAGATGAGGGAAAAAAAAGGAAAAAAGAAGGGGAAAAATTATGTAAGTACATACAAAGGATAGCTAAGATGATTGTATTACTAATTTCTATTAGTTTTTTGAAGGTAGTAATTAATGCTTAAAATTTTACATTGATAAATTTTATATGCTAGTATCTGTGATCTGAGCCAATACATTGAAAACAGCAATGTAACAACCACTGTTGAATACCTAAAAAAAGAAAAACTCAGAAAATTAAAAATGTTTACCATCATTAGTCATAAAGGAAGTGTAAATTAAAGTCTCAATTTAAAAAAATATCATGTCCAATAGAACACTTTTAATTAAAAGACTGACAATACTCAAAGCTGGGATACAAAAACAAACAAAAAAAGAAAGCTGGGATATAGCTCATTGGTATGCTCAGCATTTACCTAGAACACATGAAGCCATGAGTTTGAACCCTAGCGCTGAAAAACAAAGTGTTGATAGGAGCCAGGAAGATGGCTCAGTAAGGGGCCGGGGAGATGGCTCAGTAGAATAAGCGCTTCCCTGGCGAGCACAAGGGCCTGAGTTCAATCCCCGGTTCCACAAAAAAAAAAGAAAAGAAAAAGTGTTGATAAGGATATAGAGCAACTGCAACTCTCACAAAAATTGTTAGTGATGGTATAAAATGGTGCAATCAATTTCAAGTATTATCAAAAGTTAAGCCTGAATTGACTCTGTGACCTAGAAATTCCCTTGTTATTTATCCCAGATAAGTGAAAATATATTTACTCAAAAATACTTGTATAATAACATTTATCATTACCGGATTGATAATAGTGTCAAACTAGAAACTATTCAAATGTTTAGTAGGCTATCAGTGAGTAAGATTAATACATTCATGCAGTGATGAAGTGCTCAGCAACTTAAAAACCATAAGTGATACATGTGAAGAGCAAAAATGACTCTCACAAGCATTATATCAAGTGAAACAAACCAAAACAAAAGATAAAGTACTGTCGGATTCAATTTATGTGATATCAAACATAAGGATAAATTCATTTAGAGTAGTAAAAGTAAAAAAGAGATTGTTTTAGGGAGGAACAAGAAATACCAAGGCTGGCTAGATAGGTTAGCCAATTAAATCACCTGCTTAGGCAGATGCAGGGACCAGCATTCAATCCCTGACATGCCATGCTGTACCCACCCCCAGGGCACACTGAAACAGTGACTGAGACTGGGCATGGTGGTGCACACCTGTAATCCCAGTACCTGGAAGGCTCAAAACAAGAGGATCACCATGAATCCAATCTGGTAGTGAGACGCTATAGACCTTGTACTAAGTACATTTTTTAAAAAAGAAGTACCAAGGCATTTCTTGGTGTGAGGTATGTGTTTTATATGAGGATGGGTATAACTGGTCAAATAAGTGTGTGTGTGTGTGTGTGTGTGTGTGTGTGTGTAATAATAGGTTAAGTCTACAATTATCTATTGGTCATTTCCTATGCAGTAGGTGCTCTTGTGAGCACTGGGAATGCAGTAATGAGTAAGAGATGAAAGTTCATTCCCCAATGGATCTCATACACTGCACAGCAAATGACCAAATACATTCACTGCTTTATTGTGTGAAATAGGTAACAATTAAAAACAACCTTATGTTCATAAACATAAGGAAGATTAAATTAGTTATGTTATACACATACAATGGAATAGTATTCTGCTCTAACAATCAGTGAAGGATCTGTGTGCTGACATGGAATGATCACAAAGACCTACTGCTTACAGAAGACAATAGCAGAGATCCAGTCCTAGCCCAGGCCCGGTGAGTGTGTGGAAGAGCTTCCAGCTACCCTGCGCCAGCGGGACCTGCTGGTCCCAGCCCAGGTGCAGCATGGGTGAGATGTTCTTCCATCCCCTTGGCCGCCTCCCCCACCCCCGAACACTCTGCAGCATCCTCCCACTCAACCCACTGTGTGAGAATTTCTGTGGCGTTCTAGGGACTCCTAGATCCAGTCCTAGCCTAGGCCCAGTGAGTGTGTAGGAAAGCTGACTCTCCCTGATAATCCACCTTGTCCTCTCCAGACTCAGCTCAGGCTTGACATACAGACCGGAGGTGAAACCCTGCAGCTGCAACCCTGCAGAGAGTGTGCAGGACAGAACCACCCAGCTAGTTCAGGAGCAAAACATCTTGCCAGAGGGGCACAACAGGTTCACTCCCAAGCACAGCAGAAGGAAGGAACTGAGCACAGCAGCCAGACCCAAGCCAGGCACAGCTGGATAAATCCAAATTTTGTAGATCTGCACCTGAACTTTAGTAGGTGCTAAGGTTATAACTGCACCAAAGCTCTACAACAAAGGTCAGAAGACAGTGCTACACAAAATGCCAATGAGAAGGAACAAAATGCAATCTCAGAACACAAGCCCACCCATAACAGGTGCAGAGGACACTAACACAGAACAAATTGGGAATCACACAGCTGAAATCAATGAATCAATGGCTTCTGAAATAAAGAAACAGCTGCATAGGCGGGGAGATAGCTCAGTAGAGTAAGAGCTTGCCTGGCAAGCATAAGGACCTGAGTTCAATCCCTGGTTCCAAAAAAAAAAAAAAGAAAGAAAGAAAGAAAGAACTGCAGAAAGGTATAGAGGATCTCAGATTGGAAATGAAAACTGAAATCCCTGAATTAATAACATCTGCAGTAAAGAATCAAATGCAGAAACATATGGAGGAAACCCAATGCCCACCCAGAACAAGTGTAGCAGACACTATCTCAGCTCAAATGTATGAATAGTGTCGATAGTAAATAAGCAACAGCAGAAAGCCAAGGAAGAACTCAAAGTGGAATTCTTTTCTACTAGCTCAGCTCAAATGTATGAATTAATAGCGTCGCTAGTAAATAAGCAACAGCAGAAAGTTATAGAGGATCTCAGAGTGGAATTTTCTGAAATAAGAAAAGAATTCTCAGAACTCATAGCATCGGATGCAAAGAATCAACTACAGAAACATAGGGAGAAAATCCAATCTGAAAAAAACACTGCAGAAAAAGAATTAATAACTGCTTCTAAAGAAGACATGGATTAAAAAAAAAAGCAGGAGATTAGAAAAATGACGGATTCCTTGAAAGAGGAATACAGGACAGAAATACATTGCATGAAGCAGTCAAAGAGATATAGAGGAATTTAAAATCTCAATCTCAAGCTTGCAAAACCATTGAAGTGAAAGTGAAAACAAAGTTTCAGATCTTGAAGATGCTGGTGCAGCTAGTAAAAAGGTAAGAAAGAATCTCTTAAAAAAAAAAAACTAGGACACAGGAAAAAATAATCCATCATCTGTAAAATGATGCAAAGATGAACAATGTGAGGTTAATAGGCATCAGTGAGAAAGAAGAAGTCAATACAAATGACATTTAAAAAATATGGGTAGAACTAATAGCAGAAAACTTCCGAAATAAGAGGAAACAATCTGACATTGAGGTAACTGAAGCATACAGAATGCCAAGTAACCTCAACCCAATGAAAAACACACTAAGACATATAATAGTCAAGATCCCAGAAATTCAGCACAAGAATAATATACTGAAAGCCGCTAGAGAAAAGAAGCAGATCCCAGGCGCAGCATGGGTGAGACCCTCTTCCACCCCCTTGGGACACCCACCACCACTCTGCAGCACCTCCCCCACCCCACTCTCCCAGTAGGATTTTCTGCCGCATTCTGGGAACTCCCAGACCCAGTCCTAGCCCAGAGTGTGTGGGAGTGTGTGGAAGAGCTGCCTCTCCCACCTACTCCACCTTGTCCCCTCCAGGCTCAGCTCAGGCCTGGCATACAAGCCTGGGGTGTAACCCTGTAGCTGCAATCCCTGCAGAGAGTGTAGAGGATAGAATCACTCAGCTAGTCCAGGAGCAGAAAATCTTGCCAGAGGGGCACAACAGGTTCACCCTCAAGAGCAACAGCAGGAAGGAGCTGAGCACAGCAGCC
>NW_004524659.1:343662-348570 GCF_000260255.1 Octodon degus | reverse complement strand
AGGTATAGGATCTCAGGATAAATCCTGAGGGGATTTCGCTGACCTTATCAGATCCAAAAGCCACAACTCTTGTTGCATAGGTCTTGCTTTATCTTGGTCTAACCATCCAGCAGAAAAGTATAAAAACGAAATATAAGAAGTAAAGCCATGGTGTTATGTTGAGCTGTAGGGGACTCAGGTAAACAATTTCTGACACTGCCTGTCAAGCAGAAGACCCAAAACTATTATGGACTACTGGACTCTTTTAGAATATTTTGCTGAATTAACACACCTATAATTTTCAAATAATGGACCTAAACAAAAAAGGGGATACAGATGAATGTCCTTTTTGTATCTGTGTATTCAAAATGGTTAAGATAGATATATAGTTGCATTCTTTTAATGAATAGAGGGATTTGTTCTAATAGTGTTTGTTATTAGGATATCATGTCTGCATCTTGTACAGCAAATAACCACTAGGAAGAGAGTATGCAATGTGTAATTATTGAAACTGTCCTACCAATTTGGTTTGAAACTGTCTCATTGCTACTTGTTTCTCAATAAAAGTATGGGGGCTGGGGAGATGGCTCAGTGGAATAAGCGCTTCACTGGCAAGCGCAAGGGCCTGAGTTCAATCCCCGGTTCCACTAAATAAATAAATAAATAAATAAATAAATAAATAAATAAATACAGAAAGAAAAAAAAATAAAAGTATGGGGAAGAAAAAGAAGACAATAATATACAATACATGCATAATATGTCACCATTTGCATAAATACAAAAGCAAATATATGCATTTAGCTGTTTATACATATATAAATATATTTATGTATATTATTATGAAATACTATCTAAGCAACCAGTAAGAGAGGTTACTTCCAAGGACAGGAACTAAATAGCTGAGCTTGGCACTTCATGTCATACTATGTATTTCAAATTTTAAAGCATGTAAATATGTAACTTACTAGCAAATAAAGTAAAAAAATTATTTTTTCATCTTTTATTTATGTATGTGGTACAGGGTCTCACTACACAGCTCAGACACTTAATGATCCTCCTCTCTCAGCCTCCCCAGAGCTGGGATAAGTGTGCACCAACTCACTCAGTTTAGTTAGCCAGCTCAACACGCCCAGGGTTCTGGTACCAGCACAGCATACAGTCCTAAGATCAAACCTGGGTCCTTTCACTTTACAGGAAGGCACTAGACCACTAAGCTATGTCCCCACCCAAAGTAAAAAAATTTTTAAATGTTTCACAAGTGGAGAAAAACACAAATATATTTCTAAAGCAACTTTAAGTCTTCCAAAGCTGTGTGTGTGTGTGTGTGTGTGTGTGTGTGTGTTTCCTTGAACAAGGAAGCTCAGCTGCTGACCTACCCAAGCAAGGCTGCTGCTGCTCATTCGTTTGGCCTGTTCCTAGACCATCCACACAGCATCATCATGGTATGCACTGTAGAGATACACATAATATAAAGTGTATCCCACCCCAACCCACCAAACACACAGGACACAACCCACACAGCAGTATACAGTGTCCCTGAGGCTACCCTTACTGTACATGAGGGAAAGTGCCTTGCTCCTCCCAGTCTTCCATGAACATCTCTTGGGTCTTGGATTTCCAGCACTCCTAAATGGCTACAATTGCCTTGAAGTATTACAGTTTTCTTGTGATCTACCTGTGTTCACAGGCCCATCAGACGATCTCCAGTTGCTCTCCGTACCTGTAGCAGCTCAGAATGTTTCCTCTGGGAAACAGATCAGAGCTAAAGACAGGTGAAATTGCCAGTGTCATGAACTCATAGCATTTATTGAGCACCTACTAGATACCCTCACTGCAGTGAAGGGGTGACAATTGAAAAGTGTGGTAAGTCCCTCCCCTGAAGAAAGCACTGATTCTAGTGAGAAAGACTAGAGTAACACTCAGAGGAAGAGTGTTGTCTCAAGCTGTGCTGATGTGCTCTGAGAACAACCGCTAGTAGGCTTCCCTAAGGAGATAGGGTGGTGTGTGGAATTTGAAGAACTCTTGGTCAAGAAGTACCTACCAATGGGATTGCACTAACTGGTGTTTCTAGTGAAGTGATTGGACTGAAGTCTGTTTATATGTTTCATTTCCATATGAACCTAAGTAATTTCTGTTACCTCTGCTGGATCATCTTCCTTTTGCCCACCTCCAGAGAATTAATTACTTCTTGTACAAAGCAGGATATAGTAATCAATATGGATACGACAATGTGATCAATACAGTCAATTAATTTGACTAAATAAGTGTTTAGGTAACATCATACTCAGAAATGTAGAAAATTTTCCAACCATATAGAACAGATTTAATTCATACTCAGTGTATAGCTCACAAGTTTCAAAGGATTTCAACCACATAGGGAAAATTCTCCAGTTGCAAAGGAATTAAATTAGAAATCAAGAGTAAAAGATAAACAAAGATTTCACCCTATTTAGAAACTAAGATGACACATCTCAGTGAGCTATGAATCAAGGGGGCAAAAAAACCAGTTCAGATGAATTAGAAGTTAAAAATATCACATATAGAACCAAAAAGAAATTTCATGACCTTAAATGCTTATCAACAGA
Organism: Octodon degus; assembly: GCF_000260255.1. Classification (NCBI taxonomy): domain Eukaryota; kingdom Metazoa; phylum Chordata; class Mammalia; order Rodentia; family Octodontidae; genus Octodon; species Octodon degus. The sequence continues at coordinate 346,006 of NW_004524659.1, read as the reverse complement.
GAAGATATCTATGATTCATTATCTAAACTTAGATTTTAATCGAGAAAAAGTTCAGGTAAATTCAAAACAGAAAAAAAGGAAGTAATAAAGATAAGAGCTGCTGATAAGACCTCTGCTGAAGTCACCTCATCCTCTGTATGTCTTCCTAGACAAGGTCACCTTCAAAACGACCCTTGCACTCATACAAGAAATGTGTCTGTCCTGGCATATGCCAGCTGTTTCCTGCGCTGTTCCCTTCCTGCTCTTTACAGTGCACTTCAGTCACTGGATTGCATTTAGACCTTTTCACATGTAAGCCAGATACCGCTGGGGCTTCCCCCAATCCAGAAAGAATGTGTTCATCTTCAAATGGCACTTTCTGAAGCCTCCGTTGTTTAGTTTAAAGATAGAAAGAGAAGAAAATATAACTCATAAAAAGCCTCACTTAAAAATAATTCTTCACAGGGCTGAGGTGATGGCTCGGCGGTCTAACGCCTGCCTGGCAAGCTCAAGGACATGGGTTTGATCCCCAGTACTGCATGCCTTGCCAGCCCTGGAGCCCTGGGCATGCCATGCCAGCCACCGAAACTGGGCCTACTGGCATGCACTTGTAATCTCAGCACTGGGGAGGCTGAGGCAGGAGGATCACTACGAGTCTGAGCTGTGTCGTGAGATCCTGTACCAAATAAATAGATCAATAAAAGATTTTTTTAATCTTAAAAAATAATAATAATTCTTCACTACCAATCTATCTTAAACTCTTTGCCTTCTCTCAAAAACCTAAGTGTTACAGGAGCGCACAAAGAAGCAGTCTCCTGATCTCTTAGCATTTTCTACACAAACGGTCAGTGACTAATTTTCTTGCACGTTGGGTCAGAAACCAATTTTTCTTAGGTCTGCTAAAGCCTCAGTTTTATGCAAGTGAAATTATATGTAACATTTGAGAGAAGAGCAGATTTTATTAACTATATTCCAAATAACATATAGTAGAAAATAATATCACTCCTACCCACAAAAAAATGGCCAAATAATCTAGATGTTTTGGTTCTCCCTATTGCTCTCCTTTGTAACGTGTGTAGAATTGGCCTTCATCTGTCCTCAGATGGGTACTAAATGATTGGTCTGTGGGTGGATGGATGGATGGAAGATAGATGATAGTAGATAGATGATAGATACATGATAGATTGATTGATTAGTAGATTGATAGACATAGACAGACAGAATGAAACAGAATCGGTAGTACATATACTTTTCCTCAGTTTTAATGCTCACTGTGGTAGATTGCAAAAATGGCCACAAATCTTCCTATCCCTGAATCACAGGTCATGCATCTGCATAGATCACTCCTTTGAGAGATGGGCTTTGCTCCATTAGAATCTGAGCTGTCCTGTGGCTAATGGGAGGGTACCAAGCACGTTTCAGAGTCTTGAAAAGAACTTGCACACTTAGAGCTGCTCTAGGGAACTCTGTTGCAATGGGGACAGACCTGAGCTAACAATTTGGTGATGTCAAACATAGGGGGGAGAACAATCCCAGCCCCGGAAGCAGAGGCACCTAATTATCGCAGGGCTGATTGCAGACGCACGCCTGAGTCCAGCTGAGAGGAGACCTGTCCAACTAAGCCTGGCCCAAATCACTGACCTTTAAGATTGCAAGCTAACTAAACACTGGCTGCCATAACAATAAATAAATGGTGAAGGTTTCAAAGTGGTTGGCCAGACAAAGTAAGTGACTGATATGCCAGGTTAATATGCATGTCATATTTTCAAGCATGTTAGGAAGGTGAATTCTTTTTTTTTTTTAAATTTTTCCTTACCACTTTTTTTTATTTTCTATCTTTTGGATTTCAATAATTTTAATCAAAGGTATATCTGTTAGTACCAAACATAATGGTAGTTGGTTAGGTTACCTCTGTCAGCTCAAAATTAATACCGAAGTTTTCAAAACATTGAAATATATCAGCCTTTTGGTAAAACTGAAGTTACCCATCAAACACGGTTTATAAAAAGTTGAAGGCAGGATATACTGTGGTTCTTTTTTTTTTTTTTAAAGGAAGAAATAGCACACTCTTTATTTACAGGTAAAGTGATTATATATGTAGAAATTCTGAAAACAAAATTTATTTATTTTATTTTTTTGCCATAATTTTATTGATAAGCAAATGGCAATGAGACAGTTTCCTGAGGGGATTTCACTGACCTTATCAGATCCAAAAGCTACAACTCTTGTTGCATAGGTCCTGCTTTAGCTTGTTCTTAACCATCCAGAAGAAAAGTATAAAAACGAAATATAAGAAGTAAAGCCATGCTGTTATGTTGAGCTGTAGGGGACTCAGGTCAACAATTTCTGACATTGCCAGTGAAGT
>NW_004524659.1:338947-340567 GCF_000260255.1 Octodon degus | reverse complement strand
TACAGATGAATGTCCATTTTGTATCTGTGTATTCAAAGTGGTTAGGATAGATATATAGTTGCATTCTCTTAATGAATAAAATGATTTGTTCTAATGGTGTTTGTAAATAGGATGTCAAGTCCGCGTCTTGTACAGCAATTAACCACTAAGAAGAATGTATGCAGTGTGTTAATCATACTGTGGTTCTTTGGCTTACTTTTCAATGCTTTTTTATCTGTTACATGACACCAAAATGGACTACATCCCATCCACACAGACTCAGGCCTCAGACCCGCAGACTCCCTGAGCTGCTGTTCACAATGCTGGCCATCCACCCGCAGCTCCCTACATCCATCAGCTCACATGGGTACATCCAAACACTTCCTCAGCGATCTCATAATTACAGAGATGCCTGATTACTTTTCTTAAGACATGGTATAGAAATTTGTAAAAGATATTCTTTTTTAAAATAAAATAACACAAAGTATTCCAATTTATTTTGGAATAATATTTTGGCTGATCACTTGTCCGTGTAATCCATGTAAGGCTATATAGCAAAGAACAAATTATGAACTAGTAGAATCATAAAAATGACTATAAGCTTTATAAAATGGCTTTCAAAATAAAGTGAAAAATGTTGCTTCCCTGTGCATTGCTTATTATCATGAAAAGATAAACATAACCCCATAATCTTAAAAAAGCCTCTGTTAACAATACCAAATGGGTTTTGTGCCATAATTCATTTGCTTTAAACAATAGCTAGAAATTCTTCTTTTTTATTTTTTTATTAATGTTAGTGAGAAACAAATAGCAATGAGACAGTTTCAAAACAGGTTAGTAGAACAGTTACAATAATTAATACATTGTATATTCTTTACCTACAGAAAAAGTTCTAAGGGGACTATCATTAAATAATTTTTCTCCCTTGACTGAAACATTGCCAAGAATCTACTTTCCCTATGTTCTGCTTATTTTGAAAAAGAGTTAGGGTTCATGCATGCCTGGTCTATTGTCCTTTCCAGAGAGCATAGCATGGTGATTGGCATAAGTTGATAATCAGAAAATATATTACTATGATTTAGATGTGGTTTGGCCCTGTTAAACCATGGTGAAATTCGCATGCCAATGTAGCATTCTAGTGGGGAAGGGCCTTTCAGAGGTGATGTGGCCTCTAAGATGAATTAGTGTATTTCTTGTGAGACTAGATTAGTTCTCATTAGGATGGATCCGTTCTCTCAAGAGGAGATTGTTATAAAGTAATGCCATCTCTTTGTTCCCTCTTCCCTTCCCTGTGTGCCTACCAGTCACCCTCATATGACCCCCATCCCATGATGCCATCTTCCTGTTATGACACAGCATGAAGCCCTCACCAGCTGTAGTTGGCCTGTCTTGAATCGTGAGTTTGTCATAGGATAAATTTGATACTATGATTTAGATGTAGAATGTTCCCCCAAAGCCTCAGGTGCTTGGAGGAGGGGCTTTGTGGACTTACTGCTACCTTGTTAGGAAGTGGGGCCTGCTTGGAGGCAGGGCACTGGAGATGTGACTGGGGGAGGTGTGACTGGAGGAATAGAAATGTATCTATTTGCCTATCTCCTCTCCTCTCCTCTCCTCTCCTCTCCTCTCCTCTCCTCTCCTCTC
>NW_004524659.1:336178-338847 GCF_000260255.1 Octodon degus | reverse complement strand
TCTTTCATTGCAGGGGTAAGATGTTGCCCTATGAAATACCAATGCCCTGTGACATTATGGCACTTATCTTGTAGAAAATATTTCCTCTCTCTGCGCATGTCTCTGTGTCTCTTTCTCTCATACACACACACACGGCACGCGCACACACACACACACACACACACACACCCCTCTGCACCTCTGTAATAAAAAATTGATTATGCAGTAACTAGAGCGGGAGCTTTTTAACATGATAATGACTATCATAAGTATGGTCTAAATTTAGAATAAGCTCCTGTTCAAAGAAGTCATGTGAGGCATGGGAGTGATTTAATCAGGCAAGATTAATAAGTAGTCTAAATACACTGTGATCAGTCATGGCACGTAGCAAGGATTTGAGGGTGGGTTAATATTGCAAATATGTTAATGTAACTTACAATATTAAATAAGATTAAAAAGATAAATATAATTACTTTCATGAACATTGAAAATGTCTTTGAAGGGCTGGCCAAATAGCTGAGCAGATTAAAGCACATGCAAGCAGGCACAGGGGCCAGGGGTTCGATCCTCATGCCTGCAGTGCCAGCCCTGCCCTCGGGGCACGCTAAGACACAATTGAGACTGGGCATGTTGGCACATGCCTGTAATCCCAGCTCTTGGGAGGCTGTAAACAGGAGGATCACTATGAGTCCTATCTAGTAGTGAGACCCTGAACACCCTGTAGGCCCTTCCCTAAAATTAAAAAAAAAGAAGGAAAAAAGAAAATGTCTTTGAGGAAACTGTTATTTTTTTTAAATATTTATTGATTTATTTTGTGTGTGCGTGGCCAATTCAGCCCACCAGGGGGCAGGGCTGGCTGGCATGTGGTGCTGGGGATTGAACGGCAGTCCTTGTGCTTTTGCTTAGCTTGTTCTAAGTAGGTGCTTTAGACCACTGAGCCATCTCACTAGCCTGAAACTGTTATTTTTAAAAAATCTCTTGGAGGGGCTAGGTAAATAGTTCAGCAGCATAAGTGCCTGCCTGGCAAGGACAAGGTCCTGAGTTTTATCTGTGCTACCAAAAAATAAAATAAAATAAAAATCTCTTGGAAAAGCAGAAATTTATGGACTCTTCTTTAATATGTTAAAAAATATTTTTGCATGAATCATAAAGGCAGGATCTTATTTAAAGAGCAAACATTAGAAGTAGCCCCATGAACATCAAGAACAAGTCAAGAAAGTTTGCTTAACATTGTTTTTGAGGCATTATCCAGTATATTTCAAATGCAAAAAAGATATAAGAAGAAAATAAAAAAGCTATTCATATTTATGTATAACATGATAATACATCAGGAAAACACTGAAGAATAAATAATAAAAATATCTCAAGAACATAATATGATGTACAATGAACCTGCAAAAGTCAGTGTCACATATATTCCTTTTTTTTTTTTTTTTTTTTTTTTCCAGAACTGGGGATTGAACTCAGACCCTTGCACTTGCCAGGTAAGCACTTATTCTACTGAGCCATCTCCCCAGACCCTCATCAGTCTTGAAATAGGATGAGTTACACTAGGTAAGTTTAAGACCAATAAATCTTGTGCTACATATATTCTTTAAATGATTGACCTGCCTGTGTGTAAAGCTGGACAGGGATTTGACCCAAAGTTTTAAGGTAATAAAAGAAACCAGAAAATAGAGAACAAGAAAATTCTTATCTCATTTCTATGTTAATTTCTTCCACATGCCTTCAAGCTAACATTTTTCTTCAGGCTCAAGCACTGTTACAGCCACCCAAAATGCTAAGGCGTACGTGTTGATTAATGGTGTTTGAATAAAAATTTTGAAAAACATTTCTAGTTCTAGGGAGAACTAGAAGTAAAGGAAAATGGTGCACCTTTTTCATGTGTTTTACTTTAAAGTCTACTTCCATCCTATCTTTACAAACAACTGCTGTTACACAAACATGACCCCAACTAGCCAAGGATTTGACTCAGTTACAAAAACCAGTGGGGAATGTTGTAAACTGGCTTAATCAACTCCATTTTGTAACAAGCTTTGTAACTTCCGTTTTGTAAAACCTTGATTTATTTTGTAAGCTTCCCACCCATGCCTAACTGTAAACTGTGACTGCTTGTGCAGATAAAAAATGTTTCTCAACACACCAAGAACTGGGTTAAACCATCACCAAAAGTCCTTCCAACTACACGAACAAAAACAACACCTAAGCCAAATAAGGACATATTCCTGTAGGGCTTGCAAAATGTGACCTCATCTATGGGAACAAAGTGTCAACTCTCAGTCAGGACTAACTCAAAATAAACTTTGTAAAATCCCCCCTCCTCCCCCAACTCTTGTGGTTTTTCCCTTTAAAAACTGTGCCTCACCTAGGCTAAGTGCCCACTCCTGTCAGTTTTCTGGGGAGGGTGTTGCCGCTGAGCTCAGCCAATAAAGCGTTCTGAACTTCTTCCTTTGGTTTGGGTGTCTATTGGTTTTGCGACTTGCCACACAATGTATTAATTATTGTAACTGTCCCACTAATCTGTTTTGAAACCCTCATTGCTATTTCTTTCTCAATGAAATTATTTTTTTAAAAGAAACTGCTATATCATATTCTCAGATATAGATATAGATATAGATATAGATATAGATATAGATATAGATATAGATAGATATAGATATAGATATAGATATAGATATAGATATAGATAT
>NW_004524659.1:326314-336078 GCF_000260255.1 Octodon degus | reverse complement strand
TTTTTTTTTTTTTTTTTTTTGCGGAACCAGGGATTGAACTCAGGCCCTTGTGCTTGCCAGGGAAGCACTTATTCCACTGAGCCATCTCCCCAGCCTATATTCCTAAATAATGAAACCATTTTTATAGTTATGTCAGAAGACACAGTGAATGGAAAAAAATTAAAGAGCATTAAAAATATGAAGGGGTTGGTGAGATGGCTTAGCAATCTAAGTGCCTGTCTGGCAAGCACAAGGACCTGAGTTTGATCCTGGTACCTCATGCCTTGTTGGTCCAAACCAGGAACACCACGCAGGCCCCTGAAACTGGGCATGGTGGTACACGCCTATAATCCCAACACTGGGAAGGCTAAGACAAGAAGATCACTACAAGTCCGTGCTGCGTAGGGAGACCCTGTACCAAATAAATAAATAATTTTTTATTTTTTATTTATAAAACATCAAATACTTTGGAATAAAACAAAGATGTTTAAAGCCTATAAAAAGCCTTTAAGGGGGCCTGCCCCTTAGCTCAACTCTTTAAGTGGCTGCTTCAACAAAGCAGTCAGGCTCAGGTTACTGTGGTTCAATCCCAACTCATGCCAGCCAAACCTGCCCTGAAGGCATTCGGAGAAAAAAAAATCCTTAAAAAAAAAAAAAAAAAAGCCTTTAAAATACTCCTGAATACACAAAAGTGGATTTATGTGGAAGCATGTCTCTTTTGGCTGGACTGTCTCATTAAGTTAGACGGATCAACACTGAAGTTCCTACAAAACCAAACGGAGGACCCTTGCTTACCAGTGAAGCCAAGTGCCAAGCGGCCAATGTTCAGGAACAGCTGGAGGGGGGATAAAAACATTCTCCTGTCCTTGTGGGAAGGACTGGTCTAGGCATCGATGGAGTAAAGCCAGGGTGAAAGTGGGGTGTGCAGCAGGTCTTGATGTGCTTCCCCCCAAAATACTGATTAGGTACAAGGAGGAAAATGTAACTTTAGAGAAGAGAAATGCAACAGCACCTTAACTAGATAGTGACAATGGACTCCATCAGTGGGGAGCAAACGATCGTCCTGAGCCTCAGCATGCAGAACAGTACTGCTCAACGTGCTTCTTTTGCTGGGAATTTCCACAGAGCATCAGGTAGGTCCAAGGTGAGGAAGGAGACAAGGGAAGAGCAGCTTTGAAAGTGAAAGTGAGGGCTCAGGTATGGCTCATTGGTAGAGCGCTTGCCTAGCAAGTATAAGCCCTGGATTCAATCCCCATTAACACACACATGACAATGATAATGATGATCATGACCACAATGATAATTAAACAATAAAATGCCAGTGAGACAGAAATAAAATCTGTGGAAATGTTTTAGATTGAAGGAAATAAAGAGACATAAGCGTTTAAGACTGTCAACTGCATTTCTTCTGGATCTTGGAGGGGAATCCTATGTAGAATACATTTTCAATCACTGAAAATTGAAATTCTGGTTCTAGATTAGATAATAATCACTTCTTCATTCTCTTTCCAACCTTTTTTCAGGAAGAAGTGGCACATTTCAGCTGAGAAAGAAAGAAAGAAAGAAAGAAAGAAAGAAAGAAAGAAAGAAAGAAAGAAAGAAAGAAAGAAAGAAAGAAAGAAAGAAAGAAAAGAGAGAGAGAGAGAGAAAGAAAGAAAGCTAGCAAGCAAGCAGGCCAGGGAGATGGCTCAGTGGAATAAGTGCTTCCTTGACAAGCGCAAGGGCCTGAGTTCAATCCCTGGTTCCACAAAAAAAAAAAGAAAGGAAGGAAGGAAGGGAGGGAGGGAGGGAGGGAGAGAGAGAGAGAGAAGAAAAAAAGGCTGTGAAAAAATGAGACCTACTCCTGTCCATGTAACACATAAGTGTATGTATGCAGCAGATGAGCAGAGCCCAGGAAGAGAAATCAGGGCTGGGCAGAGCAGAGATGATTCTCTCCATCACATGGATTCAGGAAAAGCACTCTCTCAGCACTGTCTCCTTGGTGAGGAAAGACAGGAATTTTGAAGGACAGTATTCCCCAAGCTCTACAGGAAGCACCCCGCAGTAAGCCGGGCATGTGACTCCTGCAGGAGCTCTCCTTTCACCCTTAGTGTAATGTCCAGGGAAGCACAGTACAGTGACATCTGGCAACTCCAAGGACACTTCTCAATCTGGGCTGAGATCCCCCAACAGTTTTTTCCTCTTTTCTCATGGCCCTCTCCTGAACCATTTTTTGACCTTATCAAAATAAGAGGTTTTGAATCACAGGAATTTCAGCCTTTCACAGGGCCTAAATTTAGGATCAGAGATGTCCAAAGGATCAGCATTGGGGCATTGAAGGACTAATTAAGAGTAATTAACATGAGGAAGTGAGCCCCTCCCCCACTTGGTGCCTCCCTATCATCATGCAAGCTACTTGTTTCTCTGTCACTTCTAAATTCCATTAAAAAGGGGAACATAAATGTGGATTAAACAAAATTAAGCCCATTGACTATTTGTAAAGTAAAGATCAGTAATGAAAACTGATCATCCTAGCAAAGAGACATATAAATCCCACAAGAAAGAGCTGAAGTATATTGATCAAGGTCACATGTTTAGGAAATGACACTTGGAAATGGAACTGGGTCTATGTTACTTCTAAAGCCCAGACTCTTGGCCTTTGTGTTTAACATCTCTGTTTCTGGATGGTTCCATGTAAGTCCTGAAAGAAATTCCAGGACAGACCAGGGATATTAGGACAGCAAGTTACTGGAGTTTTGTAGGCGCCATTTCTTTTCTTTTCTTTTCTTTTCTTTTTAATAAAATATTTTTTATTAATTTTATTGAGAAACAAACAGCAATGAAACAAACAGTTTCAAAACCAATTAGTAGGGCCGGGGAGATGGTTCAGTGGAATAAGCGCTTCCCTGGCAAGTGCAAGGGTCTGAGTTCAATCCCCGATTCTGAAAAAAAAAAAAAAAAATAGTAGGACAGTTTCAATATTTAATACATTGAAAACTGAATTAAGGAATAAAGATAGATGGTAAAGCACTACTGCTGAGTGTCTGAGAAAGTGTTTCTAGAGGAAATTGGTGAGGGAGTCCATGGACTAGGTTGGGGAACAGCCAGACTCTGTGGGAGTAAACCATCCAGAGAGCTGGGGGCCTGAACAGAACCAAAAAATTGAAGAGTAAAAGCCTCTCACCAGAGCTGAGACACTCTCCTCCTGCTGCTCTTGGACCTCAGAGATGCAGGCTTTTAAGTCTTTGGACTTCAGGACTTCCACCAACAGTCCTCCATTTCTCCAAGTGTTTGCATACAAATTGAGAATTGTGAGGCCAGGGAGATGGCTCAGTAGAATAAGTGCTTCCCTGGCAAGCACAAGGGCCTGAGTTCAATCCCCAGTTCTGGAAAAAAAAAAAAAATTGAGAATTGTATCATCAGCTTCCCTGGTTTTGAGGCTTTCAGAATTGGAGTGAGCCTGGGCTAAGCCAGCTATCAGCATGCCCTGATCCTCTGCTTGCAAGATGACAGTTATGGGAATTCTTGGCCTTGATAATCCTGCGAGCCAATTTCTCTAATAAATAACCTCTTTGTCTGCCTGTCTGTCTGTTTATCTGTTTATCTATCATCTTGCTGGTTCTGTATTACTGGGGATGTAATTAATACAAGCCAATTTTAGTACCATTAGAACACAGACGACCAGTCAGATGCCCACAGAACAACCAAGATGTCAATGTTTCCTCTCTATAACTCCACTCCTTTGGCAGCTGTCAGCTTTCCTTTCTTGGGCCTCTCAAGACAGAAGAACAGGAGAGACTTCTGTAACTTTGCTGTCCCCTAAGGGAGGCCACAACTTAGATGTCCTCTGTGCCCCTCAGCATCCATAGAACTCCCAGACTGATAGAGTCACCGCTGGTATTGAAGTCCTTTGGAACTCTTCAGTGAATGATTCATTTTCTCCAAAAAACAACACTGATATTTGGTAACTTTTAAAAATCAGTGGCAGTCAACCAATCATAAATAATAGGGTATCAATACCACATATGAGTGAATGCTTATATTTGTAAGTGTCTCATGGTCTTTGGAGCAACCTATTCCATTCTGCTTTCTCTTAAGATGAGTTTTTTAAAATATTTCCCTGTAGTTTCCACACACAGGTATTGTCTTCTCAAGAATCCCCCAGAACAAATTCATTTTCAATTCCTGAAGTTGGGCCATGAGGTAGCTCAGCAGTATAAAGCACCTGCTTAGGTAAGCTTAGGCAGGCGCAGGGACCGTGGCTTGATCCCCAGCACCACATGGCACACCACCCCTGCCCTGAGAGCAGGCTGAGCTGGCCAAAAACAGAAAAAGAGATTTTTTTTAAATAATAAAATAAAAATGAATAAATAAATTCCTAAAATTGTGTTCATGCTCCCTGAATCTCCAAGTCTTGAGTCTATTCTGCATGTGACATAATTTTGAGCTTATTCTCCATCCTGGTCATGATGGAGGAGAGAAACAGGTAAACAAGTAACAGCAGGCACTCAATATTATTCTGAATAGAAGAGCTGTTTTCACAACATTAATTCTTGTAACCCAAGAACAAGGAAAATCTTTCCAGTTTTTGCATGTTCTTTATGTTTTTGTACTGTTCTATAATTGTCCTTGTAAAGCTTGCCAACTTCCTAAAAACAATAGAGCCAGCTATCCATGACAGAAACCTCTGAAACCATAAGCCAAATTAAACTTTTACTTCTTTATATTGATCTCATCAGATATTTTTATCAAGTGCTGGAAATCTGGGCAATACACATATGCTGAACCAGCTTTGCATTTCTGAATGAAACAATTTTATCATGATGAGAGATCTTTTTAATGCAACGTTGAGTTCAATTTGCAAATATCCTATATAGGATATTTTTGTATATTTCCATCAGGGATACTGGTCTATATTATCTTTCTTTGTTGTATCCTTATCATTTTGGTAGCAGGTTAGTATTGTTTCGTGTGAGTTTGGGAGAGTTCTTTATCATTCTATTTCACTGAATGGTTTGAGGAGAATTGTTGGGGACCACAAATTGTCAGTAGCTAATTTTGCATACTTCTGTAGGGGATAAATGGAGGCTTGAGATCACCCTTTTGAGATTTCCCATTAACTTTTTAGAGATGGGCCATCCTCTCCCACTCACTCAGACTAAACTAAGACCACTAAAATGAAAAAAAAATACTCCTGGGCAAGGTCCTTCTTAGCATAAGATCATCTCCATCTTCTTGAGTCACCCCAGGACCACCCCTTTCACTGTGTCACTGACTTTGAATCTTCTGATACCTCCTCCTATTATTGTATACACCCAGTAAAGAGTGGCGGACTTGGCGTGCCTTTGTGCGTGCCCATCCTGAGGCACTGATCTCCTGGCACCCCTTCATGTACTACTAAATTTGTCTCTGTTTCTCATTTCATCCTTTTGTTGTACCCCACATACAGGTAGTTGGGGATCTTAGCCAGGTCCCCAATAGGGTATTGGATTAGTTTCCTTTAAAAGTCTATTTAAAAAAAAAAAAGTCTATTAAACTTCATCAGTGAATTCATCCAGTTCTTGATTTTTTTTTCCCCTTGAGAGACTTTTTATTACTGCTTCAATCTCATAACTTACTATGGATATATTTAAGTTTCTTAAATATCCTCTTGCTTCAATTATCATAGGTCAGATTTGTCTAGAAATTTGTATTTTCTTCTTAATTTCTAATTTATTGGTGTATAATTTTTCAAAATGTTCCCAAGGCACATTTTGTGGAGCATTCCTGTAATTCTGGGAGACTGGGGCAGGAGGCTCACAAATTTCAGCCCAGCCTGAGTAATTTATAAGTTATGGAGATTCAACTTCAAAATTGAAAACAACATAATATTATGGGTGGGGTCACAAAGTAATGTAAAGGCTTTGGGTTTAATCTTTAGTACTAACTAAAAACAATAATTCCCTATGGACTTCCAGGAAGATGGCAGAATGGTAAGTAGCAGAGAACTTATCTATTATTTTGAATTCAGATGCTGAAATATAGCAAAATGAGGAAGAGAAAGGGGAGGCAAGTGAGCCCTGGGATGCAACAAAGCTATGAAGTGAGAACTAGAGCCCACTGAGAGAGAAGAGGGAGCCACAACATGAGAGCATATTGTAGAAGAGAGAGATGGCAAGCAGCCCCAGCTCATCGTACAAGTAGGGTGACTCAAACCTACAGGAGGGATAGTGACCACTAGAGATCCAATGGCCTCCACAGAGAAATGCACTAGTGGAACAGCTCAGAGGATGTCACAGACATTTGTGTGGAAATAATCTGGAAAATTATTCAGATTCAGATGGCAACCCAGGAGAGGGCCAGTGGCCATTTTGGAAAGGGGCCAGCTGAAGTTAGAACTCAGAGCACCTACAGGTTGGCTCTATATATTGGCTCCAAGTGTCAAGGTGATGTACAGCCAAGGGCAGGAGGTCAGGGAGCTGAGTTCAGGCCAGCAGAGAGCAAGTTCAAGCTCACAGGAGGCACTGGGAATGTTGTAGGCTGAACAACTCAGGTCTGAGCCTCACAGACAGAAACCAGATGCAGTCTGAACTTTTGTAGAACAAAAGGTCCAGGATTACTGGGATTATCTACCACCCCTATCCTTCCACTGCTAATTTGCTTGGACCAACCAAAATGGATCTGGGCTCCATCAGCCCCCTCTGTGAGCCAGTGACAGCAGAGACATGTCCTCAATTAGACTTTTTTTTTCTGTTTTCTTCATTTCCTGGTATTTTTGTTTTATATTTGCTTTCTCTTTTTTTCTTTTTCTTGTATGTCTGTTCTTGTTTTTACATAAATGAGGATATTGTTTATAGTTTGTTGTTGTTTTGTCCTGTTCTCGTTTCTATTTCTATCTTCTTTCATTCCCTCCTATCTTCTCCAGTTCTCAAAGCTTATATAATCTTTTGTCCTCAAGCCTTGTTTCTAATTCTGCCTCTTATTTCTCTATTTGACCCTGATCCTCCTTAAAATTTTCTACCGTTAGGGTAAAATCACCATATTAAGGATATACTTACAATATATAATTTTCTGGTTCATTTTAAAATTTGTTATATAACTACAAATCCTATTCATATAGTCATAAAGATACCAGAGTGATAGCTTCCACAGTTTAACATTTTTTCAGCTGTGTTTGATGCCACTGTTACTATTACTGTACTACTTTAGCCAAGGTGACATAATTATTCTAATCGGTTGTTCTTCCTAATATGCCAAAACTGAGATTACATAAAGGTCATATACAAAACTGTAGATCAGTGCCAAAGAACCAGGGGGTATGCCAAATAAGCAGCAGTTTCTCATCTGCAATAAATTGAAGAGGTAGTATCTTGCAACAGACTCAAAACTCAAAAACCAGCTACACCTGGAAGATGTCTCTGAAAAACAGTGATTTCCTAAGGGTTCTAGATACTAGCAATGGATACCTACCACATAAGCATCAAGAAGGAAGTAAACTAAAAGAAAATAGAAAATGAGAAGACACAGAAGCACGATGCAGCCCAACACTTCCAGCTAACCAAAAGCAAACCAGGGGCAATTATGTGGAATATTTCAACAGTGAACTCCACCTGGATTCTCTAAAGTGTCAATAGATAAGGCAACAAAGCAAATGAATGAGGCTCTAGAAAAAAAAAATCAGAAATAATTTTTCAGATAATTTCAGAGATATTGAGCATAATAAAGAGCATGATTATTTAATTTAGGAGTTATGTATTTTTAAATAGAGGAGCTTAAAAAAAGATGGAAAACATAAATGCCCAATATGGGAAGGAAATGGAATCCACGAAACAGATTTAGATAACCAGGGGACTAAAAGTTCTATTGAAAGTATAAATAGAATAATAAACTAATGTGAGGACAGAGTATCAGATCTAAAAGACTGGGTTTCAGTTAATGATCGTGAAAAGAAAGATTTCTTTAAAATAACAAGGGACCATGAAAAATCAATCCAACATCTGCTAGACAATTCAGCGAAGAATAACATAAACTTGATCAGAGTCAATAGAAAAGTAGATGATAGAACAAATGACATTTTTTTAAAAAAACCTGTTCATAAAAGTAATGGCAAAAAGCTCCTGAAGCATGGAAAAACCATTTGACACACAGATAAGTAAAGCATATAGAACCTCAATTAACCATGATTAGAAACATCTACACCAAGGCATATAAGTCAGGATTTCAGAAATTCAACACAATAATAAATTATTAAAATCTGTTAGAGAAAAAGAAACCAATCACTTGTAGAGGAAAGCCCATCAAAATTGTAGCAGACTTCTCAACACAGACCTTTAAGTCAAAAGAGCTTAAAGTATTTCAACCCCTAGATGACTGAGGTACTCTCTAAAACTCTTCCAAACATGATAGAGAAGAGGCAACCACTCAAGTCACCTTCTGTCCCACTTACACAGAGGCTTTTCTTTCAATAAATACTTCCTACCCTTTAAAATAAAATAAATGAAAGTTTCTTCTTCTTTAAAAAATTAATGGAGAAATAAGATATTTCCGTAACAAAGAATACCTGAGGAAATTCATGACCACTGAACAAGCACTCCAAAATGTTCTGAAGGATATTCTAGAAAAAGATAGCGAAAACCAAATCTCCATGAACCCTGACAGAATGAATCTACCTGACAAGTCATGTAACTAAACTATGGGGAAAGAAAGAGAATCAACAAAAGGAAAATAACTTGCCAGGAAAAGCTAAGACAATACATATCAATTATAACCATCAGTGTTAATGGTCCCAATTCACCAATCAAAAGAAACAGGCAAAATAGACCAACAAGATCCAACAATATACTGCATACAAGAAAAACATTTAAGGGCTGGCAAGATAGCTCAGTGGACTTAGCACCTGTTTAGGCAAGCTTAGGACCCAGGGTTCCATTCCTTGCACCATATGCCATGCTGGCCCCGTCGCTGGACATGCTGAGCCACTGGGACTGGGTGTAGTGGCTCACACCTATAATTCCAGGGCTAGAGAGGCTGAGACAGAAGGATCGCTGTCAGTCCAAGCTGCGTAGTGAGACCCTGTACCTAATGCATTTTTAAAAATAAGTACCAATGGACATGAAAAATAAAATTAGCACTAACACAATCATAATAAGGCACTTCTGGGGCCGGGGAGATAGCTCAGTAGAATAAGCACTTGCCTGGCAAGTGAAAGGGCCTGAGTTCCATCTCTGATTCTGCCAAATAAAATAAGTAAATAATAAAAACAATAAGGTACTTCAATACCCTACTGTCACAAATAAACATGTCCACTGGATGAAAAAATCAACAAAGAAATTTCATAATGAAAAATTTTTGAATAAATAGACTTGGTAGATGTCTACAGTGTTCCAACCCACAACCTCAGACTACACATTCTTCTCAGTTGTACATGAGATGATCTCCAAAATAGACTACATACTAGCTCATAGAGCATGCTTAAGTAAATGCAAAGGTATTGAAATTATCCCTTGCATAATATCTGACTACAGTGCAAAGAAATTGGAAATCAATGACAAAAGAAATCACAAAAACCTCACAAGCACATGGAAATTGAAAAGCATGATCCTGGAAAACGTTCAAATGGAAGAAAGGGAAAAGGAAAAAAAAAGAATACAAAGAAAAATGGAGGGACCTGGGAGATGGCTCAGTGGAATAAGCGCTTCCCTGGCAAGCACAAGAGCATGAGTTCAATCCCTGGTTCCGCCAAAAAAAAAAAAAAAGAAAGAAAGAAAGAAAGAAAGAAAGAAAGAAAGAAAGAAAGAAAGAAAGAAAGAAAGAAAGAAAGAAAGAAA
>NW_004524659.1:325490-326214 GCF_000260255.1 Octodon degus | reverse complement strand
AGAAAGAAAGAAAGAAAGAGAGAGAGAGAGAAAGAAAAATGGAACAAAACTTTGGTAAATAAGGAGGGGAAGAGAAGTAGAATGAAGGAAAGGGAAAGGGGGTAAAAAGAAGTATGAAAATATATGAAGTACAAGTACAAATTCTCTATGGTTAATGTTATCATTACGCATATCTAAACTGTTGCAGTAAAATTAATTTTTAAAAGTAATTCCCTAGTGATGCACTAGATTTCAGTGGTATCTATTATAATATTTTCTTTTTATCTCTAGTATTATCTATTTGAGTCTACTCTCTTTTCATGTTGGTCAGTTTGGCATAGAATTTGTCAGCTTTTTATCGCTGCAAAAAACCAGACCTCTAGCTGGCAAGATAGCTCAGTGGTCTAAAGCACCTGCATAGGCAAGCTTAGGCAGGTGCAGAGGACCGAGGTTGAATACCTGGCACCACATGTAGCACCAGCCCCACCTTCGGGTTGGGCTGAGTCGCCCACAAAAAAAGAAAAAAACAACCTCTAGATGCACAGAACATGTCAGCATTTTTATTTCTCACAACTTATCTGAGGTTGTGTAGAGCCCACCACGCACCACTGTATTCTCGCTGTTACGTAGAACAGACGCTGAGTGTTATAGCTTATTATGTGGCTAGGCCTCAACACCTGGGCCTCTGCTTTCTCATGAAATGCATTTTGACATAGCAGCATCTTACAAAAATATAGAAATGCAG
>NW_004524659.1:322838-325390 GCF_000260255.1 Octodon degus | reverse complement strand
TTTTCCGGAACCGGGGATTGAACTCAGGTCCTTGTGCTTGCCAAGGAAGCGCTTATTCTACTGCGCCATCTCCCCGGCCCCCTTTTTTATATTATAGAGTATTAAAAATTATAAGTGATACAGAATTTCAGGGCCAGCAAGATAGCTCAGTGGACTAACGCACCTGCTTAGGCAGGTGCAGTGACCAGGGTTTAATCCATAGCAATTTGTGCCAGACCTCCCCCCAGGACACACTGAGACACAAATTGAAACTCGGTCTAGTGGCACACACCTGTAATTCCAGGCCTGTAATCCCTGCCTAAACAGATGCTTAATCTGCTGAGCTATCTTGGTGGCCCTTGGTGTACTTCTTTATTTTAGCCATACTTTCTGGGGTGAGATGGTATCTCAGTGTTGTTTTAATTTGCGCTGAAATGCAAATCTCAACAGTGTTAATCAGACCCTTTAGAGACTGACTTTTGAGGTGTAGCAAAGGGAAGAATGATGAAATGTGATGGCTACTGTAGTACTGTAAACCTTCTAAAATTCACCACAAGAGGTTTCTGTCTTGCCAGAGTACATGCAGCCTTGCACCTGTTCACCTAAGTTCTCTTTTGCGTTTCTTTCTCAAGGCCAGCTTCCTAATCTAAGTCTAGCTTTCCTATCCCCATCTCCTTACTTCTCCTGCCCTTCTTTACCTGCCAGAGCCATCCCTTATATCTTGTTTTCATGCATATTCAATTATTCTGTCTTCGCTGGCAGCCACCAGAGGCTGTTGCTTCAGATTCAGAAGTTACAGCCATGCACTACATAAACATCTATGTAAGCTGTGCTCCTGTCAGCTAAACATGAAGAATATTTAGAGTACAGTTACTTGACTCCAATCCTGTATCAGAGAAATGGAGAACTGATGGAGAGTGGTCATAGCTTCAAATCAGACTGGACATTTTGTTAAGATGTACTTTGAGTCCAAAAAGAGTAAGCAAAAAAAACATTGCATTTATAGCCTATAGATTTGTGTTTTCTGTTGGTATGGAAACTGTAAAACAAGGTTTGATTTATCTTTCACACTGTGAGAGGGAACAAAAATGTGGAGGTCCAGGGCCGGACAGATAGCTCAGCGGACTAAAGCGCCTGCTTAGGCAGATGCAGGGACTGACCTGGGTTCAGTCCCTAGCCTGCTGTGCCAGCCATGCCCCGGGGGTATGCTGGGATGGCAAACGAGATTGGGAGTGGTGGCGGGCGCTTGTAATCCCACACTTGGGAGGCTGAAAAACAGGAAGGATCACTACGAGTCCAATCTGTGTAGAGACCCTGTAGACCGTGTACTAAACACATTATTATAATAATAATAATAATAATAATAATAATAATAATGTGGAGGTCTATAGTTCCAGACCTCGTGGCTCAAATAAAATCTTCAGTCTATATGCAACATTGATCCACCAGGAAACCAAGGTGTTTGACAGGGTGTGGCAGAGATCACGGATGTCCCCTACTGGATCTTCCCTTCATACTTGGTAACAGCTGGGAGCAGCACTGAGACCAGGTTTCCCTGCACCTGGCTGCAGATAGAGGTGTCTCTATCACTGCATTCATTCTCAGCAGTGGTATGCAAATAGGAGTTGTTAGATAGTGCTTCTGGGAAAGCCCCTTAAAGGAAAAGGGTTGGGCTGACTCAACTTGGAAACTTTTCAGTTCTTCCCTTCGTCTGGCTCTAATGACAATGGCCTAGCAGTAACCTTGTGACTATTTTTAGAATGACACATGAGGATGTACTAAGAAGGACACAACAGAAAACTAAACAAAGACCAGAACACCAAAAGAGTTAAATTTCAAATATGGCATAGGAGGAAGATGATGTCATAGATAAAGGGTGGGCCTGGAAGTAAAAGGGACCCTACACGACGCAGGTCGACTGTGTGAACCTATTTGAAAGGATTCAATCTTTGTAAAAATAGAGGTCCTTTAGGTGAAAGAAAAACGAGTTTCTAAGCCATCATTATTTCAATGGTTCATTTCAGTTAATTATTCCTGTAACTAGCAATTAAGCCAATTTCAAAGACTTCATAAAGCCAAACACTAAAATTATTTCTTTAATGAGGAAGGTACTTTTGTTCAGTGAAGGTACAAATAATTGGGATAATGAAGTAAAGAAAATACATGTTATTAATATGTATCTACTTGCTGAGAGATAATATTATATGTTAATGTTTCAAATATTTGTGATAGTTAAGAATATATGGCATACTGGATAAATTAATCACAACATTCTAAACATATATAGTAAACAAGTGGTTTAAACTGGAAGGTTTAGAAGGTTGTGGAGGGTTCTTGAGAGAAAAAGATCAGTATTTATTTTAGCTTTAATATGTGTTCTATGTATTGTTCTCTAAATGTTTTCTAATTACAATACATTTCCTAATTATTCTCTAAATGGTTTCTTTCTTTTTTTTTAATTTTTATTTATTACATTTATTTATTGTGTGTGTGTGTGGCCAGCTCAGCCCACCAGGGGGCGGGGCTGGCTGGCATGTGGTGCTGGGGATCGAACCGCGGTCCCTGTGCTTTGC
>NW_004524659.1:317758-322738 GCF_000260255.1 Octodon degus | reverse complement strand
GCATGTGGTGCTGGGGATCGAACCGCGGTCCCTGTGCTTTGCCAAGCTTGTTTCAAGTAGGTGCTTTAGACCACTGAGCCATCTCTCCAGCCCATCTAAATGGTTTCTAATTACAAAGAAATTTCCATTACAGTCCAAACAGCCCTAAATATCCTACCATGTTTGCTATTTTTTAAAGAGAATACAAAATAGTACTAAAGCAGAAAAGTTACAAATGATACAGAATTTCACTAAATGAAATAATACGAACTGCTATTTTTAAGGACAATATCTTTTCTCTGATAATCCATGGATTTTGATGATCTTGAAGTCATGACTTGCATTTGCTATTTTTCCTTTCAATTGTGTTTTTCATTTTTCTCTTTACTTAATACTGCATGTAAGTTCCCATCTTTTCTGTTCAGTATCAGACAATAAAACCCATAGAATAGTCAAATTCAATAAGGGAATGAACTTTAGCTCTGCATTTATAGAAGAGACCCAGTGTTGTGTACAACAAACAACCATCAAGAGAAAAAAAAAATGTATCATGACAGCATCACAGTTCCAAAGCTGTGACAGGAAACTTCTCTGGGTCCAATGAGGCAAACATTCCAAGTGGCAGCACTCATATCTTCCTCAGTGATTTAGAGGAATTCATAGCACATCATCTATTTTCTTGACCAATCTAATAAGCCAAATCACTATAGAGCTGAAGGAAACGGTCTCCAACAGAATTGCAATTTTAAGAGAAGTATAGAGAATTTTTTATAGTGTTTATAAACTCCATGAGGAAGACTTAATAGTATATTTATAGATGCAATTTCTTTGATTTGTGATTAAGTGCATGAGAAGATCTGTTGAACAATTTGCTGATGAAGAAATCAAATTAAATTCATAACTGCACTTTTCTAGGAAATTAACCAGTTGCAAAAACTTCTTAAAAAATACTTGCTAAATTTTCACTCATATGAACTTACATTTTTAGCATTGTTTCTTGTTTTTTGTTTATTGTTACTCAATATATTGAAAATATTTAAATCACAAGCATCTGAAAACTCTTGTGTATATTTTAAGTCACCCTCCAATACACTCCCAAATCCATGCTGATATTGTCCTTACCCTATACACATCAGCCTAACTAAGCATTTCAAAGAATTCTCTGTAAATGACTGGGAAAGTGGAACGTGTGAAGACTTAAAGCCTTAGGTTTTGCCTTTCCTAACTTTTTACTGAATGAAATTATTGCAATTGTTTCAAAGAGATTTAAAAATCAGATTGGGTCCCTCAGATTATTTCCAATTTCAAGTGTCGTCCCTATCATTCATTGTCTTGTCCTAGCTGATCTCGACCAGAGCTTTTTCTTAGCGAATGCCACTAGATGTCGCTCTTTGCCATAACAAAGATCAATGCTCAGGTACCCTTACCTTCCCAACTGTTAGGGGGTCCTGGATTTGCTAACAAGTCTGTGCCACAGTGAGAGGCAGTGCAAGCATCATCCAGACATTACAGCATCGCTTATTCTCCAATACTCATCTACCTCCCAGTTGGCCAACACTTAAGCTTCAGGGTCATGCTTATAACTCACGATCTCCTACCTTCTCTACTGGACTTCTTATGAGCTTCTCTGGTTCGTGATAGCACATGACCCCTAATTACAGTTCCCAACCTTGTTTAATGAAGCAACTTACAATAGCTCTTCAGTCCCCAGAAGGCCCTATCCTAGGTGCTGTGGCACCGGAAAGGGGTCTTGTGCTGAAACTACAGTCAGCCTTGATTTATTCTGCTCTTATACCACAATCAACACAAAACACTTCTGTGACCTTAAAAGGGGTAGGGATACCCAGCACCAGTACACAAAGAAGAAACCATTAATTCAACCAAGAGGCACCAGCTAAGTGCCCTGTCATCCAACCTCATTCTGATATTGCATACCTGGAGACAGCATCAGATCTCAAAGGTGAGCGTTTAGTTCACAAGACTGCCCCATACACACTTCAGACACCAATCACAACTCACAGATTGTTTTTTTCAAATTTATGACCAAACAGACTACAAACTAGCATTTCCATAATGCCTTCCTTGGGTTTAATTAATTTGTTTAAGACACTCATGGAACCCAGTTTACTGGTTTCTCATAAAGCATATTACGAAGGGTGCAAGTGAAGAAATGCACAGTAAAGTTTGCAAAAAGGGTCATAGTTACCATGCCTTCTCCAGGTGGATTACCCTGCAGGAATCCTCATATACTCAAGTAGCCAAAAGTTCTCTAAACCCAATCCTTTTGGGTTTTGGTAGAGACCCCATTATATAGGCCATGCGTAAACAGTTAAGCTTTCAGCTCCTCTCCCCTTCCCTACAATCTTGCCCTGATGTTTCCAGTGGTCAATCCCCCCACCCCCGAAGCTACCAGCTCATTCAAATACAGAATGACACTGTTTCTTCCAAGATTCAAAGGAGTTGCTGTATATGCTAAGAACTGGGGTGAAGACCACAATATCACACCTATCCAGATGCTTCATCCTTCTAACTAATTAGAAAATTGGATATCCAGAGAAGTTAGGTCAAAAGAAGTCTTACCCATAGAGGGAGTTATTTGTCTTCCTGTGGATGAACTCGCCCAACTAGCTCTAGCTCTTCCTGGAACATGCTCAGGTCTAAACTGCTTTATTCTTCAGTGCATTAATACTCAGATTTCACAGTCTGCTACCTAATATCCTTCAAGTTTGAAAGCATCTGTTGAGGACCATGACAATGTGATAAGAATTTCCAAGATGTGATCAAAATATACGAGGAATATTTTGGTTTTTAAAAAAATTCTTTACAGTAAAGGACACATGGCCATTAATCCCCCTTAAAATAATCCCCCGGCTTTGGACATAGTTATCTCATTATTCCTGCCACTTTTGGAAGCAGTTCTGGAAGTCCTTGTTCATGACTGTCTTTTCCAGGTAAGGTAACAAATATAGTAAATGCTGCTAAGTGCCATTTCAATTTCAACAGAAACACAGGCCCGTAAAAGCATTACACTGGGTCCTCACCCTTCTGTATTCCCCAGATCTGACCCCATGCAACCTCTAACTCTTCCCCAAATCAAAATGACCATGGAGCTTCCGCCACAACAACCATTGAAGAACAGTAGCCACGGCCCTACGCTATCCCTTGGCCGTGGGCCTCAACAAGGGCCACCAAGTGACTAAAATGTGAGCAAACCGAAGCACAGCCACCGTCGTGGACGCCTCACCAAACACACCAAGTTCGTGTGGGACATGATCCAGGAGGTGTGCGGCTTCGCCCCCTACAAGTGGTGCGCCATGGAGCTGCTCAAGGCTTCCAGGGACAAACATACCCTCAAGTTCATCAAGAAAAGGGTGGGGACACACATCCATGCCAAGAGGAAACGTGAGGAGCTGAGCAACGTGAGGGCTGCCGTGAGGAAAGCAGCTGCCAAGGACTGAGCCCCTCTGGAATAAAGCTTTGCAGAAAGTTTAAAAAAAAAAAAAAAAAGTGACCATGGAAATGTTTTGAATTGATGCAGGGGATCAAGGCGGCCACAACAGCACAATTAAAGACACGAAAGTGAACTTGTGGAACTATTACAAATGGCAAGAATGATGAACTAAGTGCGTCTGAAGAGAGGGCAATGGTTTTGAGGAGGATTGATAGCAAAGTTTGTTTGGTATAATAATTTTAAATTTTAAATATTCATTATGTATTAGCATATTTCATATATATTCATAAGTCAGCATCTGCGGTATTCATGGGGAAGGTGATGTCTTTCCTAATTACATTTTAAAAGAAGAGATTTCATCACACAGCACAAAGGCAAAGTTCTTCTCTTTTTTTAATTTTGGACAGGGTCTACTGGGTCTCACTACATAGATTGGAGTATAGATCGGACTTGTAGTCGTTTTCCTGTTTTCAGCCTCCCAAAGCACTGGGATTATAGACGGGCGCCACCATGCCCAGTCTTGTTTCGCCTCTCCGCGCACCCTAGGGGCAGGGCGGGCACAGCAAGCCAGGGATCAAACCCGGCCCCTGCGTTCGGCCTAAGCAGGCGCTTTAGTCTGCTGTGCTGTCTGGCCAGTCCTACAAAGGCAAATTTCCTTGGTATCTTTCTCTCTTGCACTTAGAATAGCAGCTTTTACTTCCAACACTTCTTTAAAAACTCTGTTAATACTCTAGTCCCCCTATTTCTATTTTTTCTTTGCCCCATCTTTTGCCTCTCTAACTTCTCTTAATTGTACAGTGTGTATACTTGGTGTTTTGCAGTTACTTCTGTGCCTTTCTCAAAGAAATAATCATTCCACTGTCAGCATCTTCTGTTTTTCTTCCTGTTGTCTCCATCAAGTCCAGTGAGTGGCTCAGCAGAGCAGGCAAAAACCCTACTTAGAAAGAGGAACAAGAGGAAAGGAATATATATCTAGATTTCATTGTATTCCTAGCCATCATGCAATTAAATTAGCAGAAATAAAAATAAAGGACAAAAATGCAACAGTACGAGGACATTTGGAAATATTGCTGGTGGCGTTGAAAAATGGTAGCTTTTCAGAAAAATGCATTCAGAGTACACAAAAAGATCTGTTTCAATTCATTTTCATTCAGCACTCCCATTTTAGAAAGACAGCCCAAGAATAAAATACATGTTATAACGAACAAAATTCTTTGAAGAGCTGCGTGGTGACAGGAGGTAACAGAGGTCACATATATTATATCTGATCCATAGCCCAAATCATTAAGAAGCTGCATATATAGGGCTGGGGAGATAGCTCAACAATCTAAGCTCCTGCCTGGCAAGATGAGGACCCAAGGTCAATCCCTGGTACTGCATGCTGTGCTAGCCACCGAGACTGGGCATGGTGGCCCATGCCTGTAATCCCAGGACTACAGAGGCTGAGACAGGAAAATCACTCCAAGTCCAATCTGGATAGCAAGACCCTGTACCAAATAAATAAATAAATAATTTTGGGGTTTTTTTATTATTTTATATTGAGAAACAAA
>NW_004524659.1:310224-315783 GCF_000260255.1 Octodon degus | reverse complement strand
TGCTGGGCCTGCAGCCTGGGTCAAATGAGGATCCTCGGGCCCTGGGTCGTCTCACTCACTCGCCCGGCCTCCGCTCCTGATCTGTTCAGGATCCCGCGGCCTGGGTCGTCTCACTCACTCGCCGGGAATAAATAATTTTTAAAAGAAGCTGCATATACAAAATAGAACCCCACAGTCTAAAGGAAAGTGTATATTATGATTTAAAAGCATGAATATTTAGTTCCCAAAATTTATTTCAGAAAAAGATCATTGTCACCATTCCCCCTCAGAATCCTCCTCTTTGCTTCACACATACTTATTCCATCATTTTTGCCACTTTCTGAAACAGTTGGTCTCCATGTATTAATTCAAAACTTTCACTTTTCATGATCATTTTGATTCCAGGAAGAGCCAGAAGTTACACACATGGCGTCAGATCTGTTGAATGTGGATGAGGACCCACTGTAATATTTTTTGCAAGTCTGCCTTCCCTTTGTAAGGCGCTCAGCAACTTCCTGGGAAGGCTCATGTATTCAGAGAAGGAGCTTTTAGAAGGTGACTAGATCATCAGGCGATGCGGAGCATCTGTTGAGGCACCCTAGCTGAAGGCGCTACTAGGCGTGTCCTGGTGAGAGCGCGCAGGTCACTAGGGCTTTCCCTGTCACAGGTCGATCTTTCTCTGTCGCTTTCACTGCACCTCTGTTTCCTGGCTGCCATGCAATGACCCCCTTTGTCCACCTTGCCATTGTACTGTGGTATTTCTGCACTGGAGACAGGTGGAACCAAAACCTTTGAGGCATGAACCAAAAAAAAAAAAAAAAAAAAAAAGCTTCTCCTTCAAGTTGCAGTTGTCATGTATTTTACCCCACTGCAGGTTCCAGCATAATATGGACAATCAATAAATATTTACATTTTTGCATGATTATATGAGTGAATGAACTAATTCCATTTTTCCACCACCTTGGTCCTAAGAAAGGAGTTTAACCAAGTATTCTGGACTCTGAAAGATACATCCAATAATATAACTTCTACTATTTGATCTTTGGGTTTGTGAATTATTTTTCTGTGTATTTGAATAATGAGAATTAATTAGTAATACATGTTTAGGAACTGTTGCTAACAAATTTGAGTTGATTAATCTAAAGAAAGACAAATAGTCTTCTGCAATTGCTAGCTCTGAGGTTGGTAGTATGTGTTTGAAACTGTCTGAGCTTTTCATTTACCAAATGGTAGCCGTGAGTGCTTTCTCCTGCCCCACATTTTTTTCTTTTTTGGTGCCATAGACTGAACCCAGGGCCTTACACATTCTAAGCAAATGATCCACCGCTGAGTTACACTTTCAGCTTTTCCTCCGCTTATCTTACAGGCAGTTTTGAGATTCCAACCTTTCAAATGATGTGCATCTATGAAGTGCTGATGTCATGAGGATGATTCCAA
The DNA here is from genome assembly GCF_000260255.1 of Octodon degus. Taxonomy (NCBI): domain Eukaryota; kingdom Metazoa; phylum Chordata; class Mammalia; order Rodentia; family Octodontidae; genus Octodon; species Octodon degus. The sequence goes on along the minus strand of NW_004524659.1, from coordinate 314,367 downwards.
GGAACAGCCGCCGTTCAAGGTACTTCTAGCCTAAAAGAGTAATCTCCAAGCTAACAATGAGAAAAGTGATGTGTGGTACCTTTGAAATCTACAGATTAATTGATACAGGGTAAAATTGAGAGCCTTCTGTTAAGATATCATACGTGTGTGTAGCAATCCCCAAAATATACTGAATATGCTAATAAAAATAGTGATTTCTTCACTGACATCCAATGAGATCGCACCATCTTATAACCTCATTATATATATTTACTTCATATGCAATTGTACACTATTTCATTTTGTGGCTATGTAATAATTAATCTAACCAATTCCTTAACATAACAGGTTTATTGTTTTCAATATATATCCAACAGTAAATGTCCTTTTGCTACCATCTTCGCAGGATAAATTTTGAACTTTTCAATTTGAGATTTAATGGAGGACATACAGATAGCTTAGACTTTTAAATTAGGAACTTACAAACACAGAGACACTGTAGGAGAGACTGGCACTTCATCACTATTTTTCCTTGAAAGGAAATCAGGGAAAATTGCCTAACAAATAGCTGTCTAGGAAATGACACAACTCACGCTTGGAAATTTCATCCACCTGGTTTCTAACACCTCTCCTAACTGGTAGCATCTGTCCCTGGATGGCAATTTAAAAGGAAATTTGTCAGCCCTCTAAGGTCGTGACTATTTCCTGCCCCAGTAAAGAGAGAGGAAGCAGAAGGCACCGGGGCTTCCCCTTTGTGGGGGCCCTGGCACAGTGCAGAAGTGTTTCTCTTCCTTCTGGGAAGGCACAGAGGATTTATTCAGAAACACAGAAGTTGTTGTCACTGGTTGTGTGCCCAGCTATTTGCTTCCTGGGAGTACAGAAAAGGAAACGACTTCAGCAGAACCCCCTGACGTCTGCACATCTACTTCGGTCTCCTCTTCATGTATTATACTATTCTCGACCTGCTGTTTATTTGTAGGATCGGATCATCTCTTCTCGTTTCTAAGTGCCAAGCCTTCCCAAAGGAATCTGAAGCCTATGCAGCCTGGCATAAGCTGAGGTGTGTACCCCTCCCAGATCTGTGACGTGAGGGTACAGTAAGGCAGTATCTTCACACGAACATAGCATAGCATTTGTTCTTTCCATATGGAACATTTACATGTCCCAAGCACTATGGAGCATGGATGATATAACAATAAAAAAAAAAAGAAGCCCAGAAGGTCTTCGTCTATGTGTCTATGTATGATCTAGTGGAGAGAGAAAAGATAAACAGATAAATCATATTTTGCATACTGTTAATTGTATTTTAAGGAGAAAGTGAGTGAGGGAAGAGGGGATTGTAAATCTGTATGAGTGCATCAGGCAAGCCCAGAAGATGCAGAGAAGATTGCATGAACCATTGTGAAAAGGTTTGGAGAGAGCTTACATACTTCTTCTCGATTCATGTTCAACTGCCTGAGCATAATGTTATAGTAGAATATACAGTGTTCCACTTAAAAATCAGAAAATATATCAAGGACCTTAAAATGACTAAGGCTGACCACTAATAAAATATAATAGGATAAAAATTCTATTTGCAAACAGAAAAACAATTAACATCTGACTTAGAATAAAGCTAGCAAAAAGTTGTGGAATTTATAATAAAAAAGTTAAATTATAATAAGAAGCATGAGATAAGATTCAGATAACAGTCCCAGCTGTATTCTTGGAGTCTCCATATTGTAAATTATTTATGTATATATTGGCATGTACCTTTTTATATACCTACGCTGGTGCCCTAAAATACTTGTGCTGGTACTTCACAAATGCTTTTATTTGCAAGCAATTTGGTTCACAAACAGAAGTGTTTGGCAAGCTTTTGTCTTGTTTTCAAACTGTCCATCAGATGACAGACATGACCATGGCCGTCTTGCCCACATGAATACAAACGTGGCCAACTTTTGCAAAATCAACCGTGTGAAATGAGCTGTCACTGCATTATATACAGCGGTCCCTCACTTATCGCAGAGGTTACGTCCCAGACACCCCAGCAATAAATGGAAATCAGAGAAGTAGTGACATCATATTTATTTTAGTACTTTTTTATATATTTTAAGGCTTCAGAAACCCCTCCCACACTCTATAAGCTTTTCCCATACTTTTAAAAACATTTCTAATGTTCTTAACTATTTTCTAAACTTGTAAATTTATATAATTTTAACAACATACATATACTGCACAGTATAGTATGTATTCATTCCCTAAAGAAATGCATAACGAGGGTTGGCCAGATAGTTCAGCAGATTAAAGTACCTGCTTAGGCAGATGCAGGGGCAGGGGTTCAATCCCCAGCATGCCGTGCCGGCCCCTGGACATGCTGAGACAGCGGGATGGTGCATGCCTGAAATCCCAGTGCTTGGGAGGCTGAAAATGGGAGGATCACTACGAGTCTGATCTGTGTAGTGAGACCCTATAGACCCGTACTAAATACAGAAAATAAGAATAAAAAGTAAAAGAGAAATACATACTGCAAACAGTGTATTTTATTTTGATTTAATATTCTTTTAATATGTTAGAATTAGCATCTTATTTTATATATTTTAAAATTTTTAGGCAAAAGTCATTAAAACTATAAATGCTACACATATAAATCTGTATACAGTACTGTACACTACTGCAAAATCCTGTGATATCGCAAAAACTCAGTGATAAATAATTTAGATTAATATTTTTTAAAAACCTGCAAAATGTTCCACAAAGGTCAAAACACAAAATAGCAAGGGACTATAGTATTTAATTCATTTCAGTTTTATAGTATTGGGGCTGGGGATATAGCTCAGCTGATAAGCTTGAGGTCCTGAGTCTGATTCCAGGTACTAAAATAAAATTTTCTCTTTCACAGAATTTCCCTGAGGGTAAATACTTTCATTATTCTCATTTTACAGATGAGACTACCAAGGCCAAAGTCACTTCTGACTGATAAGAAAACTAAATTCCAGGGCAGCAGTCCAGCCCTAGAGCTCCCTCACCCTCATTTTTTTTCCCTTTTTCCCTCCCACGCTTATTCTTTTCCCACCCACTCCTGGGCAAACCCTTCTATTGTCCTAGCTTTAATGATTACAGGCAGTGCCTCCAAAATCTCCCTGACTCGTCTAAATCACAATCTGATTCATCACATTCACAGCCTCCAGGGCAGCCCCACTCCTTCCAGCTCAGAGAGTGTCCCAGCAGAGCAGCCTTCACTCTTAGAACTTGCTCTTCCTCCTGTACGTGCCCACAAATAGACACCAATGTTACTTTAGTCTCTCCAGTGTGTCTACTTTCTCCATCCTCTCGCTTCGCCTGCCCCCACTGACAGCATTATCAGCTCCAATGTTTATGCTGTTATCGGAGTCAGAGTCCTGTACACTTCTAACCAGTAGTCAGGGCAATGTTTTCTTTTTAAATGCAAACTTTATTTTGTTGCTACTCTGCTTAAAACCTCCCAATGGCTATTCTCTAATACAGAGTCCATGTGCCTTAACCAGACTTTTGGCTTGGCTCCCAGCAATCTGGAGCCTGCAGGAGGCCCCCTCCCCCCCAGCCCCTCTGTGCCTCCTGCAGGCTGTCTCACCTCTCCTCTCACTTCCCAACTTATCTGTTTATCTCCTGCCTGGCCTTCAGGCTTCAACTTCCAAACCACTCTCTTTAGGAAACTTTTCCAATCCTGCATCTCTCTCTCTTAACAATTGGTCTTCTCTGCTATCTAGAGTGTTCCTGGCACAATAACCAGTTGTCCCACTAGCCATAATGTCTGCTTCAGGAACACTAGCTTCTTCTTTTTCCTCTTCCTCTTCTTCTTCCTTTTTTTTTTTTTTTTTTTTCGGAACTGGGGATTGAACTCAGGCCCTTGCGCTTGCCAGGAAAGCACTTATTCCGCTGAGCCATCTCCCCAGCCCCAACACTAGCTTCTTACAAGGAGAAAAATACTTTTTTTTTTTTGAGAAAAATATTTTTTTAGAAGCTTCCCAAACAAGTGTAGTGGCACATCCCTGTAATCCCAGCCTCGGGAGGCTGAGGCAAGAGGATAACTGTGAGTTTGAGGCCAGCCTGGGCTACAAAGTGCGTTCAAGGCCAGCCTGAGTTGCATAGTGAAACCCTGTCTCAAAAGGATGAAGAAAAATGAGGAGGAGAAGGAGGAGGAGG
>NW_004524659.1:304478-310124 GCF_000260255.1 Octodon degus | reverse complement strand
AAATAGCAAGGGACTACTGTATTTCATTATTTCCAGGTAAGTGCTCTATCATTGGGCTATATCCCCAGTTATGTGCTTTATTATTTCTTCTCATAAATTTAATGAAATATAATTTAAAGTAAATGTTATAAAAATGAAAAAAGACGGTCTCTTTACATTAAACAAGTTCATTCTAAAGTTTATATGAGAAAATAAATATTTAAGGGTGGGCAGCAAAATTTGAAAAAACCACTAATGTGCAGAAGCCCCAGGAGAGGATAATGTGTATTAAAACCCTAAGATACATAATCTCACTGCTCTTATTTCATAATACATATACTTCAAGCCATTACAATTATACTCGAACAAAAGAAAGTGAGAATTTTAAAAACAGCCTATATTTCATATAACATAATTATCTACATACAAAATCCTTGAGAGTCTACCAAAAATACCTGTTAGGACTAGTGAGTAAATTTAGTAAATTCGAGGGATATAGAATACAGGATCAACACACAAAACCCATTCCATTTTCATATGCTGACAATAAACAAGTGGAATAAAAATAAGAAACAATACTGTTCATAATAACTTATAAGAAAATGAAATATTTATATATTAATCTAAATATATATATGACTTGTATGCTGAGAATTATAAGGCACTGTTTAAAAATTCAAGAATAATGACTTAGGGAGATATTGTATGCTTTTAAGTTGAAAGACTCAACATAATAAAACTTTCACTTCTTACATTGGTCAGGAGCCCTAACAGGGTTGCTAACAAATCTCAGTAGGTTTTTGTTTATTTTTGGTTTAGTATGGTTTGGTTTGGTTTGGTTTGTTTGGTTTGGTTTGGTTTGGTTTTGACATAGGCTCTTGTTATAGAGCCCAGGCTGGCCTTGAGCTTGCAGTTTGGCTCAGGTTGGCTTAAACTCATGATCCTCTTGGCTCAGCAAGGTTTTTTTCTTTTTAATTTATTTTTTATCTAATACATAGAACCATGAGAATCAGTGGTATAAATCAATGGCATTATGTAACGGTTCAAGACATATATATTATATAACGCCCAAGTTAGGTTAAACAACTATTTTCTCACATTTTTTTCATTTCTTTATGGTAAAAGCTTTAAAACCTTTCCTACTAGGTTTGTGAAATGTATGGTACACTATTGTCATCTGTAGTCACCCTACTGAATGCTGCTTCTTGACCTTTTGGCTAAGATCAACTCCTGTAAGCACTTGTTTATAGTCCCAGCTTATTCAAAAACTTATAGGGAGCCACGTGTAGTGGCACATGCCTGTAATCCCAGCATCTGGGAGGCTGAGGCAGGAAGGTTGCCTCCAATGCAAGGCCAATCTGGGTTACACCACAAGATTCTGAAAAAAAAAAAAAAAAAAAAAAAGGAACCGGGGAGATAGCTCAGTCAAGAATACTTGGAAACACTTTTGAAAAAGAACAAGATGGAAGGAATCACCCTTTCAAAAGTGTTACTATGCACCTATAGTGAACAAGTCTGGGTGGTATTTACAGAAGGATAGAAAACATACATTAATGGAACAAAATTGAGAGCCCCAAAAGGGAAGCACACAATGTCTAATCAATATTTGATAAAGAAGTAAAAACAATCCAAGGATGCTGCAGCAATTGGACATTCATATAAATAAAAATAAAAACGCTGAATTAAGTTGAGGTCTGTCTTTATGTATTGTCCTATGACACTATAAAATATTTGCACTGTTAGACAAAAAAAATAAAAATTTATTTTTAAGCAGAAACTTGTACATAAATGTTTATAGCAACTCTATTCATAAGAAACCAGTTACTGAAGAGGAGAAGATACTTCCTAACTCCATCTGTGGCGATCACATGACTCTGAAACCAAGAAGAAAGATAAACTTGAGATATCTCTAGGAACACGGATGGACCTTGAGACCATACTCTTAAATCAAATGAATCAGACACACATGTGTAGATATCCCATTGTCTCTTGGTGTGAGAAAGGTAAAGTGCAAATAAGAACCAAAATATATAATACATATTGTGAAACGGAAACAAATTGTTCAGAAGGAAAGGGGGTGGGGTAGAGAGGAAGAAAAAAATGAGGGGAAAAAAGGATAAAATGGAAGCAGAGCTGTGTAAATAAGTAAGGGAAGAGAGTTGAAGGGAGGGGAAGGGCATGGGGGGGAAGAGGAATCAAGATATATCATGAACAGGTACCCATTCCCTATGATAAATGTGATCCTCATGTATATCTAAATTATAGCAATAAACTTAACGTTTAAAAATAAAATATACTAGCAAACTAAATTGAGCTGCACATTGAAAGGGGTTTACAGCATTCTCAAATAAGGGTTAAGCCCAGAATACGATAATGATTCAATGTTTGGAAATCATTAGCGTTAGTAAGACATTAACAAAATAAAGAGATAAACCCATATGACAATTTCAATTGACACAAAGAAAGCATTTGGCAAAATTGAGCACCCGCTCATGATTGAAAAATTAAAAATCCTCAACCACCACAAAAAGAAGAAAATAAGCTCAATGTCGTTAAAGTCATTCATGAGAAACGCATAACTTAGAGGAAAGTCTTCATATTGTTAGAAAACTGACACGTTTCCACGAAATTCAGAACGAGAGCAAGAGCACCCACCTTCAGCCTTTCTGATCAACATAGTTTTGGCAATCCCAGCCAGACTAATTAGGGGAGGAAAAGACACTAAACACGTCCACCTTGGACAGGAAGAAGTGAAATGGTGTCTGTTCTGCAAGGAGGGAGACAAGGGTTTGTTCAGCGGAAAGAGGATCAGGAGATGGAGGGAAGGGGGAGGGGGAAGGAAAGGGGATGTAAAAAGATGTGTTGTGTGCAAGCACCAACTCCTACAGATATGGGATCATTATGTAATGGAAACACACACTAATCAGCTTAACTTTTAGAAGTATATGAAGAAAAAGCTCAATTAAAATACACTTGGGGATGATTTCTCACATGCAACACCAAAAGCATAGGCAACTACAAAAAAAAAAAAAAAAAAAAAGATAAATTGGACTATCGAATTTTATTTTTTTCCTCTGCCCTGGAGGACATAACCAACAGAGTTCAAAGACAAGTAATAAAAGAAAACATTTGCAAGGCATATAGCCAATACGGGGTTAATATTCAGAATGCATAAAGAACTCTGACACTTTAGCAACAAAAAAGAAACAACCCAGTTTTTAAAATGGGCAAAAGATTTTTCTCCACAGAAGACATACATATGGGCAATAAGCATGAGAAAAGATCATAACATCCTTAATTACTAGGAAAATACAAATTAAAGCCTCAGTGACTATCACTCACACTCATTATGAAGGCTATTATTAACACAAGGAGGAGGAGGAGGAGGAGGAGGGGAAGAAGGAGGAGAAGGGTGACAAGGCGGAGGGGGAGGGGAGGGCAGACGGAGGAGGGGGAGGCAGAGGAACAAGGGGAGGATAGGAAGGGGGAGGAGCAGAAGTGCTAATGATGACAGGGTTGGCGCCCTTGTACACCTCTGGTGGGAATGCAGCATGGTGTCACTGAAAACACGTGCGCTTCCTCCAAACACTGCACCTAGAAACAATTACAGCATTCAAAATTTCACTTCTAGGTATCTACACAAAAGAATGGGAAGTAAGGACTCAAACAGAATCTTTTCTTTCTTATTTTCTCATTACACTGTCTCTGCAGTACCATGCTTAACAGAGACAATAATAGCATCTTTGTCTGCCTGTATGCCCAGAAAATGAACGTCGAAAATTTAGTACTAAAATAACACTTATGACAGCATTTTTCAACATAGCAAAAATGGAAGCAACCCAAGTGCCCATCAACACATGGAGAAAAATATGGTGTATGTGCACACACACACACACACACACACAACACTGGAATATTACTCAACAACAAAGGAAATTTTGACACTTTCTCCAAAATGGACAAAACTGGAAAAGATTATACTAAGTGTAATAAGCCAGACACAGAAAATAATCATCAGAGGACTCTGCTTGTATGAATAGAGCAGTCAAGGAGAGACAAAAAGGAGAATGATGGTTTCCAAAATCTAGAAGATGAGAGAAAAGGAATTATTATTATTCAAACATAGAATTTCTTGCCAAGCAATGGCCATGACTCATCCAAATGGCTGACACTGACAAAGGTTCTACAGTATGAGGTACAGGATCTCAGGATAAATCCTGAGGGGATTTCACTGACCTTCTCAGACCCAAAAGCTACAACTCTTGTTGCACAGGTCCTGCTTTACCTTGGTCTTAACCATCCAGAAGAAAAGTATAAAAACGAAGTATAAGAAGTAAAGCCATGCTATTATGTTGAGCTGTAGGGGACTCAGGTCAACAATTTCTGATACTGCCGGTGAAGTGGAAGACCCAATACTATTATGGACTACTGGACTCTTTTAGAATATTTTGCTGAGTTTACACACCTATAATATTCAAATAACAGAACTTAACAAAAAAAGGGAATACAGATGAATGTTCATTTTGTATCTGTGTATTCAAAGTGGTTAGGATAGATATATAGTTACATTCTCTTAATGAATAGAGTGATTTGTTCTACTGGTGTTTGTAAATAGGATATCATGTCCGCATCTTGTACAGCAATTAACCACTAGGAAGAATGCATGCAATGTGTTAATTATTGAAACTGTCCTACCAATTTGGTTTGAAACTGTCTCATTGTTATTTGTTTCTCAATAAAATCATGGGGAAAAAAACAAGGTTTTATTTGAATAAAAAAAAATACTCAAGGCTGGGGAGATAGCACAATAGAATAAGCACTTGCCTGCAAGCACAAGGTCCTGAGTTCAATCTCCAGTACCACAAAAAAAACCACCAAAAATAAAGATACTGATTGAATAGAGAAACTCTGGCTTAATGTTTACTGATTTACTTTTTTACCCGTACTTTATATTTTTAAAAATGTTTAAGGAGTATGCTTTACTTTTACAAAATTTATTAGGAAAAAACCCCATGACATCAGACCTTTCCATCTCAAACTACCCAATCACAAGTCTCAAGAGAATCTTAAATTACTAAATGAAATTCTTATGTAATTTCAATCATACCGTATGTATATTTATACTACAATGTGCTGTCCTTACACCTTTGTGGCTTTTAAAATAGTTTTTAGCCTTTCCTGTGTGGCACGAGCGGCGTGAGGCGACGAGTTAGGTCGCTGGGCTTCTCGTTTTCATCGCGTAGACAGCTCTACCACCAAGATGATCAATGTACCTAAAACCCGAAGGACTTTCTGTAAGAAGCGTGGCAAGCGTCAGCCTCACAAAGTGACGCAGTATAAGAAGGGCAAGGATTCCCTGTACGCCCAAGGAAAGAGGCGCTACGACCAGAAGCAGAGCGGCTACGGTGGGCAGACGAAACCCATCTTCCAGAAGAAAGCTAAAACGACAAAGCAGATTGTGCTCAGGCTTGAGTATGTGGAGCCCAGCTGCAGATCGCAGAGAATGCTGGCCAGTAAGAGGTGCAAGCACTTTGAACTGGGAGGAGACAAGACGAGAAAGGGCCAAGTGATCCAGTTTTAAGCTCGTCCTTCACTTTAAGGCAAATTTATTGAAGTTATAGAAAGATTAGCTGTAGGAAAATAAATGCAGTGGTAACCACAAAAAAA
>NW_004524659.1:301090-302955 GCF_000260255.1 Octodon degus | reverse complement strand
ACTTTCTCTGGGAGAAGATGAAAACATTTGAAAATGGATCATGATGATAACTGTACAACAAGGTGAACGGACTTCATGCCACCGAAGCGTACGCTTTGAAGGGTTAATAAAGATAATTTTATTGTTTAAAAGTTGATCCTATGCCTTTCATTATTTTTCTTTTTCCATGATATTGCTCCTCCAGTACTATGTTTAATAAATGTTGAGAGCAGCATCTTTGTCTGTTTCTCCTCCCAGAAAAATAGAAATTCTTTATCGAAATAAAAGGTTAAAATGGTAATTTTTATATTGTATATATTTTTAGCCCAATCTGATAAGAGAGCTTTTATAAAGGGCAACTGAATTAAGTCACTACACAGTAAATGGAAGGTAAAAAGTAGGAGGAAAGGGAAGGTCATTTCATTATTGCTGAGCAGGAGTAGAAGTCCAGACTCCTCACATCAGCTACGCTGACACTACTGGGGAGCGGCCTTGCTAGCAGCCAGAGTTGGTGACGGCTCCTGCCCCCTCTCCTCCTTTTCTGATTATGCCCCTATAAAGGACGGGATTAGCATTATGCTATCCCGGTTTCCCACTCCACTTCCTGGCCTGGTGGGAATGGGGCCACTGTTGTTTGTTTGTTTTTCTGTGACATGTGGCTGGAGTAGAGTATTATTTTTTGGTATTCCATCCGTCTTGGAGGACATGCTGTGGTAGGCTGCCTTCTTTGTTGTCTTTGGTTAGAGTGCATCCCTTTCTTGAGGCTAGCTCTGCGCCCGTGAGTGTGTGTGTGTGTGTGTGTGTGTGTAGTACTGAAGATTGAACCCAGGGACACTCTACCACTGAACTGCATCCCCAGTCCTTTTTATTTTTTATTTTGGGACTGGATTTTATGAAGCTGCCTATATAGCACTTGTACTTGAGATCCTGCCTTGGGATTGCAGGTGTGCACCTGTAGTGGCTTTCTAACTGGTGGTCAACTTATTACTACCAGCTGAATTATAATGCTCTTCACAGGACTCTAAACTCTTCAGCATGGTGCTGGGTGCAAAGGCCCACTTGAGGATTGTTGCCAGCAGCATAAAGGCAGAACAGGGGGAGCTGCCAGGAACACTGTTAGGGATGCTGTTTGGAGAAGCTATTGGAACTGTTAGAAGCTTCTAGTTCTCTTGGGTTGTTCTGCTGGAGGAACTTGTCATGCTGGCTTTTCTGATGAACTTTGGAGAAGCTTGGGCCCTCATCTTGAGCATCACCTCCCAGCTCTCGAGGGGAAGATGGTGTACTGCTCAGGCTCAATGGAGCTTATTGCATTGGCTTTCCTGATGGGAACTCAGCTTTCCTCACTGCTGGAGGAGCTTGGGACCTCCCTGTTGCTGAGCATGGCTGTGGTACTTTTGGGGGAGCTTAGTGCTTGAGCGTTGCTTCCTGGCTCCAGTTCAGATCCCTCAGTCTCAGTCTGCTAGCACAGATCCTTCATCCTGTTGGCATAGACTTCCTAGTTTTTTGGGGGTTTTTTAACCTACTGTACAGAGATTTTTTTTCATAATTTTATTGATAAACAAATAGCAATGAGACAGTGTCAAATCAGATCACTAGGACAGTTTCAATAATTAACACACTGCATACATTCTTCTTAGTGGTTAATTGCTGTACAAGATGCGGACTTGAGATCCTATTTTCTGTTTGTAAATAGAACAAATCATTCTATTCATTAAGAGAATGTAACTATATATCTATCCTAACCACTTTGAATACACAGATACAAAACGGGCATTCATCTGTATACCCTTTTTTTGCTAAGTTCCGTTATTTGAATATTATAGGTGTGTAAACTCAGCAAAATATTCTAAGAGAGTCCAGTAGCCCATAATAGCATTGGGACTTTT
>NW_004524659.1:295974-300247 GCF_000260255.1 Octodon degus | reverse complement strand
GCCACACACACACACACACACACACACACACTAAATAAATAAATATTAAAAAAAAACAAAGGTCCCTAATTTATCTGCTTTCTTCTCTCTCCTCCTCCTATTATCCGTATCATATTTTCAGAACTGAGAAGGAGTGTGCTTGGGATACAGTTGTTCTTTTTCTTTAAATGGGCAGTGCAATTTCTAGTAACATGTCCATTCAAGTTTTTACCAATCCCAAAGCAAAAATTTAGCTCCACCTGGGGAAGGCCCTATCTGCTTTATTCAGAATTCTGGAGCTTTTCATTGGCCCCATCTCTTCAGTCTACTCTTTGATTTTGTGTGTCTCTTTTTTTCCTCACAGGACTCTAAACTCTTCAAAATAGAGCCTGGGTCTAAGCAAGCTTCATTTTTTAATTTCTGAAAACCCTAAACTTAGGCTTTGTGGTGCAGTCAAGTCAGATTTTAATTCCAGAGAAGAGTGGTAATTGCAGTAAACCAGTTTGCAATACTACGTCACCTAACTTCCTGAATCCTTGGCTCCCACATTTGCTCATGGACCTGCTAATCCTGAGAGAGGGACAAGTGTGTTCTGCTTGAGTTGTCCTTGTTTTTATTTCACACGAGTCTAGACTGGTGTGATTAAATGCTCCATTGTGACTAGGGGTAAAAGTAATAGAGAAAAGTTTCACATGTGCAAAACCCTGGGTTTAATCCCTAACACAAAAACAATTGAGGGAGAAAAAAGGAAGCAAAAGGAAGGGAGGAAGGGAGGGAGAGAAGAAGGAAAGAAAAGGAACTACTATTTGCAGATTTTTTCATACAAATGTTAGTGGTTTTGTTTTGCTTTGTTTTTTCAACATACAGCTATGTTCCCATTTTCCTTCCAGGGTTAGATTCTTTAATTTTGCATCTAGTGCCTCTATTCTTGGAAGCAGTACTTTAATACCTACTCTTTCAAAATGAACTCAATTGCTCTTTCTAGAGTCCAGATCAGAGCTCTTTTGCTTATACCTGTATGTTTTCATTATGGTCCTGGCCTGGGGGAAATACAGAAGTTTCTTTTAGTGCACTGGGTCATGAGAACATTGTGGACTTAGTTTAGTTCAGTAAATATGATCTTGTTATAGACATTGGCTGAGCCATGCCTCTCTCCATGTATACTTATGGCTTGTGGCCAGATGAAGAATACAAATAGATGTTCTTCATGGCCTCCACCTATACAATTCTCATACATCCCAACCAGCCCTTCCATGCCATGCAAAATCTATAGACACTTCACTCATTGAACATCTTTCTATGTCTGTATCAATGACCTAGCTTTGAGAGTGTGCCAGGCACCAGTATAAGGGATGCACCATTGAAAGTCTACCACCAGCAACATTTCTAGAGATTCTAGGAAATATTTATTTTCTATTAAAGGTCTTGAGGACCTGCAAGTGGGATTTTGTATCTTCTTCTTGAAGTTCTATGGTTCTTCTGCTCAGAGGCATGGTAGAACTACCAGTTATGACCCACCATCAAGGGAAATTCTCATGATGAGAAATTACTTATTGGTTTTGTGACTCTTCCCATCTTCTTGGCAGGCTTCTCCATGGAGACCTGGAAGCAAAAGTGGTGGGTGTTGATAAAGTTTCTCAGAGGGATGAAAGATCTAACATTTGAGAAATCCTGCCTAAGCTGATTTCAGAATCCTCCCCTACTATAGATATATTTACATAAGTTTCTTTTTCTTTGTTCTCTTAAACCACTGGGTCCCTTAGCTGAATAAGGTAGAAAGCTGTCAAATAACTGTAGTGTGGCCATTGCCAGTCCTTTTCCTTCTACTAAAGGCTGCATGGATGAGTTATACTGTTTTGCCAAATCAGGATTGATAAAAGGACATTGGAACCTCTGCCCTTGACATTTCTCAACCTCCTGGATGAGTGACATTTCCTTCAACTGGGGAAAACCCAAAGCTAGTTGGAAGACAAAACAGCTGCATCTACATAAGGAGCTAAAGAAAGTTAAAAATTCATTTTCAGCAGAACAGAGGTTCCAAAATCTCTCTGTTCTCCCCAGATAGTTGTCATCTCCAGATGGTTGGTGGGTACTCTGGGAACAAGAGTCATGGCAGGCAGCCCTGAAGGCCAAGATCCTATGTTTCCTTCCTTGATTATTGAACTGGCAAAAACAGACATTTTGCTCATGGCTTAAAATCCTAATATAGTTAGCAGACAAGAACATGAGGCCTGGTTTGGTTTGGTCTGGTCTGGTCTGGTCTGGTCTGGTCTGGTCTGGTCTGGTCTGGTCTGGTCTGGTCTGGTTTGGTTTGACAGTACTGGCAGTTGAACCTATCACAGGATATAACTTTGTCACTGAGCTACATCCGCAGTCCTCGCTCCTTTTCTTTTATAATCAGGGTCTTAGTAAGTCACTAAATTGCCCAGTCTGGATTCAAACTTGCAATCCTCTTTCCTCAGCTTCACAAAGTGAAGAGGCAGCTTTAAGCATCCACTAACAAAGGTGCATTTGTGGGAATCTGTCCTTTGAAAATATAATTAGCCATTTCTATTCTGCCTAGCCTTTGCTCTTGCACAACACTATCACAGGAGCCCTTCATCTGCTGTCCCGGATCACTTCTGAAAGTTTTAAACTTCTAGAATTATCTTTAAAAACCCATTACCTTGGCTGGGGAGATAGCTCAGCGGCCTAAGCACCTGCCTGACAAGCACAAGGACCTGAGTTCGATCCCAGTACCGCATACCACATGCTGTGTTGGCCCCAGAGTCCCATGTATGCTGTGCTGGCCACCCAAAGAAGGTATGGTGGCACAAGCCTGTAATCCCAGCAGTGGGGAGGCTGCGACAGGAAGATCACTACAAGTCTGAGCTGCCTAGCAAGACCCTGTACCACATAAATAAATAAATAATTTTTAAAAGAAAACAAACCTATCACCATTGTAGGTTTATGTATTTGCAGTCTATCCATCGCAGGGCAAGGTCATATCTCACAACTAAATCCTTGGGATTTTTGATCTCCTGTATTCCAGTGGCATCACTTGACTTCTGCTCTTGTCACTCGCCTCTTCTTGTTTTCTCAAACGCTGCTTTGACTTACGCCACTTTCATCTAGCTTTGCTTCCCGCTGGCCTCAAGCATGAGGCCCCAAAGGGATTACAGGACAGATGTGTGTCCTGTGAATTCCTACCACTCTGTCTTCTGCAAGCCTACAGCAAAATGGACCTGGAGTCTGCACCCTCAAGCTCCCCAGCCCCAGACCTCACACATGAGCACAGTGGCAGAGAGCAGCACCTGGTAACCTCAACAAGTTCTGATTTGCTTCAACTTTTATTCTCATATCTTTATTCCAGGGGCAGAATAACAAGAAGGAGTTGTCCCACCATAAAACTGAAGAGACATTAAAATGAATTTGGGGGCCAGCCTGATGGCTCAGCAGACTAAAGTGCCTGTTTAGGCAGAGCACAGGGGCCAGGGGTTCTATCCCCAGTGGGCTGTGCTAGCCCCGACCGCGGGGTGTGCTGAGGCGGCAATTGAGACTGGGCGTGGTGGCACATGCCCGTAATGCCAGCACTTGGGAAGCTGAAAGCAGGAGAATCACTATGAGTCTGATCTATGTAGTGAGACCCTGTAGACCCTGTCCTAAATACAGAAAAGAAAAAAAAAAGTAAATTTGGGTCAGAAATCATTAAGTAAAAGAGTGAATTTGCTATTTGGCTTCTGTCACTATCCATCCCTCGTGCAGCTGACTGAAGATGATCCAGGCAATCTGCTTGGCTTGGGCTGAACATCGCAATCTCACCTCAGCACTACACACACACAGATGATCACAGGCAAGAACAGGCAGATTCCAACACGCAGAAAGAAAAGCTTTTGCCAAGAACAGCCCTCCACACCCCAGTGAGCTCCCGATGCCACCACCTCCCCAAGTGCTCTCTGCCCTTCTCTGCTTCTCTAGGCCCTGGGAAGCTAATACCTCAGTGTGTCAACAGCCTCTCTGGCTCACAGCTGGACTCCATCCTTAGCAAGCACTCACAAGGATCAGCCAGAAGAACGAGTCAGGGGTTTCTTTCCCTGCCTCTAAGTTTTGGCACCCAATCTTGGGCAGTGGCTGTGTCCTCCACAATACCAGTCCCTCTTGGTGGCTTTTTCTCTGTGACTCAAGTTCCCCCTGGGCTTTTGTAACAGTTGTTTCTCCTCTTGTTTCTTCAGGCTTGTAAAAAAGTGAGCAGCTTGTAACCACTTCCTGCTGTGTTCTTTGCATGGTCCACTGTCTTTAAGCCATTCCATTAGTC
>NW_004524659.1:273474-290974 GCF_000260255.1 Octodon degus | reverse complement strand
TCGGGAGCTTCCCCTAACCCATAAACTCATGGTTAGAGGACTTAGCTGAGAAGATGACCTGAACAATACTCTGGATCCTGTGTCTCCTGCCTGTATTATTCCTCTTTATCTGCTTCTCTTCATCGGAGGAGAATACTCGATGTGCCAACCTGGGATTAAGTCATTGATAATGTTGTTGTTGTTTTTAATCAGAATACATTTTGCCTGCAATGTACCCCAATGTTCTACAACTACAAATCAACATTTGAACCTGTATTTCTAGCTGTGTTAGCAATGGATATGTTCTTCAGAGAGGCCACAGATGCAGGCCTGGGTCACACAGCAGCAGGCCATCTTTCCTTTCCTTCCACAAGGAGCAGCCTACAGCTTCTCCCTACACCATTATGTTTTCTTTCTCTGAAGGGGGCAAACCTAAAGCACAAGCTTCTCATCAGTTCTCACCACCTTCCAAGGGGAGGCAGTGAGGTGAAGAAGCAGAGCACCCCACTTTCCTTCCCATGGGGATCATCCAGGTCCATGCACGGAAGTGATTTGCAGAAGCTACCAGAAAAGGAGAAGTCTAGAGACCAAAGGTGTAGCTCCCAGGACCTACTTTGTTTCATTTAGGGAGAACTAAAGGGAAGCTCTTTGAGTTGATTGCACAGCTAGACAAACAGTCTATAAGGAATAAGATATACAGAAAGTTAATCATGGTTCCCCTGGGGACATGGGGTCACTTTGAGTGGGTGTGAGGAGAGGCATGTGGAATCATTTTTAAATCCATATGTAGTCCAGCTGCTCTCAGACAAAATGACATCAAAACCTGGTAACAGACACAAAACTGTCAGGACGTCTAGAGGACAAAAATGTAACTAAAGGGCAGCAGAACTCACCTGCACTGATGCTAACAGAGCCAACAGATCCAAAGGCAACCGTGGGGGCCTGGCTCCTCAGCTAACACGGAAAGCACTGCCACTCCCTCAGAGAACAGAATCAGAGCACCACGGCAGAGAGCGGCGCTGCCAGTGGAGGTTATCTTTGCTTCCTTTTCAGACTGGCTGAGTATCACCGTGCCACACAGGGCCTATGAAGGAGACGAGGTGACTATAAGGTGCTCTGGGGAGGACAATAGCGCCATAAAAGAGCTAATGTACTACAAGAATGGATATCAAATATCTACTTACTCCAGCGCCTCAAGCTATGTTATTTCTAATGCAAGAACCGGGGACAGTGGCCAGTATTCCTGTAAGGCAAATAGGAAGTACCTCTGGTTTCTAAGTAAGAATGAAGAATCAAAATCTGTGTGGCTCAGTGTCCAAGGTGAGGGCCTCATTCTTCAAGCGGAGGGACCGGGGAAGGAGGAGGGCTTTTGTGGGAGGGCCAGGGTACAGGAAAGAGGAGAACACACAGGGAGGGAGAGCTGGTAGGTGGGCCACATGTGACTGAGGCTGCGTCTGTGTATCTTGTTACCTCACCCACTTTTCATCAGGAATTCCACACTCAACCGCTAGGCTGATGTCTGTCTCATCTTCCTCTCCAGAGCTGTTTCCAGTGCCTAAGCTGACTTTCAGCCCCTATTGGCCTACAGAAGGAAACTCAGTGACCCTGTCCTGTGACACCACACTTGCTTCAGATAGATCATGGGTCTCTCTGCACTATGACTTCAGCAGAGACCACGGCATGCTAGCTTGGGAGGAGTGGTGGCCAAAGTTTGTGATCTCATCCATAAGCAAAGACGACTCAGGGTACTACTGGTGTGAAGCAAAGGCATTATCCTACAGTGTCAAGAAGCAGAGTAGCAAGACCTACATAAGTGTGCAAAGTGAGTATCAGTGGGCAGGGCTCTGGGGCTGGTTCGGGGTAGCAGCTCAATGATGGGCTCATTTTTCAGTTGTGCTCCCTGAGCCCTGTGAGTGTGGGGGCTCCTGTGGCTCACCTGGGCTCTTTCTATCCATTCCTGCAAAAGCATCACTTCCAAATATCTTTGTTCGCCCAGTCAGGAAGCAACAATAATAACAGCTCTCTGGAGCATTTATCGTACAGCTAGTGCTGAGGTGTGCTCAGCAAACCAAGAGGTAGATAAATTATGGTCTCTGTCTGCAAGAAAGAGTTCCCAGCTGTAAGATTCATTTGAGCCAGGTAGAGCAAGGAAGGTCTATAGTAAAAGTAATAGTAGAAATCACAATGCGATCCCTGGTATTTACTAGGTGGCCTAATATATGCCAGGACTGAACTTTAGCTCTTGGGTTCAGTTCTAGCAAAACCCCTCCAATGCTCACAAACATCCGCAGAGAAGATTCAGGGACATCTATCATGTACACGGTGCCACTCACAGAAATTTCATTCTTGCTTGTCGCAGAAGCCCTGAGAAATAGTATTCTGAATAGTACCCACAAAACAGGCACTGTTACACTTCCCATTTTACAGATGGGAAAATGGAAGGCAGGTAACTGTGAAGAAACTTACCTTAGATAACCCAGCATGTGGAACTGGACTTGAACCCAGTCACTGGGGCTCCACTGTCTGGCTTTTAACCACTTTGCAGCCTTTGCAACTCAACCACATGGGTGACGAGCAGCATTGATAACAGATGCTGCTTAACAGCTTCCCTGCAAAAGGTACTTCATAGCTTTCTTGCTTAATCTTTAGGAAACTGTGAGGTTAGTCCGATGGTTTATATTTAAGTTTTACTTTTTTTTTTTTTTTTTTTTTTTTTTTTTTTGGTGGAACTGAGGATTGAACTCAGGCCCTTATCTCCCCAGCCCCCTATATTTTAGTTTTGAGAAAACCGAGGATGATGCAATGAACAAGTTGCAGAGCTGAGGTGGGACTCAGGTGAGCCAGCTGTCTAGTCTGCGCTCTTCCTGCTGCTTCTGTTGCCTTCACTACGAGGAGGCCACTGCAGGCTGTAGTCATTAGAGAGACAACAGGATGTAGAGCAGGTGCAGGGCAGGATTGTTACAGAGAGATAAATTAGAAGGTAGTCCTGTAACAAGGAGGATGGGCTCTCCTCTGCCTAAACTCATTTTGAGCCACTCACGTGCCATGATGCTCAAACTTCCTCTTTCCCTTTCACCCCTTCCCCATACCTGGCCCTCACCTCCTGTCTCTTGTTCATGCAGGGATCCCTGTGTCTGAAGCCTCCATGAGGACCCATCCCCCAGGAGGTCAGGCAGTTGAAGGGGAGAGACTGATCCTTGTCTGCTCCGTGGCTCAAGGCACAGGGTACATCACATTCTCCTGGTATAGGGAAGACACAAAGGAGAATCTGGGGTCCAAAAGTCAGCGCTCCCAGACAGCAGAGCTACAGATCCCTGTGGTCCAGGAGAGCCATGCTGGGGGTTACTACTGCACCGCTGAGAACAGCTATGGCACCGTTCAGAGCAAGACAGTGAACATCACTGTGAGAAGTGAGTAGCATTCTGTCAATCAGTTAGTCAATCAGTTAGCTTCATCAGGAGCAATGAGGATATTCCAAGGAGATGTCAGGGTGCAGAGCTTGGAGAGGGTGAGAAACCATTTGAACAAGGCAGGATTGCTGCTGTGATGGTGGTGGTGGCAGCAGCAGTGGCCAAAGAGCTGAAGGAGGGGGTGAAGGTAGAATAGAAAGCAGGCTACATGAGGTGCAGAACCATAGCTCTCCATACAAATCAGCAGAGCTGTGCTGGAGCTGTCTCTGCAGGATTAGATCAGGAGGAACAACCCAACATAGAAAGGGCTGTGAGTACAGTGAGGACCTTAAGGAAGGTGGGTGAGCTGTGGGCCATGACACCCTCTCTGATGGACCCTGCTGCTTCTGTCAGTTCCAGCCTCAAGTCCCCTTCTCAACATTAGTGCTCCTGGGACCCTGGCATTTATTGGTGAAGTGGTGAAGCTCCACTGTGAGGACTGGAGGGCTTCTCCCCCGGTGGAGTACCAGTTCTATCATAATGACCTCATTCTGGGAAACATCTCAGCACCTTTGGGAGGAGGAGCATCGCTCAGCTTCTCAGTGGCTGCAAACCACTCTGGAAACTACTCCTGTAAGGCTGACAATGGCTGGGGACCCAAAGCCAGTGAGGTGGTAACACTGAATGTCACAGGTAGGACATGCTAAGTGTCATCTTCCAGAGAATTAGTTGCCATTATACCGAGTAATGGTCTGTGTTTCCTTTTCATTGGATTTTCCTGTCCCTCAAGGAGTTCAAGTTCTACTAAACAGCCTCTCAGGAGGCTGGGGAGATAGCTCAGTAGAATAAGTGCTTGCTTGGCAAATGCAAGGACCTGAGTTCAATCCCCGGTTCTGGAAAAAAAAAAAAAAAAAAAAAATTAGGGACCAAGTAGATGGCTCAGTGGAATAAGTGCCACCATACTCAGCATGTCCTAAAAACAGTTTACTTTTCTATTCCTTTCATGTAAAAAACTATGAAATGGTTTGTATGGCATTTGAAGCTATCAGGTCCCTGTCAGGAGTAGGCCACAAAAGGAGAAGAGGTAGACTTCCCTGAGGAAAAGTTAGAAAAGATTTTTGCTTACTTGGAGCTCACAATAAATGAGACACAACTAATCCTTAAAGATACTTAAGGAAAAAACAGGAAATCCATGGACAAAACAGATTATGAGATTTAGATTTTTACTAGGATTATCTCATTTAATCTCCACATCAGTTCTCCTTTTACAAATGCGATAACGCAATTTAGATTTAAGTAAGTTGTCCAAGGTTATTCAACAGGGATACAATGAACAGGTACAAAGTTGGAACTTTAGGCCAATACTACCAGAATCAAGAAACCTTGCTCTTTGATACCATGTTAATATATCATGTTGAATACATGATATTTTTCCTTCAATCTTTATTAATAGAGAACTGTATTAATAGTCTGCCTATAAACCCTTTTTAAGCAGCATAGATTGTAACTGTATACAACTCGCTCATGATTTAATTCAAGTTTTTACACTTTGTTTTGTTTGCTTGGTACTGGGGCTTGAAAATAGGCTTCACACATGCTAAACAGGCCCTCTACTACTGAGCTACACCCCGCCCCTCTGCATTGTATTTATAAGTGAGGGCTGTTTTTGTTTTTGTTTTCATGGATAGGTTAGACTTATAAGAATGATTTCAGGAGTTCCATGATTTCTGCAGCAATTTAAAATACCATTGGAATTGTCTGCCATCTGGAGAGTCTTAGATAAACTAGCCCAAGTACCTTCAGAAGCCTGATAATTTTGAACTTCTATTGTCAAATCTTTTACATTAGTATTTTCAAATTTTCTAAGCTTTTAAAAATACAATTTAGATGTTTTTATTCAAAACATTAAGTGTGCTTTATCTTTATAGAATCTTGTATGTGTTTACTCTCTTTAGTCTATTCATTTTACTAAAATTGTGTTCTCATTATTGCCTATGATTTCATATCTACCTTTGTTGGGGCCTTTGCTATGATCTTAGTAAGTGACTGGTGGTATGGGGTATTTTATTTTGGTTGGGAATGATAGAAATCTTATATGGACTGACCTGACCAGGACCCACCGAAAGTGTTATGTTGGTGGGAAGGTTGGGAATGGCCTGGCGTTATGTGGGCCTGGATCCGTGGGCTCTGTATTACCCCCTGTTTCCTCCGCATTCCTCCATTAACTTGTTAAACTGTCAAATGTGGCCCTCAACCGCTCTAGCTTTATATCTGTCCTCCTTTTTGCCAGAGATGACCCCATTAAAAAAGAAAAAAAAAAGACAGAAATTAGAGACTAACCTGTCTGCATGAGTGTGCATGTTCCACCCTGCACAGAGAGAACGCAGTGGATGGCTGTGGTTGATCCAGTCATCGGGAGGTATGGAACCATTTTTTGCGGTCTCAGCCTCCAATTCTAGGAAAGAAAGCCTTAACTCTTCTGCGCTCTAAGAGCCCATGAGAAACCAACTGCAAGTCTCTATGTCCCTGCTTTTCTTCACTTTCAGGGTGAAAATAATACTTCTTTCCTAAGTATCATTGGGACCACTGGTGAGACCAGGTGGTTGTAGGAGATAGCAGTGGAGGGGCGCACAGCCAACGCTTGGCATTCTCACTTTACGCCATCCCCTGCCTCATCAGGCAGCCTCTTCCTGCAGTGGGGGCTGCTGAAGAGCAGGTGCCTTCCTCAGAGTGCTAACCCTTCCTTTGCAGAGGCCCCACCCAAGGTCCGCCTGGTGAATGGTCTCCACCGCTGTGAAGGACGAGTGGAGGTGGAACAGGAAGGGCGCTGGGGCACTGTGTGTGATGACGGCTGGGACCTAAAGGACGTGGCCGTAGTGTGCCGGGAGCTGGGCTGTGGAGCAGCCAGACACACCCCGGTAGCCCTGCTGTACCCACCTGTGGCAGAAGAGGCCCTGCCCGTGCTCATCCAGGTGGCCATGTGCAACGGGACCGAGGTGACACTGGCTGAGTGTGAGCAGGTGGAGGCCTTCGACTGCGGGCACGATGAGGATGCAGGGGCCGTGTGTGAAGGTGGGTATGGCGGAGTCTGGGGTTGGGCAGGTACGCCGCCCAGCCAGCCTCTTCCTTGGCTACCAACCCCCCATTTCCTTACCAGTCCCTGCTGTCCCTTTCTCCTCTCAGAACCACACATCCATTTCACAGCAGTCTGTAGCCAGGACAACATTATTAGTTCGTATTAAGTTGGGTCAGAGTCATAAAGAACTTTCTTCTATGTATTCAAATTATTTTATCCTCTCAAAAGACAAAGCATCAGTGCTTTTATGGTTGTGGATTGAGAGAGAATGCCAAGAAAATGATTATTAAACCATTCAATTATACAATTTGAGTAGTCATAATCAAAGTGACCCTGCTTACATTGTTCTGTAACCTTCTCAGTTCTTTTGAGCTCTTTCTTAAAGAATCCTGTTCATCAAAATGAAGCCCAGGGCTGGCTGAGATAGATCGGCGGACTGAGTGCCTGCCTTGGCAACTGCAGGGACCAGGGTTGGATCCCTCATCCCACATGCTGCGCTGGCCCCGCCCGTCGGGGCTGGTTGAGCCGGAGACCGAGTTGAAGCGTGGTGGTGCACCCCTGTAATTCCAGGGGTGGGGAGGCAGAAAACAGGAGGATCACTACAAGTGCAAACTGCATAATGAGACCCTGTACTAAATACATTAAAAAGGAGAAGAAAAAAAAAAAAAAAAACGAAGCCTTTGAAGGGCCGGCCAAATAGCTCAGCGGATTAAAGTGCCTACTTAGGCAGACACAGAGGCCTGGAGTTCGATCCCCTGGCCTGCAGTGCCGGCCCAGCACTGAGATGGCAATTGAGACTGGGCGTGGTAGCGCACCTATAATCTCAACACTTGGGAGGCTATAAACAGGAGGAGCACTACAAGTCCGATCTGAGTTTCCACAGAACCCTTCAATGCCATGAAAGTTGGGGAGACCCTTGCTCCAACCTCCATGGAGCCCTCCAGGGCCATGAGCCAGACACATGCTAGCCTTTCAGAGGTGAGAAGAAAAATCATTAGGACCTTTGAGGAGCTGCCTCTTGCTCAGAAGATGGTGTCAGTAAGGGGCACAGAAGAGGATCTGTCCTTTGGAGCTGGCTGTGTGGCACTGATTTGATTTTTTTTTTTTTTTCGGAACCGGGGATTGAACTCAGGCCCTTGCGCTTGCCAGGGAAGCGCTTATTCCACTGAGCTATCCCCCAGCCCCCACGCACACTCTTGAAAGGCCTTTTGTAACGGCTCAGGTCTGGAAGAAGACCTGAGGGCTGATTTGGAATGGCTCCCACATGAGTGCTGAGTCTGAGGCGAGTGGCAGCCTCCTTCCTCCTTCCCGGCCTCATTTCTTCTTGGGGAATCTCCCGAGTGTGTTTAGGCTGTTCTTCCCTAGATCACCCCCTCCTGACCCTTCTTCCTTTTTTCTCTACAGCGTCGTAGCCTGGTACTTTCTGAAGATCTGGAGACTGGAAGCCAGCAGTGCTCACATTTTTCCTCTTCTAGGCCTCGCAGACCTCAACGGCCCCACACCTCTCAGTGGACTTGATGGCTCTGCTCGGGATTCTCCCTCGGCAGGACTCTAACGCTGGCCTTCTAGACCCAAGTCACATCCCAGTGCATTAAAGGCAAACTGTCTCCCAAAGAGAACAGGCCTGGAGAAATTGTTCTCACATTGTGGCTTGTCCACACTTCCCCAGGCTGCCTGGAGATCCTAGGCTGCTTCCCTGGGCAACTGTAGCGGCTGGACATGGAGCCAAAAAGAAATGAACTGAGGTGGATTGAGCTCTACGTGTGGTAGAAATGCGGATACACAAAACAGGAGAAAGAAGACGGAGGGAGGGGGAAAAAAACAGAAGAAATGAAGGAAAACTGTGGGTGTTCAGTTTCATTTTTAAGTGACTTGAAGAGTAGTCTTTGAAAGGAATCTTTTTTTTTTTTTTTTTTTCAGAACAGGCCCTCATGCTTGTCAGGGAAGTGCTTATTCTACTGAGCCATCTCCCCTGCCCCAAGGAATCTTTTAAAAATATTTGTTTAAATTACAAATATAAAGCACATTAGAAAACAATGTTACATAAAAAAATAAAAGAAAGGTAAAAAATCAGCCAAATTGCTAATACTCAAAAGTAACTACTTTTCTGATACTTTCAAAAAGCTTTTATGAACATATAAATATATATATGAATAAGCACATAGTTGCACTTACTGTTTTGTAAACTGCACATTATTTGTAGTATTTATTAAATTTAACAATACAATTTCAACAGAAATTCCATAGGTACAGAAAATACACATGAAGAGACAATCATATGTACATATAGGCTTTCTTGAAAGGCAATCTTAGTGTCAAAAGAATTTGATACAAAAATTAATGTAAAAAAATTTACACTAGGGGCTGGAAAGATGGCTCAGTGGTCTAAAGCACCTACTTGGAACAAGCTTGGCAAAGCATAGGGACTGCGGTTCAATCCCCCAGCACCACATGCCAGCCAGCCCCACCCCCCCAGGTGGGCTGAGCTGGCCACACACACACACAATAAATAAATAAAATAAAAAATTTTTTAAAAAAATTTACACTAATGTCTTACATCCTAAAACTATCATCTCAAGAAAGCAAATCCTTCCTAGTGTAGAGGTGCACACACTTGCAATCCACACTCAGGAGGCTGAGGCAGGAGGATCACTGCATGTTTGAGCTACATAGTGAGTTCAAGGCCACCCTGAACTACATAGTAAGATCCTGTCTCCAAAAAACAGGAAAGGAAGCAAGCAAGAAAGAAAGAAGGAAAGAAAGACAGACAAAAAAATCCTGATACAAAAAGGCCTGTTATCCTTTTTTTATTAGAATATCCTAGCTTTATTAACACACAACAACTAATGGGGAGACATGGCTCAAATATGCAGCCACAGTGACCATTCAAGTATGTCACTGCAGATGCGACACTGGCACATACACATCGTGTAAGTGCGAGAGACAAATGCCTGACACCTGTCCCTGCAGCAGCTGCTCACAGCAGAGATGACCACAGATCTGAATGCATGTCACCATGGGTAGACACATCTCTGCAGGGAGAAATGTAGAGCCCAATTCCTGCATTCGCTGTTCTTCACCCAACTTGCCCCCTTAGGTAATTCTCCTCTCCTCTCCTCTCTTGAAGAAGCAAAAAAAAGGATAATCCTCACATGGACATTTGAAAGCAGGGAACTCATGGATCTCATATCATTTTGGCCTGGATTTAAGTTCTAATGGAAATTAGGTTCCTGCATGTATCTATCTAGTCAATGACATTAAATTGCCCGGAAGCATGCTGGATGGTAAAGACAAATCTGTTCAGTGTTTTCAATTTTGAAAAAGGCCTTTTAAGCTAATCACACTCATTGGTTTTGAGAATGTAAATGGAAACACAACACATGTACCATGATGTAACCCACATTAGGAGCCCCAAAGCTCCAACGTTTATTGTTTAGTACCGTCTAAATCTCAAAAAATGTTTCTATCATTTGTCTTTTTTTTTTTTTTTTTTTTTTTTTTTTTTTTTGTGGAACCAGGGATTGAACTCAGGCCCTTGCACTTGTCAGGCAGGTGCTTATTCTACTGAGCCATCTCTCCGGCCCCCTCAAAAAAATGTTTGACTGGATAGTTTCTTCTAGAAATTGACTGAGTATATTGGCACACACCTGTAATCCTGGCACTTGGGAGGCTGAGGCAAGAGGATCACTGTTAGTTCAAGGCCAGCCTGGGCTAAGTAGTGAGACCCTATCTCAAAAAAACAAATGACAAAAAAATTGACAGTTGTTTTGAATCTGGGTGGATACTGGGAGAAGAAAAGCAGCTTATATTTTTTTCAGATTAGATGCCTGTATTGATAGATACTTTATTGAATATATATTACATGCTAGCTTTTTTATGTTAATTCACGTTGTAAGTAAAGCTTCAAAAGCTGGGGTTTTTAGGATTTCAATTTGGATGGTGTTAGAATTTTATTGTCATCAGAGGTTAACTTTAGGAGAAACTGATATTTTTCTAACATGCCATCTTCCAAGCCAAGAATGATATATTGTTCCATTTATGTTGTCTTTGTTTCAGTCTCTCAGCAGTTTTTTTAATTAGTCTCCTATGAATTTTACCTGTGTCTTGTTCATTTTATTTTTAAAGTCTATACATTATTGTATAGATGTTTTATTCCACTCTGTCTCAGATGTCTATTTTACTACTTAGGCTAAATGTTGGGCTATACCCACGATTTTTCTGTTAGTACATGTTTGCTGTACATGCCTTTTGGTTCATCTTAGGGAGCAGTGCATGAACATAACACATTTCTATTTTTTTTTTTTTTTGCAGAACTGGGGATTGAACTCAGGCCTTTGCACTTGCGAGGGAAGTGCTTATCCCACTGAGCCATCTCCCCGGCCCCTAACACATCTTAATTCCCTTTTATTCCCTTTCCCCTGCCTGCACATCTGCCTCTCTCCATCTTTAAATCTCCCTTTCTCATTCTCATTATTATTATTATTATTATTGTTGTTGTTGTTGTTGTTGTTGTTGTTGCTGTTATCATTAGTCCATACTTATCACGCTTATCGTACCAATTAATTTTTGTAACCCAAGTTTTTCACAGAGTTCTCATATCATTTCTAATAACCTCAGTTAATTCACTTAGGTTCCCAAGATACCTTATCATATTTCCAGGTGAGCTAACTCTGCCTCCTCCTACCTCCTATAGCGCTCCTGCTTCTTGCCTTCCTAAGGGCATTGGCCAGCTTTGCAGGAACAATGTTAATTATTCATGATGATAACAGACATCCTTGCTTTATTTACAGATATAATAGGTATGCATCTTTGTTTCCCCATTAATCATGATGCTTGCTTTTAATTTATATATGTATATACAATTATCAAAGACTTATCTGCTACATAAATCAGCAAAAATTTTGTTTACTCTCTAGCCAGAAATAGATGTTGAATATTTTAAGCATCTTTCTGGTATTGCTTTTGTTCCCTTTTCTTTTAATATGATGAATTGTATTAACAGATCATAATTCTTGCAATGATACCTGGATGTAATATATATTAATATCCTGCTGAATCCTATTTGATAGTATCTTACGTAAGATTTTTGCATAGATGCACAGTAAGAATTTATCTGTAGCTTTTTATTCTTACTTTGAAAAGCTTTGATACCAATGCTATATTGATTTCTTTTTATGTTAGCAGCTTTATTTCTCTGTAAGCAAAAAAACAATCTAAACTCTACTAAATCTATCTTTTTCTTGGAGAGTGAAAAGAAAAAGAATAGGAAATCGTCTAACCTGATATGTTTGGAAGTGTGTCTCCCAAACAATATTATCAATATTTTTCATGACTATTATTCTATTTGTTTAAAATCATGTACATAAAATATGATAATTCATATGGATAAAATTGGATAACTCATATTTTCTGTTGGGTGTAGGTTTTCAAATGCTATACATTTCATTACCCCTTCTTTCCTGATTAGTCTGTTCAGCAGCTTCTCTATTTACTTTTCATGGAAAAGCTTTTGAGTTTATTCATATATTCTATTGTGAGAATCTTTGTTTAATTCATTAGTGTCTGCTTTTATCTTAATTGGTTTTGTTGATATTTTCTTCAATTCTGAAAATCAACACTTTTCATATTGCCATTATTTCTTGTTGATATTCTTTCCAAGTGTTTAATGAATTTCCCTGAGAACGCTTTTAGTTATAACCCTCAGGTTTGCACATATAGTATTTTTATTATCTTTATTTTTGCATTCTCTAATATCACTTCTTTCTTTCTTTTTTTTAAACAGGGAATCAAATTCAGGACCTTGCAC
This sequence comes from Octodon degus, assembly GCF_000260255.1. Classification (NCBI taxonomy): domain Eukaryota; kingdom Metazoa; phylum Chordata; class Mammalia; order Rodentia; family Octodontidae; genus Octodon; species Octodon degus. Next base: position 278,724 of record NW_004524659.1, on the reverse strand, counting down.
ATGCCAGGCAGGTGCTGTGCCACTGAGCTGTATTCCCAGGCCATTTCTTTCTTTTTTTTTTTATTTGATCCTAAAGTTGATTTAAAAAGACATTCTTACAGCTAACTGTTGGACAAGATTTTTCCCTAATTCTTTGTTTTGTTTAATAATTTGAGGCACATATGGCGATGTTATATCTATAATCCCAGCACTCTGGGAGGCTAACACAAGAGAACTAAGGTTCAAACTCAGGCAACATAGCAAGACCTTATTTCAAAATAAAAGATTTTAATAGAGTTGGGAATATAGCTTGGCACAAAGTGTCTGGGATCAATCCCCAGTGCTAAAAACAAACAAACAAACAAAACTGATTGCATTTGTAACACTGTGGTCTAAAATATGATCAGTTGTTGGAGACAGCCCACAAGCACCTAACAGGCCGTGAATTCTTTGTTACTACGTTCCAGAGTTCAATATCTATCTCTTAGGAGCTCCTTATTCCTCAGACCATTCAAATCATGCACTTCCTTATTTTTTATTTGCTTGGTCGGCTAGGTCTACAGAACTCGTTTGTTATTGTCATTGCGCTTAAGTTTATTTCTCTTTTGCGTTCCTGAAGTCCATGTGTCAAGTACTTTGCTGTCATAATATTTAATTCCAAAGATTTATGGGGCTTAGAAGAGACATATAATTTAGCCTTTTCCCCTCGCCTTCAGTGCTGTTTGCCTTGATATATCTTTGCCATTTTTTTGCTTTTAACTTTGCCAAGCTACTATCTTTGAGATATCCTTTTGTATATAATATACTGCTGAGTTTTGGTTCTGTGTTGAAGACAAAATGCTTTATACTCTGTTTTCTTTTTACTCCATTGAACCTTTTTCCTTCATTATGTTTTCCTTCTCATTTTGTAGCCTCAAACACAGAGTTAATCCTTCAGTTTATGGCTTGCTCCCCTTGTGGGTTCACTGCAACTTTCATGGTACTTTATATTCTTGTACTTTTATATACTATTCCTTTTTCCTAGCATTTCAGTCATTCGAATGTGTTTGATTTCTTCCCTTCAGGTACATATCATATGTCATATGTCATATATCATATATCATATATCATATATATAAATCGATACATAGATATATAAATATATAATTTTCCTCAACCTAATTTTTTTATTTACATGATACTATGCTATTGGCAGGGTTTTTTAAATATTTATTTATTTAGTGTGTGTGTGTGTGTGTGGCCATCTCAGCCCACCAGGTGGCGGGGCTGGCTGGCATGTGGTGCTGGGGGATTGAACCGCAGTCCCTGTGCTTTGCTTAGCTTAGCTTGTTCTAAGTAGGTGCTTTAGACCACTGAGCCATCTCACCAGCCCCTATTGGCAGTTTTTTTTTTTTAACTATATGTGTTGTGTGTACATCTAAGTTTTTCTTTTTTTCCTGTCATTTTGAGACAGGGTCTCACTATGCTCTTCAGGCTGGCCTTGAGCTCACTTTGTAACCCAGGCTGGCCTTGAGCTCACTTTGTAACCCAGGCTGACCTTGAGCTCACTTTGTAACCCGGGCTGGTGTCAAACTCGAAGCCGTCTTTCCACCTCAGCCTCCTTAGTGATGGGATTACAGATGTGCACCACTACCAATGTGTACAGCTAATTTGTTGCTCCTCCTTTCTTCAGGATAGTCTACCATATTTTCCTTAGTCCCCCAGCAGTGGACACCCAGGTTGCCTCCAACTTGTTGGTACTAGAAACACTGGAGAACTTCAATACCCTTCATGGACCTGCATGAAACCTTCTCTGTGTCCATGTCCAAGGGGAAGGATTGATGCAACAAGTAATGTGAGGTGGTCCCCAAACTTGCTTCCTGCTTAACAGTGCACGGACACTCCCTAACCCTTGCCATTATTTAGGATTCTAATTGTGCCAATCAGATGGGACAAAGTGATGTCACATCTGTATTCTGTTTCCTCTTTTCTAATTATTGGAAGTGTGACCATATTTGAACATGCTTGTCACCGTGTTTGGTTTCCTCTTTTCTGACCACTCTTTTGCACCCTTTGTCCATCTTGTTAATAGAATTTCTTTCTACTCCTCTTAGCTACTACTGCATTTCTGTTGGAGCTCCGCTTCCTATAAATAAGTCCTTTGTTTTCTGAACAAATCATCTCACATTGTTATTAGCCAGTTTTGTGCACAATGTCTTTTACTGAACAGAATTCTGAAATTTTTATGCAGTCAAATGTATTAGTTTTTTTTTCTTTTTTTACTTTTAATTTGTATTTTTATTTTGTTTAAGAACTTCCTCAGGGCCAGGGAGATGGCTCAGTAGAATAAGTGCTTGCCTGGCAAGTGCAAGGTCCTGAGTTCAATCCCTGGGACCACAAAAAAAAAAAAAAAAAAACCTTCCTCACCCCCAAGTCACTATGGTATCTTCCTAGATTACTGCCCCTAATCTCATAGTCTTTTAATTTATTTTTTTCATAGTTTTATTTTTTATGCATTAGATTTTTTAGAGTCCACCTTTATATCTGATTTTAAGTATAAATCCAACTTTTTCTCCGTAGAGTAATGCAGGGTTTCCAATATTATATGCTGAACAAGCCAGCATTCCCCATTATTTTGTAGGATCAATTTTAAGTTTTCGTATGTATACAGGGTCTCATTATGATGTCTCTAGTCTGCTTCACTGGCTTATTTATTTGCTTTTATGTTTGGTTTTTTGGTTTGAGTTTTTGTTTTTTGTTTTTTGTTTTTTGTTTTTGCAGAACCAGGGATTGAACTCAGGCCCTTACACTTGCCAGGGAAGCGCTTATTCCACTGAGCCATCTCCCCGGCCCCTATATTTGTATTATTGATCTATAGATATCTTGACTTTATTGCTCAGAACTTCTGCTTCAATATCTGATAACATAAGGTCTCCTATTTGTTCCTTTTTAGTCAAAATTAACCCCATCTGTGATAGATTTTTGTTATTCTGTGAAAATGTCTAATTTAATATATTGAAAATCTCAAAACTCCTGATGCATGCTTACTAGGATTTTATTGAATTTATAGATTAATTGGAACGACACAGAGGTGATGATTCCTGCCACACCTTCCCACTGAACTCACCTGTTTTACCTGTGTATAAGAAAAATGTTTTGTAGGATGACCATTACGATGGTTCTTCTAGGTATGCCTTTGTTTGATAGAGTATATCAGCTTAGTACTTGCTCCTGCCTATGTTTTTGACCAGGCAAGAGATGTTTTTTCTCCTTTTTTTTTTTTTTTTTTTTTTTTGTTAAGACCACTAAAGGCATTTCAAAGTCTCATTCATAGTCCTAACTTAGAGCTTTCTTGAACATCTATCCTGCTGTCATATAATCACAAGAACCTTAATTACTTCCTCTAGGCCATAGCATGTCACAATGGCTCACTATATCAATTACATCTCGCTTTAGACCTGTAGGGTACAAAGTACCAACTTTACTTTTTTTTTTCGGTACTGGGGATTGAACTCAGGCCCTTGAACTTGCCAGGCAAGCACTTATTCTACTGAGCTATCTCCCCAGCTCCTATCAACTTTAGATACTCTGGTAGGATGCACAAACGCATCTTCATGAAGTTTCTGGGGACCCAGGGCTCTCAGACATGCTGAAACCTAGCTTCCAAGATGAAGGGTAAGTTTTAGAGCAAAGCCGTGTCCACTTGTGTAGGGAGCCAGTCTCATCTTGAAAAGCAGCTCTGGCTTCCTACTAGACCCTAACAAAAGATGAACACCTGACTAACAGTTACTAAGATGCCTTTGACCTCAGCTGCTACGAGAGACAGTATTACTTGACATGAAAAGCCAAAATTTTGCCATGCACAGTAATGTTGCACTATCACACATGATAATGCTAAAAAGGAAAACAAGATGAGGAATAGATCTGAAGTCAAATAAGCCTAGGGCCAGCACAAAATGCAAAATATTTCTCTTTCATAAGCCAAAGAGAATTAGAGGGTCTTGAGAGAACTGATGGAATAATGAATCTTCAAGATAAGATTCACATCAGAAAACATCATATCATAGTGATATATGTGTGCCTATGTTTATAGCAGCACAATTTGTGATAGCCAAATCTTGGAAACAACCAAGATGCCCATCACCTGAGGAATGGTTGAAAAAGATGTGGTATTTTTACGCAATGAAGTATTATTCAGCTATTAAGAAAGATAAACTTTAAGCCTTTATATTGAAGTGGATGCCACTTGAACATATACTCATAAGTGAAATAAACCAGACACACATGTGTAAATATTGTATAGTCTCCCTAATATAAGAACTCAAAAGGAGAAATACAAATAGAAAGATGTAATACAAGTAAAAAGGAAAGCAGGATCTCAAGGGCTAACTAATCAAGAGAGGGAAAGGAGAAGAGCTAGGAAACATGAATAAGTCAAGCCATACAGTTATATGTAGAAGATGGGCAAGGCAATGATCCTGAGAATCTTCAGAAGATTTTTGAATCTAGAAGTTAATTGGAAAGATTCTCACCCTGACTAACTATATATACTGATACCTGTGAACTAAGCTATAGCACTGCAGATGGTAATTTGTAATAGTAGTTTCATGTTTGGAGTGCCTGTCATTCTGGTCTTCTGAATACTGGCTTGTCATGACATGCCAGTTGCTGCTATGATGTCTTTCGGGTAGATGGTTGTTCAAAAAGAAGTGGGTGGTAAATGAAAGTAAGAGACAGGAAAAGTAATATTATAGGACTGTTCTGCTTCAAGGTTGTATAAGATGAGATTATTGGACTTATGTGTAAACATAAGAATTATATTTATGCCTGTTTCTAAAATATATTCTAATTGTTAAATATTTTTTCATCATATTCTGTAGGGTCTTAAAGTTCAACATATCAATACTTGATGAAAAATACCTGTTCCATATTATGCCTAAGATGTTGATATGCAGACAGATATTGAGGTTAAGCTTAACTGCTTAAATTGTATGGTAATAACAATAAGCTTGTCTTCTGGATGGTTCACAACCTAAGTTTGCAGACCAAAATTAGAGAAAAAGGAGGGCTGCAAGGAAAGCCAACATTTTGGCCCTAGCCTTATAAGGTCAATTAAGATTCAGGACATATGAGAACTTGTACTGTAAAGTACAATTTGGGACTCAGTAGTGTCCCAAATTTTCTGATCAAGGACATTATGAGGCCAAAGAGGAAAGTGATCCACGATGTAGAGTGTGCCTAAGGAGAGTCACATGGAGAGAAAACATTCTCTCAGGCTTTCACAGAGAGCAC
>NW_004524659.1:255596-256146 GCF_000260255.1 Octodon degus | reverse complement strand
AAATAAAAATAACTGATGTCAAAAATAAAATAAAATAAAATAAAAAATAAAAAGGGTAATAAATGAAAACAAGAGACAAGAAAAAAAATGTCATGGGACAGTCCTGCTACAGTGCTATATATGGTTAGATTTCTAAATTCCTGTGGAAAAATATGTAATTGTTTATTCCTATTTTAAAAACTATTTTTCTATTTGTTAATTTTTTTCTTCACATTCTGTAGGGATTTAAAGTTTAATATATCAATACTTGATGGAAAATACCTGTTCCACATTATGTCTAAGATGTTTGATATTCAGACAGTGAGGTCAAGCTCAACTGTCTATATTATAGTAATAATACAATTAAGCTTCTCTTCTGGAGGGTTAACAATGAAAGTTTGTAGACCAAAAATTAGAGGGAAAGAAGGGCTACAAGGACAGCCAACATTTTGGTCCTAGCCTTTAAAGTCAGTGAGGGTGGTTGGGATAGATATATAGTTGCATTCTCTTAATGAATAGAATGATTTTTTCTAATGGTGTTTGTAAGTAGGATCACAAGTCTGCATCTTGT
>NW_004524659.1:251416-254491 GCF_000260255.1 Octodon degus | reverse complement strand
TTGAGCTGTAGGGGACTCAGGTCAACAATTTCTGACATTGCCAGTCAAGCGGAAGACCCAATACTATTATGGACTACTGGACTCTTTTGGAATATTTTGCTGAGTTAACACACCTATAATATTCAAATAACGGAACTAAACAAGAAAAGGGGATACAGATGAATGTCCATTTTGTATTTGTGTATTCAAAATGATTAGAATAGATATATAGTTACATTCTCTTAATGAATAGAGGGATTTGTTCTAATAGAGTTTGTAAATAGGATATCATGTCTGCATCTTGCACAGCAAATAACCACTAGGAGGAGAGTATGCAATGTGTTAATTATAGAAACTGTCCTACCAATTTGGTTTGAAGCTGTCTCATCACTATTTGTTTATCAATAAAATTATGGAAAAAATATTTTAAAAAAAGATAAGATTCAGTTAGAATGAACTAAAAGGTACAAATTAATCTTCCAATGAGCCTATGCATTTTTTTTTTGCTCTGGGTAAGAACATAAAGTCTAAGAAATCACTCAGTTCTGACTGAAAGATGAAGTTGGAGAGGGAAAGACATTCAGGAAAACTGCAGAAGCTCAAGAAAAGTGGTTGAACAGATGGCTCTCTAGATAGGCAGATGACTCCCATAGAGTGTGTGAAAGCGGACCATCTCCATTTATTGTTATTGCCTTCTCGCTAATATAGAAATTAAAAGGGATTGGAAAAGATGGGCTGGCTCACCTCAGGACCACGCATTCTCCTTTGATGAGGACACTGCAGCTCTGGGCAGCGTGGATGCTTGCGTAAAGAAAAAGAAGAAGGTATTAACTACTCTGACTTCCCTAAAGACTAAAAGGAAGTGTTTGGATTTTGGTTTTTAAAAAAATTCAAGTTTGACAAGTCAATCAAGGGCAAGGTCTAATACCACTGCTGGGAACTCAGTATCTCCCAAATAATGAATTTGGAAGTTCAGAGTAAGATTAATTCTCTTCATGGAGCTGGGATGGGGGTGGAAATGGACTAGTTTGTGGAGGGCAGAAGGATCTTGACAGGAAAAAGTGTTTAACTAGAGCACTCTCAGATTACCTCTTGTAAAGGAAAATATGTGTCGTGGTCTCTGCGTAATGAAGCTTATGCATTCCAAGTTCTAATGATGAAGACATGACATACTTCTTAGCAGAAACTTGTGTCTCATTGATCTGCAAATGCACTGGAAAATCTCTAGAGTTCATCCAACCTCCTGCTTAAAAGTCAGATTATTAGTAACCGATGGAAGAGAGTGGAAGAATTGGATCCTTCCAGATATGAGCAACCCAGCTGTGTTTCAGCTTCTACAAAAGCTACAGAGCTCATGTGCATGGCTTAAGCAAGTTCCATGTTCTGGACATGGAGGTAGGACAGCTCTGCATGTTCAGAAGTCAGAGAGAACATGAAGGTCACAGAGTGGGGGAAGGGAGACAGCAACCCCAGGTGCATGTGCTAGTGAGTGCCGAGGCCTGTCTGGCATAATGGGGATGAGCAGGGGGCCAGGTATTTGCTTTTTCTTTTATATTTTTTTCCTTAAAATTGGGTTCTACTTGAAAACACCTACATCTTATCAGCCTTTCTGGGCTCTTCTACTTCCCATTGGTATATGAAACCGAGATGATTATGACAGTCTATTAATCTCAAGATTTGAAATTCCTCTATGGGGCCGAGGAGATGGCTCAGTAGACTAAGCACTTGCTTAGCAAGCAGAAGGGCCTGAGTTCAATCCCCAGTTCCCCCTGCAAAAAAAAAAAAAAACAAAAAAAAAAAAAAAAAAAAAAGATTACATGAAATTCCTCTACAGCCCTGTATCTTTCTTCTTCCTGATAATGAAACCACTATATATTTACCATAATTAAGGGGTGACCATTAGTTAGCCATAGGTTATGAGAGAAGGAGGTAAGTAGAATGATTGTGACATAGTGAATCATCTTTCATATAGAAAACTGGTATAGAAAGCAGATGCAGAAAACTTGGAATATACTGTATAAACCTAGACAACACAGAAGATAGAGACTAGTATGGGCTGGTGTAGAAAAGTGACAGCGTCAGGAAAACAATTAGACTTGAGATAAGTCCAGAAACATGAGAAGACAGGAGGTAAGACCTTTGGTGGTGACCTTGGAACCATGATTGGTATCCTCCAGTATTTTCCTCAAAGCGACCCACTGAGCCAGGAGACCTGTGCCCAGTGATATCTCTGGTGTCATCCACTCAGACTTTCCTGAAACTCCAAAGAGATGTGTATCTGTGGGTCACATGTTCCTCAGTGAAGAGGGAGAGATTTTTGTCCCTCTCCACAGAAACACATTCAAAACAGACTCTTGATCCAGGGGCTTCCTCCCTGCCAGAGCAATGGCTGTCAACGTGAGGGTATGAAGTTAAGGCCTCTTTATCTCCACACAGCTCCACTCTGAAAGATCATCCCTGACTGCCTAGGCCCTTTGGAAGATTTTCTAAGGTCTTTATGGAGAATACATCAAAACCCAGCTTCTTCCCCCCGATGTCTTCCCTCCCTTTTTGACAGTTTTTGGCACTATGGTCACTCTCTAATAGATTTCCTACCTGCCAGCTTCAGCATCTGCTTCCCTGGAAACCCAACCAGTGACAACTTGTATTCACTTGGTCTCCACATCTACAATAATCAGCATGTCTCTGTCCATTGCCCTCCCCACGGTGAATACCTATTGTGTAAGGTACCAGGGGACACCACATCCTCTTACTGTGAACAGGAAACAGGGAAAGTCTTGAAAACAGCACTTGACCTTTCCCAGACCCTGTACCGATGATCTCTGTTTGAGCAGGAATAATGCTGGGAATAGACTTGGCCAAGTTTTTTTTCCCATAATTTTATTGATAATCAAATAGCAATGAGACAGTTTCAAATCAAATTGGTAGGACAGTTTCAATAATTAACACATTGCGTACATTCTTTCTAATGGTTAATTGCTGTACAAGATGCGGACATGATATCCTATTTACAAACACCAGTAGAACAAATCACTCTATTCATTAAGAGAATGTAACTATATATCTATCCTAACCACTTTGAATACACAGATACAA
>NW_004524659.1:234213-243426 GCF_000260255.1 Octodon degus | reverse complement strand
AGGATCTCAAGTCCGCATCTTGTACAGCAATTAACCACTAAGAAGAATATATGCAGTGTATTATTTGTTGAAACTGTACTTCCGATTGGATTTGAAACTGTCTCGTTGCTATCTGTTTATCAATAAAACTTTGAAAAATAAATAAATAAATTGGGCAGGAAGGGCTGGCCAGATAGCTCAGAAGATTAAAGCACCTGTTTAGACAGACACAGGGGCTGGGGGTTCATCCCCAACCTGCTGTGCCAGCCTTGCCCCTGAGGCGCAATGACATGGGGCTGAGACTGCGTGTGGTGGCACGTGCCTGTAATCCCAGTGCTTGAGAGGCTGAAAAACAGGAGTGTTCCTATCACTACAAGTCTGATCTGTGTAGTGAAACCCTGTAGATGCTGTACTAAATACAATATAAATAAATAGCTCTTCCTGTAATCGGTCTGAGGTAACCTGTTAAAATGTTTTACTACTCTCTTGACCCAGAAAACCCCACAAAATTATGCAAATCAAGAGGCTCAAATCAGGGCCAGGGAGATAGCTCAGTTGCCTGGCAAGGGCAAGGGCCTGAGTTCAATCCTTGGTTCCTCAAAAACAAAAACAAAAACAAAAAATCTCCAGAAGACACAAAATATTTGGTCCAGGGAGATAGCTCAGTGGAAAAAGTGCTTGCCTGGCAAGCATAAATTCATGAGTTCAATCCCCAGGTACCACAAATGAGGCTCAAATCTTCACATTCACTTTAAGAACATGCATGAAACTTTCCAGGCCATCAAGAGTATGTATATCCAAAAGGCTACCAAGTATCTGAAAGATGTCACATTAAAGAAGCAATGTGTACCATTCCAGTGTTACAGTGGTGGAGTTGGTAGGTGTGCCCAAGCCAAACAGTGGAGCTAGACAGAGGGTCAGTGGCCCAAAAAGAGTGCTGAATTTTTGTGGCACATGCTTAAAAATGCAGAGAGTAATGCTGAACTTGAGGGTTTAGATGTAGATTCTCTGGTTATGAAACATATCCAGGTACACAAAGCACCCAAGATGCACCACCATACTTACACAGCTCATGGCCGGATTAACCCATCCATGAGCTCCCTCTGCCATACTCAGATGATCCTTACTGAAAAGGAACAAATTGTTTTAAGCCAGAGGAGGAAGTTATACAGAAAAAAAAAGATATCCCAGGAGGAACTGAAGAAACACAAGCTTATGGCATGGGAATAAATTAAGCACAAAATAAGTAAAAATAAAATTAATATTGTTGGCTATTAAATAAATAAATAGGGCAAGGTAAGCAGATGTCTAGTAGACAAAAGACAGAAACAAAATGCTAGTGCTTTTGATTGGAGGAATAAGATGCCATAAACACATCAGACACTGCATTCAGAAGTCAGCGCTTGAATTGCTATAGAGGTGCCGGGAGGGCTTGGAAGAGATGTTGGAAAGTTGAAACTTAACTGTAAATGACATCAAATGCTTCAGGAACAAGTTGTTTTTCTCTGTCAATGACAGGAAGCCACTGAAGGTTGGTCAGAAGATAAAAAACACAGCTAATCCTATTTTACAGAGACATCACTGGTGGATGTTTGAAGAAGCATCTGAAGAGTAAATGAACAGATGAAGATGCTGGGCACAGGGAGACATATTTTCTGTGCTCCATGTACAAGTTCAGCCCCGCTTCTTAGGATCCAGAAGCCCAGATCACAGTCACTGCACACCCATTTATCACAACTCATATACAAGACTCACTATCTTGGAAAGCAGTCGGGCATATGCCTCAAATATCAATGTAGCTGGGGACAAGTCAACAAATGGAAAGCACTGTGTTCTCCTTTTCATAACCAGGGAGATCCAGGAATCTTTGCAGAACTGGTTTATACAGCCAGGACTGAATCAAAGCAATTGAGAATTGGCCTCTCCAAGAAGTTCAAATACATCATTTATGACAAGAAGGAAGACACCAACTACCTCTTCCTTGATACCAGTACCCAATAAGGCCATCTTCTCACCCTGATGCTGTCCACACAGATGTCATTGCAGACTTCAGTGCTGCTTCATAACGATGATTTAGAGAACAGGTTGGTTTTCAAGTATGACAAGGGTCAGATCAATAAGAAACTCTGAGAATAGCAGCCAGAGCTGTCATTGCCCATTCCGTGTGCAACGGATGGCTCACTTGTTATTCAGAAACAGACTGCTGGTGTCACCTTTAGTTGGGCTCTGACAGCCAAGACCCAGGGGTCCTCTATTATGAAAATATTCTCCTTCATCACCTGTCACACTATCAGGAGCTTGTCTGGCCACAGCACTTAGCAACTTGCATCTGATCAACTGAAGTGACCACAAAAAAATAAGACCTTGTGTGAGTAAAAATTGTATTTTGGCAGAGAAGTAGCTAGCATGTCCAAAGGGAAGATGTTCTCATGGGATCTTAATACTGAAGCTGGGAAGATTCTTAGACAACAGTATGATCATAGGTTCCTCATTTATGGGTAAAAAGACAAACAGTTCCACTTGTCTATGCGTGGAAGGGTGTGTAGAGGATTGTGAGGCTATGAAAGCCCCCAATAGCACACCCTCTGAGTCACCGTATGGATCTGAGGGTGCAGTTGTCATCACGCCTTCAGTACCTCCAACAATAGCTTCAGTGGTCTCAGAGCCCTCCCCTCTCTAAATAAAGAAATTGAGAGCCAGAGAGACAAAATGATGAGATCAAGCTCAACGGAGAGGGAGAAGAGCTGTCTCCCAGCTCCTATAATATTCGTACTCCTTTCTAAAATTCCTAACATTTCCTGTTTTCTACTTATGTGTCTGTTTCCTACCAGACTGTAAGCTGCCCACACAGATGCTGCATCATCTGCCACCGCACCATTCCCAGCACCTGGAATAGAGCAGAATGCTCCGCAAATATTTTCTGACAGACTCTCTAGAGTGTGAACATCAGAAGAACAGGAATAATATCCATCTTTCAAAGAGAATGTACATGTGCCAGGCTGTGCTCAATGCTCTTTGCATTGATTTATTTAACTCTGAGAACAATCCTGAGCTGCACTCCATGTTGTTTTTGCCTTCTTTTAGTTAAGGATGGTCAGACCAAAGAGGTTAAGTAAATTGCCCAAGATCACACAGGAATTGACAGACCTGCATCTCTACTCCATCGACTGCACTGCAGACCACATTCCCTTATGGCTCCCAAAACACTACCTCTTCATCCATCTCTTCTATACCTCAGCCCCAGAAGAGTGGTGACCTACAGACAGCTCTCATGGTATATTTACAGAATGGGCAACATGCCATCCTACAAGAATCTTAGTCTATGATTCTTCCAATGCCAGGAAGCTGCTCTAGTAGCACCACACTGGAGGCCATGGTTGCAGCCTTGAATAAGGCACCCTGGGTCCCCATCTGCCTAAATGCTCTGGCTAAATTGCTCTTTGTTACTCTGACTGGGTCTCTTTCTCACTTTGAAAGTAAGCCCACACAGTCTGTTAGGAAAGAGTGCCCTCTGCTGACACAGATGATGTCCCGGGTCTGGACAGATGATTGTAATAAATGGGGACAGACCATCCCCAAGGCTGCTGTGTGGACTGGAGAACACCCGCCAGCCCCAGCCAGAGCCCTCTGGACACTTCATCTGTTACTGCATCCAGATTAATAGTAAGGCCAAAGCAGATGGTGAACTGTGGTTATGAATCATGAGCATACTTCATCCCTGATTTGAGTTCCCATCTGCTCCCTGGCAAAGGTGTCCCCTTGACCATCCTCTGCCCTCTTGCTGTTGTTTCACTGCCCTAGAATTCATGGAGAAAGGCCCCACATAAATTGGGTCATCCCATTGTCTAAACAAGGCCATCATTTCCTGACTTGATATAGATGATCTTTTCTCCCTACCTACTTTTTATGCTGTTTTGCTCTATTGTGTTTACTGTCTCAGTAAATATCACATGTTGTTTTCTTGTCATAGGGTCCACTTATCATGAGATGATTCTCATGACCCACCTACTCCAATGTCCATGTCACAGCGGAGCTGCTGCCAATGAACAACTGTGACAACACTTTCCAGAACTAGACCCAAATTGGAAGAGATGTGGAAAATGAACACAGGGAGAGGAGAGGAGAGGTCTACTGAAGTTCTTGGACAAGGATAACGACAGCAGTGGTTATCAGAATTGCTCATCAGAGTTGATTTCCCGCTTGGCCATTTTTGTTCATATGCCCTAAAAGCAGAGTCAAGGGAACAGGGTCAAAGAGAAGGAAATGACTCACACCTATGGAGGAGAACCTCCACTTCGGTCCAGATTGAGAATAGCTAGTCCTTGAGCTACAGGCAGGAACAAGTAAGGGGCCCCACAAAATGGAATACAAACTCCCTGAGTCAGAGGACAGAAGAAAAAAAACCTCAATGGTATCCTGATGCAAACACCAACAGATGAGTAGGGCAGAACCTGACATGCTCCCCAAAGCTTTCTATTGAGCCCATTCCCTTTGGCTGCATTCCTACCAAGAGTAGAGCAGAGAGAGACCCATATATCTCTATCAGCTTTATCCATTCTGCCCATCATGATGCTTGTTTCCTGATGTCCTCATTGATGGTCATTTCATCAACAGGGTAGGCCAGTCTTGGAAGACTCTTCTATGCATTTCCAGAATTCCTGCTCTTCATATTTCATATCCAAGAAGTGAACAGTTGAAGCTCATACAAGAACTGTCTCTCCCCTTTTCACTTCTCGTTCCTCTCTCACCCCGATGCTGTTCACCAATGCTCATTGTGCTTATCAGCATTTTTAGTTAGAGGGCTACTTTCTCTATGTTAAACTGTAGGCAAATTGAGCGTAGAAGCTTCATCTTGTTCTCTGCTACATCACACATAACTAGTACATGGTTCTTCTTACTTACTGTTGCTATTTAATAATCATACAGGAAATGAAGTGTTTATTATAAAAGAGGTTGGCCCTTCCATTGAGCTCTGGGTTGCCCTGGGAGGCTATCCAAGCACACTCCTTATCACCATTATCCCTGGAGACATCATGCTCAAAGCTACCCACTATGTTCTGCCAAAAAGATATTAAATACGGAAAGTAGATATTAAGATGGGGAAGTGGGATCAGGAAAGGAAGATCCAGAGAAAGTCTTCAGACTCTCTGTCTCTGTCTCTCTCTGTCTCTGTCTCTCTGTATCTCTCTCTCTGTCTCTCTCTGGCTCTCTCTCTGGCTCTCTCTCTGTCCCTCTTTCTCTCTCTCTCTCTCTCTTTCTCTCTCTCTCTCTCTCTCTCTCTCCCCCAAATGAGAAGGGAGGGTGGGAGGTTCAGGTACGTAAACACTTAGACCATGGTTCACCTTTGAGAAGGTATTGTCCTGTCTATTGGGAAGCTCCAGTGCAGATTTCTAGGACAGAGGCCCCTGTTGTCAGAATGGCCACTTTGAGCAGAAGATATCCCTGCTGCCTTGCTTGCTCAGTGGCTACCCAAGGAGAGGTCAAATGGGGCTGTGGCCCCTGACTGTTCTGCAGCTACAGGCCACTGGCTACCATACTCCTTGGCTCTTTCTTGAAGGAAATGTGAACAGGCTCCTTCGTGGCTGCCACAAGACTCCTTCCACACTCTCCAGGAGGGACCAGCAATGTGGTCCATTCTAGTCGCATTTGGTGTGCAAAACATCTTAGTCCCCACAACTAGAATCAAGGTAAGCAGATTCACTCATAGGAGCCCCTGGCAACTGCTTGTTAGCACAACCTAGTGGGCAGCTTTGAGCAAATTTTCTACAGCAAAGATGACATTCCATCGAAGATGTTGCATGTAACATATGTGGAGGGTCCCTAGAACATTGGATCAGCCCCTACAGCATTCAGAACCCAGCTTTAAAAGCCACTTTAACTTTGAACCACCTCGTGACTTCTTGCACCCATAAGCTTGTGAACTGATATAGGCCCCCTTCCTATCACGACTGTTGCATCAGTATTGTTATTGACATGTTCTCTGCACTGAGCCCATCAGTTTCACAGGACCAGCCTCGGATTAAGGATAATGGCAGAGAAAAAAAGAAGATGCTGCCCACTCGTGCTCCTTCCCAACAGACCATCAAGTGAGATAAGACCACAGGGTACAAAGAGACCCTGGACATAGAAACCACCAAACCCTGCCCCCATGTTTGTTTCAATCCCTGAGTGGCTCAAAAAGTTTATTTATGTATTTATTCATTTATTGTCTTTTTGAGACAGAGTCTTGCTATGCAACTCAGGTTGGCCTTGAGCTCACTTTGTAGCCCAGGCTAGTCTCAAATCCAGAACAGTCTTCCTGCCTCAGCCTCCCAAGTGCTGGAATTACAGGTGTGAGTCACCACAGCCAGAAAAAAAAAATTTTTAAAGGTCTAAGTAACTTCCTGGGTACCTAAATGATCATTTTATAGTAGACTGATTAAGTCTCCTGAATTGTATAGCTACAGATTGAAATGGTATCTGGCCAGCCACTCCTAACTTGGTATATTATAGCTTTCCACTAAATACCCGCAAAGTCCCAGGAGAAGGCACATATCATGATATAAAAAATGAGGACTAAGATAACATCAACCTACTGTCAGAATGTAAAAAGAACGTCTATGAACTTTGAGACCTTTAAAATTGAACAGAAGGAAGTTTAAAAAAAAAAAAAGATGGACACCTTGATTATATCCAGAAAAACAGAGTAGGTAAAATTTACCAAAAGTAAACAGAGAAAGTCATTTTCTTAGCCACCTACCTCAATTACACTCCTGCACAAAGCTTGGAAACACCAATCTACACCAGATACCAGGACACCATCAGAGCTCAATTGAAGTACTTGTGGGCAAGTTAGAGTGATCCTTCTGCTGCCCAAATCATCAATTCTGCACTAAAGACCTCTCTTTAAAACCAACTTCAGCTTTTTTATGGGCTAAGTTTTTGATGAAAAGATTTAGAGTGTATTGAGGGAAGGAATTATCCCCCAAGAGTGCATACCCATCCCGACTGCTTACCTTAAGTGGGATCAAAGGATGAAAGCAAGTAGCACAATTAAAGCTTTCCTACTGTACACCCCACACACGAGCTAAACTTGCAGCAAATCCCTCAAAGCTATCCTCCTGTCAATAAAGAGAAAAATCAAAATTTAAAAGTACAGAATAGAGATGTCACCCTGTAAAAGACAGAGAGATCTTTCCTTCCTTACATGGGGCTCAGAACCAGGGGAAGCAATTGAACGGCATCAAGCGGTGTTGCCAAGCCAAGCTCAGTCTTACCCTGTGTATTTCCCTGCTTTTCCACACATTCTATTGTGCTTTGTTTCCTGCCCATTTCAAAGCATATGAAAAGAGAAAGTTTTCAGATAATCTCTTCCCCAATTTGATAGAAAGACTACATAAAACACTGGTTCTATTCTATTCTGACTTGGGTAAGCGGAACCAGACAATTCATATGCTTAGGACATGGAGCTGAGACTATTATTAATCTAAAAATCTTTACCCTCCCTCCTTCCTACCATTTCTCAAAAACTGAAGAATACAAAAGAGCATAAAAACCATTTTTATTGCCAAAGAATATTATTAATGACTTTCTACATCTTTAAACCACTACAACCTCCCTCTTTTTTTAATTAAAAAAGAACTATAAGCCACCAGGTGCAAAATACATGTCACCAAAATTTTTATACACAATCTGCCAACTAAATTCTGAGAATGTTTCTTTGTTAACCAGGATTAAAATTCAAGACTCACAGTATGATATTATGCTACCATATAATTTTTAGAGGTTTTTATGAAAACATACTAAACTGCAAACTAGAATTTTTCTTGGTGAAGGATGCTAAAATGTAATTCTTTCTTTCTTTATATTTTGTTTTATATTTGTAAGTCTGCTTTCCTAAAAATTCTATTTTGCTTCTGCTTCCTGCCCCTCCCCCAAAAAAATTTTGCAGATAACCACTTGCTAATTTGATAAAAGGCTACATAAAACACGAACTAGGGGCTAGGGAGATGGTTCCGTGGAATAAGCATTTTTCTGGCAAGCACAAGAGCCTGCGTTCAATCCCTGGTTCTTAAAAAAAAAGACACAAACTAGGTTTATCCTATTCCAACTTTAATAAGCAGAACCAAACAACTCATGTGGACAGGGCTCAGTAATTATCCCTCTAAAAATTTTATTTCCCCTTTTGTTTCATTTCTCTAATATCCTTGACTATTAGTATGTGCGTATCGATCAACAGGCACAATCTGGTGTTTACCAATTGACAAATTTAAATTATTAATGTATATTTGAGCAGACCAAGGCATATTAACTCTTCCACAAATCTGCCACTAGAGACTATATTATTTTTCCCCGCTGTGGTACCAGGGATTGAACTTGGAACCTTGAGCTTAGCGAGGCAGGCACTTATGCTGCTGAGCTATCTCCCTAGCTCCTTAAATTAAATGTTCTCTAATAGACTGGTAGGAAATATATTAGAATGATAATTTTATTTCTTTTCAGCTTGTGAAGCAAGGTTGTGCTGTTTCTTTCTGCTTTTCAGATAGACTCTGAATTCTATAATATGTGTTATTTTTCTATTTAAAAAAATAAGATTGCCAGGGAGATAGCTCAGTGGAATAAGTGCTTGCCTGGCAAGCACAAGGTCGTGAGTTCCATCCCTGGTACCACCAAAAAAATAAAAAATAAATGAATAAATAAAAATAAGATTGATTTCTTCAATATTATTATTAGAGTCAAGGTAGGGCAGGGTAATGAAAAGCACTTCCTGACTGTGCTTACAGCCGAGGCTTGGGCCACGGGGACAGAGCTGGGCCACTGCTCCTGGACCACAAGGGGAATGTCTTTCTGAAGACACCGCAGTGTGCTGTGGACAGCTGAATCTGCGTCATCACAGAGCTGTCCCCCACCCAACCCGGACCCCAGCTGGAGTAAGCTGCAGATGGAAGGAGAGCACAGTCACCCTTGGGAGCCAGGGACAGGGTCACTTCCCTTCCTGGAGACATGAGAGGCCTCCTGGGGTGAAAGCTCCCCAGGGTGAAAGACCCCTGTGCTGAGTGTTAAAGTATGAGACCAGTTCTCTGGACAAAGGATAACATGGAACAGAAGTTTGAATTTAGGGAACAAACACATGATATTTTTTCCATAATTTTATTGAGAGACAAATAGCAATGAGACAGTTTCAAATCAAATTGGTAGGACAGTTCCAATAATTAACACATTGCATACTCTCTTCCTAGTGGTTATTTGCTGTAC
>NW_004524659.1:229301-234113 GCF_000260255.1 Octodon degus | reverse complement strand
CAGCATGGCTTTACTTCTTATATTTCATTTTTATACTTTTCTGCTGGATGGTTAAGACCAAGGTAAAGCAGGACCTATGCAACAAAAGTTGTAGCTTTTGGGTTTGGCCAAGTTTTTAGTGAGCACAGTTAATATCACAATGAAAAGTAAATTTACATTCACTCAAATCAACCAATAATTTTTTTTTCTGATCAAGCCTCCTTTATTTAGAGGAGGTTCTGCTCAACCAATAATTTTAAACTAAGGTGAGAGGTCCCAGAGGAGATATGAAGGCATTGCAAGGAATACCCAGAGACCCTGCTTATGAAAGAATATTGCCTCTTTGTGTAGCAGACCCTGGAAGACAACATGTGAGCTTCATGGTGCTGTTGTTGCTGCTGCTGCTGCTGCTGCTGCTGCTCCTGCTGGGGGAGGGGGGCTCTAAAGAGTCCTGGGAAGATAATTGTGTGGAATTTATGAAAATTCCAAATTTGGGCAATTTTACATAACAGTGTTGTCTAAAAGTCTTTCAAACAGCTCTAGGGATAATGACTCTGAATGTAAGATCAGGAAAATGATGGTGTTGGTTAGTAGGAATGAACTGTTTACCTACTTGAGCCCCCTTGAGTAGCAAGGGAAATAAAAGGGAAATAAAACGGAAGCATCAGAGCCTTCACTTGAAGTCCTATTGTCTCTCTCATTTCCAGTGTCTTTTCCTCTCACAGGAGACCAGGGAGTTAGAGATTTCATCCCTCTCCACAGAAGCACATTTAGGAGACATGTCAGAGCCTCATTCTAAGGCTTAGATCATGAACCATAAGCCCCTAATCTGAAACTGAATTTCCAACTTCATAGCTCAGGGCTACTTTCTGATTTCAGAGCATACAACAGTGCTTCTCATGAGCTGCCTGGTAGTGGGACGCTCCAGAACAAAACTGTTTGGCATAATGATTTTGTTTTGTGTTCTCAAAAAGTTTCTAGAGCCACACATCCTGTCAGTCATATGTCAGTAAAAGAAACAGAGTTAATTAAAAAAATATTTTTCTTCTAAAATTCACTCTGTTTACATCTTACATCTTTCACATCTCAGTATTTGTCTACAATTTCTAATATGCTGTGTAATTACTGATTTTCAATAAAGTTAATAAAAAAAACAGACCTCTAGGTAGTATAAAAAAGGGATTTATTGTCAGAATTTAGCACTATACATTTGTGATAACTAGCTAAACAGGTTAAACAGTCCACAAAATGCTGTTCTGTATCTGACATAAATAGAGCAACCGAAAGTCACCAGGGCAGAGTTGGAGGAACCAAAGATATATAGAACCTACATAAATGGGTAAAACCTATGTGGATGAGTGGAAGCTACCTGCAGTCACTGTCCTGCAGGAGAAAGTGACATCCTTTGTCAGTAAGCTAAACACACATGAGCTAGGAGTCAAACAAAATGAAGGAGAAGACTTCAGAAAGTGAGAATTGCGGCAAATTACTATCCAACTCTAGCAAAATGAGCCAGCAAAGAACCTACAAGTGAAGGTCTTGGGCATTGATATTTTTAGCTTTTCCTCACTATACCTAACTAAATACCTGAGAATTTCCGCTTGGAAGAGAAAACAAACATTCTCCAAGGCTTTCACAGAGAGCATATTGGTCAAGCAATGGCCGTGACTCATCCACATGGCTGGCACTGACAAAGGATCTACAAACTGTGGTACAGGGTTTCAGGCTAAATCCTGAGGGGATCTGACTGACCTTGTCAGATACAAAAGTTACATTTCTTGTTATATAGATCTTGCTTTATCTTGGTCTTAACCAGCCAGCAGAAAAATATAAACACAAGGTATAAAAAGTAAAGCCATATTAATATGCTGAGCTGGAAAAGGCTCAAGTCATCAACTTGTGACAATGCCAGTCCTACAGATAATCCGCTACTATTATGGACTAGTGGACTACATTGGATATAGTCCACTGAATTCACAAAACTACAATATTTAAATGACAATGGAATACCCCTCTCTGACAAAACTAAACAAAAAAAGGGATATAAATGAAGGACCATTTTGTATCTGTATATACAAAATAGTTAGGCTAGATATACAGCTACTTTCTCTTAATTCAGTGAGAAGAAAGATTTGTACTAATAGTGTTTGGGCAGGATATCATACCTGCATCTTGTACTATGAATAACCATTACCAAAACAACAATATGCAATGTATTAATTATTGAAACTGTCTTGAAAGTGTCTCATTACTATCTGTTTCTCAATAAAATTAATTTTGAAAAATTAAAATCTTATATATCTTAAGTACACAACATAATGTTTTGATATATATTTTTTGTGAAATGATCACCAGAAATTAAGGTAAACAGAATCTCAAATGATTCATATTTTCTTTTATATTTCTCCTCTTCTTGATGGCTATGACTAGAATATTTAAAGTCTAACTTCTTTGAAAATTTTAAGTGTACCATATTGTAAACTGCAACTACCATGCTCTACATATTAGGTCTCCAGATTTAGGTTTAAAGTTTTTTCCACTACCAGGAATTTCTGTTTGGGTATTCCATAATGTCTGGAACTCAATGCATATTAAACTAAATCTTCTTCCACATACCAAGTTCCCTGCATCCCTATTTCTGTTACAGAGCTCAGCATTCTCTCACTTTTTTTTTTTTTTTTTTGCTACTGATGAGTAAGTACAGCATATATCATTTTTCCTATTTTAGACTTTTACAGTTTTCTTTCATCACATTTATTCCCCTCACCTTACTCACAAAAGAAGTGTTCTCACTGGTACAGAGCCTACATTAGGACAGCAGAAAGTCCATTTTTTGCCCTAGTCACCCCACAGTCTAAAAGCTCTAAGCAGATCTGGGCAGCTGAGGCCCATGGGTTCATAAGACACAGTTTCCTTTCTCTGAAAAAGGGCTCTCACCCTGACTCATACATGACCATGAGCACTTCCCCACTCTGTGGGCAAAAAGCCTATTGATGTGTGTTTGGGGTGGGAATTGATGGCACTCTGTCTTCAAGTGACCAGAGATCTATTCCACAGCCCTCAGTTCTCTTGCCATCTTCTAATTGAAATTTACCCTCTCTCTGAGTGGGTTTCAATAAGAAGGGCAAGAAAAATCAATCTCAAAACATCTCTCTCTTCCTCTCCCCTTCCCTTTTTTTTTTTTTTTAACATTGAGAGCAAGAATAAAATGACATGGTGGTGCACATCCTTTTACCTCAGGTTGACATAATTACTAGTGGTTACTGTGCTTTGGTGCTAGAGCTGCCCTGAATAGACCTGCTCTCCCTGTGAAAAAAAGAGAGGGTGGGGGAAAGAGGGCAGGGAGCCAGACAGACAGACAGACAGACACAGAGAAACAGAGACAGAGACAGAAAGAAAGAGAGCAAGAGAGACATACAGCATTTTCAAACATGATGCTGTTCCTCATAACTCTACAAGAAAATTCCAATAAATAGATACTGGAAGTAAAAAATAATACTTTCAGTGTCAATGGAATGGTGGGAAACTTCTCCCAGCATGAAGAATGTTTGAGTTGACTTCACTATGGATACCTTAAAGCAGTAGTTACTAAAACTCTATTATACAAAACAAGAGGATACAGATGAATGTCCATTTTGTATCTGTGTATTCAAAGTGGTTAGGATAGATATGTAGTTACATTCTCTTAATGAATAGAGGGATTTGTTCTAATAATGTTTGTAAATAGGATATCATGTCCGAATCTTGTACAGCAAATAACCACTAGGAAGAATGTGTGCAATGTGTTAATCATTGAAACTGTTCTACCAATTTGGTTTGAAACTGTCTCCTTACTGTTTGGTTCTCAATAAAATTATGGAAATAAAAAATAAACCTCTATTATATAAATGAATGGTGGGGCTGGGGAGATGGCTCAGTGGAATAAGTGCTTCCCTGGCAAGCGCAAAGGACTGAGTTCAATCCCCGGTTCCACCAAAAAAAAAAAAAAAAATGAATGGCATAAAGCTTTGTGGAAGAGAGATGAGTCTGATGTCCTTCGCTTGAACTGAATTTCAGAAATCTAGTGTGAGACACACAAATGCAGACTACACGTTGAACATTATGATGGAAGGATAATCTATCATTCTAGATAGTAAGTTTCATTGAGGTTTTCTATAGCCTGAATGTTTGTGTCTCCCAAGATTATTCTGCTGATATTCGATCTGCAAGTGATGGTCTGAGGCAATAGGGCTTTGGGGAGGTGATTAGGTCACGGGAGCGGAGCTCATGTGAATGGGATTAGTGTCCTTATAAGAGAAGCCTCAGCGTGCTCTCCTGCCCCTTCCACTCCGCAAGGATATAGCACAAAGACTGCTGTGTATGGAACAGAAAGTAGAGGCTCACCAGACACTGTATCTACCAATGTCTTGATCTTGAGCTTTCCCGACTCTGGAGTTGTGAGCAATAAATGTCTGTCCTTTATAAGCTACCCAGTCTAGGTAGTTTATTTCAACAGCCCAGATGAACTGAGACCTGGCTCCATAAAATTACTTAGAACAGCTCCCTCCGTGGCTTACTACGGCCCACACTAAACTGCACAATTTCACCAGCCTTATCCCATTGAACTTGGACCTTGCGCTTGCCAGGCAGCTGCTTATGCCACTGAACTATCTCCCAGCCCTGCCTATCTAACTCTTAAAACAACTCTATAAGGAAGATAACATTTTCTGTATTTAATTAAGTAGAAAAGGCTGCGTTGGGCTGTAGGAGAAGATGGCGGTCTCCACAGGAGTTAAAGTTCCTCGTAATTTTCGCTTGTTGGAAGAACTTGAAGAAGGACAAAAAGGAGTAGGC
>NW_004524659.1:166960-218430 GCF_000260255.1 Octodon degus | reverse complement strand
CTAGTGGTTAACTGCTGTAAAAGATGCGGACATGATATCCTATTTACAAACACTATTACAACAAATCCCTCTATTCATTAAGAGAATGTAACTATATATCTATCCTAACCATTTTGAATACACAGATACAAAATGGACATTCGTCTGTATCCCCTTTTTCCTTTAGTTTCATCATTTGAATATTATAGGTGTGTCAACTCAGCAAAATATTCTGAAAGAGTCCAGTAGTCCATATTTTCGCTCTAACACATGATTTAAAACCAGAGATTCAACTTCCACTGGTGCTGGAAGGGGGATACCAAAGAATGTTCCCAAGAATCCTGTAGTCAGAGCTCAAAGCCAGAATTCAGGATGCTCAAAACCATTGCCTTGAGGCAGGGGGTCTCACAATTCCTGACTTGAAATTGTCCTATACAGCTACTGATTTTTAAAAAAAAAAGCATGACACTAGCAAGAGAAAACCAGACCCGAGGACCAGTGAAATAGATTAAAAGGTGCAGAAACAACTCCAGACACACTCCGCCACCTTATCTTGGACAAAAGATACCACATTCACAGGGAGAAAGACAGCCTCTCTAATAAGTGGGGCTCGAAAACCTGGCTCTGCACACGCCGAAGATTAAAACTGAAAACATATCTTTCACCACACACTATACTACATTCAAAATGGATCAAAGATCTAGATATTAAGGCAGGAACATTTTTTATTTTAAAGAGAATAGAAAAATAAGACATTAAATACACAATTTTTTTTTAAAAGAGAGAATGATAGTTACTCAACTATGGTTTCTACATTTCACATTGTTGTCTTCCATGTAGTTGCTCAGATTACAGATATAAGCATGTAAAATTGATCCAAGTAAAAATTTTAGGCATTAACTACTATATTCAAAAGACCAATAGAAATTAGAAGTACACTCAATAAAATTATGGGGAAAAAAGAAATTAGAAGCACAATCCTCTTAGTTATCCTGTGTATATGCATATGTAATTGTTCCCTTCCTTGTTTTTTTCCTGTTCAGCAAAATCCAATATTTACTTCTATAGTACTTTATAAATGGAATTTTCTTTGACTTGTATCCATTTCCTGGGGCTTATGGACTCATTCATACTTTCCATATTTAAAATCAAAGGTTCCTTTCTGAAGAGATCTTAATTTTAAGGTAAAATGTGGTCCAAGTTCTTGAATCCCACCTTCTTTTCACTCTTGAATATGTACCTAGGAAATCTGAAGAAAATGTAATCCATCTGATTGTGGAATGTGGCAACCTGTCTTCCAAAAAAATGAGATTTATGGGGAAAAGGAGAAGCAAACATATGTCCAATTGAGTGACCCAAACTTATTGTAAAGTTACTCAAAATTATTTCAGGTACATGTTCTGTTGGCTCCTTGTCCCTTCTCTTAATTTCTTTTCGAAGACAAACAAAAATGAGCAGTCAGACCATTTGACAAGTGACTCAGAATAAGTCCATTTAGTATTTTATGATCTTCATTAACCACAATTAGATCCGTGAAATCTCTTGAGATGCACTGTGGAATAATTTTTTTTCAGATCCAGTCCTCTTCTATAATAAGCATGTGAGTTGGCCATCACTGTTGAGAGCTGCTGGCAGAGTTTTACCGTTCTCCCATGGGGTCTAGCTGATGCTGTGGTGAGACTCTTGGGAGAAGTTTCTCTGTTGAAGTGAGGAGCAAACTTATCTGTAGCTTCATCGTAAGCAACCTCCTCATCATTAGCATCTACTGTAGTTTCATCATAGACTCGCCGGCTGTCAACAGTCTTTTTTAAGTTTTTTCTTAGCAGTCAACTTTCCCTTCTGCTGCTGCTATTTCTACACATGAACATTGTGTAGCCGCTGCTTGATCCTAATTTCCAAAATGCTGAAGCCTGGGGGGAAGGCAGTCATTTTTGGGGCCTGGACCCCGCCTTCCATCATGCCATCCCTGGTGACTGCAGCCTTTTGAGGGTCTGCTACAGCGGCTTATTTTTCAAGTCTTTCTTCCTGCTGCCTCCATGCTTTTCCCCGGCCTTCGCCATGTGTTTGCTCCAGCGCGTCCCTGTTCCCTTCTTTTTTTTTTTTTTTTTTTCTTTTTTTTGTTCTTTCCCTCAAATCAATTGTTCATTCCTTGTGAGCAGTTTCTTTCTCACTTAATTATATCTATTGTATTGTTCAAATTTTATTTGCTCTTTTAGATTCTTGCACTAGGGAGACAATATGATGTTTACACATGTGGGTCTGACTTATTACACTTATGAGTGTAGTTTCTAGTTGCATCCATTTACCTAGAAAAGCCTCACGTGTATCTTTCTTTATAGCTGAGTAACACTCCACTGTAAGACAGAAACATTAAATCTGCTGGGAGGTAGAATAGGCAAAGATTTTATGATCAAAACCCTGATTGCACGGGAACCATCACAAAGAATCAACAACTGGGATCTCATCTTATTAAAAAGCTTTTGCACAACAAGAAGAATCACCAATAGAATGAAAAGACAATCCACAATGTGGGGGAAATGTTTGCCAAATGTTCTTCAGACAAAAGCTTACTATTAAAAAAAAAGCTTACAATAGAGAACATATAAAGAACTAAAAAAAAAAAATCAGACTTTCCAAATTTAAAGACCCAATCCTCCCACCTTAGCTTCTCAGAGTGGAGTGATTACAGGTGTGCACCACCATGTTTGGCTCGATTTCCTTTTTAAAGGCTACATATTGTTCCATCTGGCATCTCTGCCATGTTTTTGTTTTTTTTTTTTTGTGGAACCGGGGATTGAACTCAGGCCCTTGCGCTTGCCAGGGAAGCGCTTATTCCACTGAGCCATTGCCCCGGCCCCTAAAGACCCAATCAAAAGTAGGCATCAGAGATAAATACACACTTCTCAGATGAAGAAATACAAACAGTAAATATATATGTGGAAAAGTGTCCCACATCATTGATCATTTGAGAGATGCAAATTAAGTAAAATCTCATTGACCTCACCTCAGAAAGAATGGCTGTTACCAACAAATGAACCAATAACCAATGCTGGTAGGGCGGTGGGGGGAAAGGAACCCTTCTCCACTGGTGGTGGTATGTAGACTGGCGCAAGCACTGCGGAAATAAGTGGAGATTCCTCAAAAACTAGAGTTAGAGGGCCAGTGTGATCCAGTTATTTCTGGATAGCTTCCCAGAGGAATTAAAAACATCATACCACAGTGATATATGTGCACCCATGTTTATAGCAGCACAATTTTTAATAGCTATATCTTGGAAACAACCCAAATGCCCACCAACCAAGGAATGGATGAAAGAGATGTGGCATTTTTATACAATGGAGTATGACTCAGCTATAAAGAAGGACAAGCTGGAGACTTTTATGGGTAAATGGATAAAACTCAAGCCCATAACCACAAGTGAAATAAATCAAACTCAAATGTGTAAATATCAGGGCTGGAGAGATGGCTCAGTGGTCTAAAGCACCTACTTGGAACAAGCTTGGCAAAGCACAGGGACCGCGGTTCGATCCCCAGCACCACATGCCAGCCAGACCCGCCCCCTGGTGGGCTGAGCTGGCCACACACACACACACACAATAAATAAATGTAATAAATAAAAATAAATAAATATTTTAAAAAAATGTGTAAATATCTTACTTTTGCCCTAGTGTGAGAAGTTGAAAAAGTATATAAGATCCAAAATGTACATTTGTCACTCTGCCTTGGGGCAAGCTGAGTGGACTGAAATCTCCACAAACTGTGAGCTAAATAAACCTTTCCTTCCTTAATTCTGGGTGTCAGGTATTTTGTCCCAGCAATGAGAGATGAGTAACCAAGACAACTTGCTGAGTTAAAACCAATGAGTTAGTGACTAAGAATATAAGATGAATGGATATTCAGTGTAATATTGCCCGAAACTGGAGAGAACTGGAAACAGTTAAATGTCTAATAGGGGATTATTAAATATACTACCACATGTAGGCATGGCAATATATTTAATACAAGTGTTAAATGGCTTCTAAAGATTTGTGCCAGTGGGCATGGAATTGCATCACACTGTTAAGGAGCACACATACATTCAAGTCCCCTAAATATTTTGAAGACATCAAATGACAATAAGATGATGGAAAACTTTCAAGAGAAAGAAGCACTGGCTTCCTATTTTAGGCAGCTCTAAGAGCCCTGGTTTATGACATGTTTGTGCACACAGGAGAACAAGAACAAGAAACACAAGAGGGGAAAAAAAGATACATTAAAGACAAAGGAGGCCGAGGTGGATCTACCTGCAATGACCAATAAAAGTGTACAAGTTATCTTAGCAAATGATAGAATCACATGTACAAAGTAATACTATTTGCTCAATAAATTTACATATAGGGACTCTATTTAAATTTTAGCCCAAAGCTGAAAACAGTAGGTACCAGCAAATATTACTCTAATCTTGAGGAGAGTACCAAATAGACTTGTTGACTTTATGAATCTAGACAAACCTGTCCTACACTCCTCATCTCTCTGTCTGTCTGTCTGTCTGTCTGTCTGTCTCTCTCTCTCTCTCTCTCTCTCTCTCTCTCTCTCTCCCTCTCTGTCTCTGTCTCTGTGTGTGTGTGTGTGTGTGTGTGTGTGTGCACACGCTCTGTCTCTCTCCCACTTATGAGCAAAAACGTACAGTACCTGTTTTTGTGACTCTGGCCTATTTCACCTAACTGCCAGTTCTGTCCATTTTCCTGAAAATGACATGATGTTGTTCTCTTGCAGGTTGGATAATGACAGTCACCTAGGCTGCTTCCGTTATCTTGGCTGCTGTGAATTGGGCCATAATGAACATGGGTGTGCAGGTGTCTCAATCGCTCGCCGACTTTAATTCTGGGATTACAGTGGGGAGTGATAGAGCTAGGTCAAATGCTATGTCTATTTTTAGGGGTTTTTTGAGGAATTTCCATTCTGATTTCCACAGCAGCTGTGCTAATTTACATTCTCATCAGCAGTGTAGAAGGGTTCCTCCCCTTCCCAGCACTTACTGCTTATGTTATTCCTGATGCCAGCCAATAGTATAAGGAAAGCTGAGGTAACTCAGATAACTACAATCCTGGGAGCTTCCTCCCAACACAAGTCACAAAGTCCCTCAAGGCCTGGAGACTCCTATCCAGTCGTGTCTGCACCAACCTTGCACTGT
The DNA here is from genome assembly GCF_000260255.1 of Octodon degus. Lineage (NCBI taxonomy): Eukaryota > Metazoa > Chordata > Mammalia > Rodentia > Octodontidae > Octodon > Octodon degus. The sequence goes on along the minus strand of NW_004524659.1, from coordinate 213,278 downwards.
GGCTCTTTAACCACACACCACCTGGACGGCAGCAGCTGCTAGCTCACCTCCTGCACAACTAGCAAGTGCCATGGGCTAGTGACAGCTGTTCCTTACCATTGGCTAGAAATGGAGGGGGAGAAAAGAAGGGTCAGCGGCTGGGCAAGCTGCTCCCCTACCGCTGGTACAGTATCAGGATTCCTGTGAGCCCAGTGGCGCTGTGGGAAGTGACTGTATCAGAGCCCTTGTATTGTGATCTCACTGGAGCAGCTGCCTGCTGGAGGGAGGTGACACCACCAGCAAATGGCTGAAGACTGCACAGGGTGGAGGGGAGGGTCACAGGAGGTCAGCCAGCAGGAACCAGTGGCAGGTGGACCCTCTGTAATAGACCTCCCAATCATGCACCACCACACCAGAGTGCATGCCCGCTAGCCACCTGAGCCAGGGGAAGGGTACAAAGAGCAGCGACTCAATAAAAAGAACTCGATCTGTCTTCCTCTGCCCCTTCAGGGGGAAGATGGAAGGTGTTTAAGTGATGTTTCCTACTGAAGGTTTCGAGCTCACAGGTCAGGCTTAAGATTGGGGGATGAGAGGAGCTTTGAACTGCATGTGAGATTTAAGTTTCAAATTGAACTGAACTGAACTATTTTTTTTTCAGTGCCTGGTAATGACCAGGAAGCTATTGTGTCTGCTCAAGCCAGTCTTCAGGGGCAAGTCAGAGGAATTCTATATAAAAAGATGAATCACAATCACAGAGGAGAAAAAAATGAAATGACTGCTTGTTTCAAGTTCAGCCCATTCAATATATATATATATATATATATATATATATATATATATATATATTTTTTTTCTATATTCACAGCAGTGTTCTACAGACACAAAAGGAAATAAAAGTGGTTATCTCCACAGCTAGAAAGTATAAAGGAATATTTTTACTCTTCAGTGTTATTGTCATATTGTCTGAAAGTTTCATAGCAAGCCTGTATTACTCTTACAATTTAAAGAATTAATTTTTTTTAAAAAAGTCAGTGCTAGCCACATGCCAAGCTAGACTCCTATAGTTTCCTTCAGCTGATGAGTTTTAGAAGGATTTACTTAGTAACGTGTTAGTAAACTACAGGTTACGCGGTGAGACATGCCCTGATTTATAGTGTTTGTGGATTTTCAGAGTGTAATATTCTCACCATGTTTCACTTCAAGCTACCAACAGTTTAACAACTAGCTCCCAAAATTCCTCGATACTTAACAGTTTAACAAGTTGGTTTGACAAGTTCCTGGCTGTCTAACTGTCGGCTAAATCTAGCCCTCGCACAGCAGAAAAGCACTGTGTGGGGTGCAACGGCTGATGTACTTGTTCTCACTGCTGTCTCCAGGCCCTGTTAACTCCCAGCCAAGTGACAGGAGCCAGCCTCTGCCCAGAGTGAGGAAGGACCACTGCTTCATGAGCAGAACATCAGGCACTCAGTCGGGCCAGGCCCCTGAGCCCAAGAAGCTCCTCATTTGAGCACAGGGAAGGGTGTGGGAGGGTTGGGAGGACAAACACAGGCAGATGAGTACATCAGAAGAGAATAGGAACAATGCAAAAGCAATCTTCAGATACGAGTGACCTCCTGCAGCTGGAGAACCCTCCCAGAAAAAGGACAAGGACAACGCCGGAGAGTCACAGAGTTGACTGTTCCACATCAGCCTGCCTCGGTCTAATGACAACAGTGCCACTATTTAGCAGTTGCTGTGTCACTGCATGGATGCCCCTGCTGGGGTGTGCATGTGTGCTAAAACATTCTTCACAGAGCTTCTCATTGTCTCCTCTCTGCAATCCTAGAAGGGAGCACGTTCATTATTTCTATGCTTTAGCAGAAATGAAGACTTACATGCAAGAATATGACCATCAAGCTAGCTACTAGCAAAATCAAGAGCCAACCTGATGCTTTCTTGTAAAAGAAAATTAGATTTCATCACAGTTTTATTAAATCCCCCCTCAGTCTTAGGGCCAAGTCCCTAAGACCAAACAAAGACCCTCCATTGCATGTAGCAGCGACCTGAATGTCCCGTCACTTCTGTTCTCCATTGGAGCAACAAACATTTGGTCTGGCTGCCCTGCTGCACAGGGAAGAGGAAAGCAGAGACATATTCTAACTTAACTATGTGAGTTTCAGACAGATCTTTTTATCTCTCCTAGTCTCCATCGCTCACAAAAACAGGGAATTAAGTTCAATAATCTCTAAGAATGACAGACCCATATACTGTACAGATAGGCCCATTTTCTCTATCGGTACAAATATCTAGAAAGCCCAAGAAATGAGGATCTTTTCTGTATGACCCTCCTTCCACAAATGTGTTACTATGTGCCAGGCATCATTCTGAAAGAAAGGTATTGGAAATACAGAGTTGGTTTGTTGGGTTTTCTTTTTTCAAAAAAAAATAAAAAGGTTGAAGTCTTCAGCAACCAGGAGATGGGGAGCAAATGGTGGAGAAAGATAGCAACTTCACACATTTTTTGAGTGACTGCCCCATGCCAGATCCACAGAATAGGGGGCCTGCGCATTAGCTCAGTTGTTTAAGTGACTACTTAAACAAAGCAATCAGGATGCTGTGGTTTGATCCCAAGATCCTCAAGCCTTACCAGACCTGCCCTGAAGCCAGCAAAAAAAAAAAAAAAAAAAAAAAAAAAAAAAAAAAAAAAAAAAAAAAAAAAAAAAAAAAAAAAAAAAAAATCTTCCAGGTACAGCAGAACATCTAGGAAAATCACTTAGAGGTCAGACTGTTATAACAAGAAAGTTAAGGCAGCTAGAGCCAGACTAGCCTGGGTGGAATCTCAGCTCTGCCCCTGTGAAAGCCTGAGCTGATTATCTCTGTGTGGTTTCCTTGTCAGAGACAATGCCAAATTCCTTGCCCAGGATGCAGGAGAGGATGCCTGTGCAGAGAGCTCTGTGCCAGCAGCGCCCCCATAAATGGTAGGTGTGGGTTTTAACAAAGAGAATGGCCTACTTTACTGAGATCCCACAGGAACAGTTGTTCAGGAGTAGAAAGGACATATATGGCCACTGCAGTGGAATCAGGAAGAGTCGAACTCCTGCGAGAAGGCACAGAGGTGTCACTTGCTGGACACAGTGACATCCACACGCTGTCCAGACCTGAGCACCTGGAAGCCCCACACCTCCTAGCGCAAGGAAGAAAGAAGAAGGTATCACTGCCGGGCTCCCCCAAGCTCCATAAAGATAAATGTGCATGAAGATGAGCCCCTGAACTCCAGCCAGCTGAAGATAAACTTCTAAGCTTTAAAGATACGAGGCTGGGCAAGACACACTGCTGTCTTCCAGGCCTTCCTACGCCTTGGCTCAGCGCTCGAGTCCACAGGGCCCTGCACTGCATGGAATCTACGTATTATACCCACCGCAGTCTAATCTCAAAGAGGAAGGCATATACATTTTCAGGGCCCTTTTCTCTTTCTTTATCAAATGTTCTCATTTGTTCCTCCTCCTAGTAAAGCAACACTAGAGGCCATATGCTATTGTGGGTTCTCCCTTGCTGCCCTTACTTAAAGAGATTAGAAAATATTTTCTAGCAGCTAGAAGTAGCCAGTTCCCTGAATTCTAGGCAGCAGATGTCTGCTGGAGTTTTTCTGGAAAATCTGTTGTTTTTCTGATATAAGACACAGCAGCAAGATAGAGAGATAGCTCAGAGGTCTAAGCAAAGCATCTGGCTGGGGTTTGATCCCTGGTACCACATGCTGTGCTGGCCACAGAACCCTGAGGGCACCATGCAGGCCACAGAAACGGGGTGTGGTGATGCCTCCCTGCAATCCCAGCACTAGGGAAGCTGAGGCAGGAGGATCACTATGAGTCCAAGCTGCGTAGTGATACCCCATACCAAATCAATCAATAAAAAAAAGGAAACAAAAGCATTAGTGCCACCCCTTTCTTTCTCCTTGCCTTGAGCAGTTGCATGATCCTCAGAGTTGCAGAGTTGCAGGAGCTACCTTGTGACCTCAGGGGAAAGTCCTCACGATGAAAAGCATCAAGATGATGGTGCGCTTGATGATACTGCAGAGAAGCCACACAAGCAGAGAGACGGCCTGTCTCCTGCATGCTTCTCCGCAAACAAGAAATGCTCTTGTGTCTGAAGCCAACATGAGCTGCAGACTCTATTGCAGACAAAATCATTTCCAAGAGGTAAAACTGGACATGCCAGGGATTGGAACATGGCACATTAGAAAAGAAGAAGCTCAGACACAAGTTGACCAAGTTGTCCGAGGGGACCGAGGGCTTCCCCAGTGTTAGCACTGAGAGATCCACATCCTGGAAACTCATTCAGTCTCAGATTAATAAGAATAATTAATTAATATAATATTATTAATTAATTAACATTATTGATTAATATTATTCACTCATTCATTAATAAGCCTCACCCTACTTAGAGACTCACACAGTTCATAAATGAAAATTCTAAGATGGATAAAAGAGGCTTACCCAAGAGAGCACAGGTACTGACCAAAGCAAACCTAGATGGTAGTCCGGACTCCCATCTCACTTCAAAGTTCTTTAATCATTAGTAGAGAGGTTTGACTGCACAGAGGCCATAACAAATCTATATAAGTGCGTTGTCTTTTCCAGAAAACAAAATTACCAAAATTACTGCCTTCCATGTGAAGATACGACTCCCTAGATCTCTGCATTAGTGCCTGCTGTGCTCTGGCATACGAGGCACTGCTTCTATGATTGATGGATCCAGAAGAAGAAGGCAAAGGCTGCATCTACAAAGAGCAAAGATAGAAGGACTGGGACCACCTTCCAGCTTCTGAAATGGCTGGGGCAGGTGCAGAGCCTTGAATCGGAGGATGCTGTGTTGCTTTGCTATGAGGGACTACCAGGAAAATTAATGTTCATATAACTTCCTAGTCACAGGCAACGAGGGGCCCACAGACCTGCCCTCTACATCAGCAGATGACATCAGCCCCTGGACCACAGACCAGTAACGGTCCATAACCCATTAGGAACCAGGCCACACAGCAGGAGACGAGTCACAGGCAAGCAAGCAAAGCTTTGTCTGTATTTACAGCTGCTCCCTGAGCTCTGCCTCCTTTCAGGTCAGCAGCAACATGAGATTCCTGCAGGAGTACTAAGCCTACCGTGAGCTATGCACTTGAGCGATCCAGGATACATATTTCTCATGAGAATCTAATGTCTGATGTTCTGAGGTGGAATTGAGATATTAAGCCCATAGGTTTGTTTTTGTTATATCACTTAAATTTTAAGATAGTCCTTTCAGTAGCACAGCAGTATTACACCACTTTACAGATGAAAAAAAAAATTTCTGAACACACAGAGCTTGGTAATGGTACATTTGACATGCTCTGGTCTTCATCTTTGATTTCCATGTTTGGTTTTTATTTTCTTCTCTGTGATAGTCCCTTGTTCTACATTCATTCCCTGTGGCTGCTTCTCCTCTTTGGACCCTTCTGCCTCCCATTCACCACCTGCTGCCTTTGCCAAGAGCCTAGGTAACACCAGAGGGCAGGAGCCAGCTGCTGGCTGTGGCTGTGCTGTGCTGTGGGCCCTGAGTGGACAAGCCAGACTCTGGACGACCTCATACAGAGATTAGTGGGCCAGGGCTGATGTGGAGGAGAGATGAGCCTGACCTAATGGTTCCACACTCTCTGACAGAATAGTGAGTGCATTCGACGCCCTTGAAGTGCATTCCAGACTCAGCAGCCACGTTTCCAGTACTTTGCAGATTGATAAACTTCTCTGAGCCTCAGTTGATCCAAATGAGATGAGATGGTTTACTACACAGATCGCTGTGGGTGAGCACGTAACAGAAACCAGCCCGTAAGTTCTTCCTCTTGCCCTGGAATAAAGGGGAAGCATTGTATTCCTTATGAGCTCTTCAGTAGCCCCCAGAAGCTCTGCCTCCCTCAAGACACCTGGGAGCAGCCAAGGGGCACCCTACCCTCCACCTCAGACCAGACCAGCTCTTTGGCCAGGCCTCGAGGATTTGGCTGGCGCATTACCCTTAACAGTCAATCTTTAACATTTGGAATCAGTTTGCTTATTTGCTTTTGGTAGGACCTAGCCCATTACTGACCTGGCTGCAGAGGACGGCAATTAGAAAGGGAATTTAACAGGGAAGGTAGAACTTCACGAAGAAAATCCTGCCCCGGTAGGTGGCGCTGCGGCTCGCAGCCAGCAGGTGGCAGCACTGCACCGTACCGATGTGCGTAGTGAGAAGGCAAGGGATGGAGGAATGCCTGAGAAGGAAATGGGGATGCAGGGGACAGGGGTGACGACGGCCCAAGACCCAAACTGTAGCATCGTGTAAACTTAATTACTTCCTTAAAGATCTTACTTCAAATACACGCAGCCCTCCAGTCCTGAGGATTCCATCCAGATTCAACCAACCACAAGTGGAAAATGTTACGTCCTTGACGTAGTCAGCCTAGAACAGGTGAATCCGTTTTGAACATGCAAAGACTTTTTTCCCGGTTACTCTTCCATAAATTAAACAGCATAACAGCTATTTACATAGCATTTATATTGTATTAGGTATTATAAATAATCTAGAGATGATTTAAAGTACAGAGAGGTGGTATGCAGGCTATGTGCAAACACGATGCCATTTTATATAAAGGACTTGAGCGCCTATGAATGAGCATCTACAGAGGATCCTCGGATGAATTCCCGAGGGATACACAGGGATGACTGCCTGCTCACACTAGGGGTCAGTGACGCAATATATGAGTCTAGGAAGGGCACCATTTGGTCCGTAATAGAAGCCGACAAGAATACCTACTTGGTATGCTCATTATGCGAAGCAAAAAAATACATAATTAAGACGAGGGATGTGCTTCAGTGGTAGAGTACTTGCCTTGCAAGCACAATGCCCAGGTTCAATTCCCAGCACTGGGGAAAAAAGATAAAAGATACTATTGTTAACAGTGATAGTAATAATATAAAAATTATATACATATATATAGGAATATAATAACAAGTCACAGGGGTACTCTGGCCACTCTGGGCAATGACTAGAGGCCTGTTTAGAATTCCCTGAGGCCCAGAGGGATTTCAAGGATTAAAGAAAATCCTGTGTTCAGAATGGCCAGACTTCTATCCTTTCTCATCTCCCAACTCATCTCAGGAAGGCCCAGGCTTGCCCACTCTGGAAGACAACCTCCTCATATCCTATGCCTTCTTACCGGGGCCCGGGAGATGGCTCAGTAGAATAAGCGCTTCCATGCTAAGCGCAAGGGCCTGAGTTCAATCCCCGGTTCCGAAAAAAAAAAAAAAAAGAAAGAAAGAAAGAATACCACACCTATGCCTTCTTACCTATCATAGCAGAAATGCTTGAGAGTAGACTTTAAGAAGGACATCTTGGTAGGCAAGGGGAATTGGGGGAGAATGGGATGTAGGAAATTATCTCCTCTCTTCCAACTGGAGAAGTGATAATAGAGAAAGTCACTTTAGGTCAGTCTTTTTAAAATCCAGGCAGCAATTGATGTTAACACAAAGGGAGAAGGCTTTGCATAGCTCCTGTTCTTCATCTCCAAAATAGAGCTAATCTCAAGGACCAGACTCCTGGAAACACATGTAGAATCTATAGGGTCTTCCTAGAAGGTGTTGGGCAAGATAGATGTGGCTCGGGAGAAATATTCATGTAGAGCACATGCTTGGTCTTATAGCGGACTTCCTGTTCCCTTCCTTGTTATTTCTCTTTTATGAACCTGCTCAAACCCTCTCCTCCTCCATCCTGACATGAACTCCTCCTCTCGTCAGAGTGTCAGGATCTCAAAGAACCTTAAAGATGGGACCACATTCTTCCATTGTTTCTGGGGCCTAGAAAGGATGTAGAAGAGAGAATCAACCTGACATCTGTCTACATCATCACCAAAAATAGCAGTTTACCTCACTCACTGTGGGTCAGGCTTCGAGGTGACTTTCTAATGGGGCAATACTCAGTGGGGTTTGGGTCCTGGCCCCAAGAGGATACCTAGTCCAGCAGGTAGGCTGAGCATTAGTAACACAACACGTTTAATGTATTCCTGCCATTTTGTACATTTTCCAGAACTCTACACAAGGGACAAGTGTGCCTTGGCTTCCCGAAGGAGGTGGGCTGTAGACTGAAAAATGTAGTATTAAGTAGCAGTGAGAGAAGGGCAGTACAGGCAGGAGGCCTGCAGGGTGCAGACGCCCAGGAGAGGGGATGCACGCCCCAGGCCCAGACTACTACAGCTAGGAGGCGCAATGCGTGACGAGGCTGGAAGGGATGGAAGACACTGCTGATGAATCATCTCCTCTCTCTTGCCATTAGAGATCTGAAAACAGGAACCAAGCCCTCTTATCCTGTAATGTCAGCCTCATGCAGAGCAGCAGGCCCTTCGGGCTGGCTTGGGGACCCCTCCCTCCTGGGTGGCGAAGCCCTCGACTTCCCCTCCCTCTCCCGGCCTTCACATTCCAGTTCCCTGGCTCCATACTCGTGTGAGGTCATAAGTCACAATACCATAAACCACTCCAGAGTGTGTAATAAGTGAATTATTTACCAATGACCCTGGCTAAATGTTCACAGGGATAAATGATTAAGCCACAGATCTGTCAAAAAGTTCCCATAAATAAGTAATTCTGTGCCGCCTTAATGGGTTTTGTAAATTACTCATTCATGCCACTGCTGGATCACTCTCCAGGGTAAATTCCTCAGACCTGCTGATTTACTGCCTGGGTCCGCACAGGGCGGGCAAGACAAATACCGTGAGCCAGCTGGGCAGACTCCCCAGGTGCCAGGCCACCTGGCAGCACCTCAAGGGACCAGCTTCCTGGAAGCAGGCTACTCTGCTTGTCATCTCACAAGAATGCAGGGCCGGACACAGCTGACCTTGGCCCCCTGCAGCTGATCCTGCGGGGAAACTTTGCCTTTTCCCATATTCATCCCTCAAGCATGCCTTGGACCCCCTGCCCTCCACCCCCGCCCCACCTCCCAGTCCCAGGCTGGATGCTGGATGCTGGAAAGCCAAAATCGTAGATGTGAGCCTTGGTGGGCTTGGTCTAAGGAGACAGGAAGAGAAGTACAATGTGATCAGTGCCACGACAGGGTCCACCACTGGAGAAATATCTCATTCAGCTACAGAAATTAGGGAGCCAGCAAAGCCCTCCTTGGCTTCCAGCACTTCTGGTCACAAGGGACACTTTTACCCTTATGCTCTTGTCCCCGGCAAGTCCCACGTGGTGGTGGTGTTTAACCCAGTCAGAAAATTCTACCATGCAGAGGTGGGATGAGGGGAGAGAAGTATTTATCAACAATCCTAACAATTACCTTACATACAAATTCAGACTGTGTGAGCTTACCAGCTACTGTGGACAGAGTGTTCAGTGCCTCCTAATTCCCAAGTGATGATATTTGAAAGTGGGGCTTTAGGACGTGATAAATCATTAGTGGGGCCCTCGGCAACGAGAATGGTGGCTCAAGAAGACACTTGGGGGTCGGGGATATAGCTCAGTGGCATAAGCGCCTGCCTGGCAAGCACAAGGTCCTGAGTTCGATCCCTGGTACCAAAAAAAAAAAAAAAAAAAGAAGACAGGGGCCGGGGAGATGGCTCAGTGGAATAAGCGCTTCCCTGGCAAGCGCAAGGGTCTGAGTTCAATCCCCAGTTCCGAAAAAAAAAAAAAGAAGAAGAAGAAGACACTTGAGAGAGATAGACCTCCCTCTGCTAAATGTAGGTGTCATAAAAGAGATGCCACCAAGCAGCCAGGAGGATGACTTCAGACTTCTGGTTTCCAGGACTGTAGGAAATAAAGTGACATCTCAGTTACGGAACAGCTCCAGGCTTGAACTTCCCGCTACTCAAAGAGCAAAATTGAAAAACAATATGCTCCATGGTTCTACCTTTGCTCGGTAATGGAACAGAAATCTGACTTCACAAAACGTGTGCGAGGCAGTCAGGCACACTTTGCGTCTCGCTGTGGACCCAAAAGGGTGATGCTTCAACCTAAGCACCGCTGTAGCCCAGGCAACAAGGAGTGCTTGTGTTCATGCATTGAAACATGTGACATTGTGCTATTTTGGGGGGTTTTGTTTTGTTTTTGGCTTTTTTGTCTTGTGCTTTGAGTAAGATATCATGAGCATGGCTCCAAAGAAAGTTAGTGATACCAACAGCAGAACTAAGAGCAAAACTGCAAGACCAGGATAGAACTAAAAAAAATCACTGTGAAATTGTTAAAGTCTTGGAAAAATTAATGTATAAGTATAATGTGGGGGGCTCAGAGCCAATTATTAAGTTTCGCATTTTTTAAACTATTTATTTATGGGCTGGGGAGATGGCTCAGTAGAAGACAAGAGCAAGGGTCTCAGTTCAATCCCCAGTTCTGCAAAAAAAAAAAAAAAAAAAAAAAAAAAAAAGGCAACTATTTATTTATTTATTTGGTAGAGGGCCTTACTCTGCAGCTCAGACTCATAGTGATCCTCCTGTCTCAGTCTCCCCAGTGCTGGGATTACAGGCATGCGCCACTATGCCCTGTTTCTGTCTCTGGCAGAGCATGCCCATGGTTCCAGAGCTGGCACAGCATGCAGCACCAGGGATTGAATCCAAATCCTTGCTTTTGCCAGGCAGATGCATAGACCACTGAACTATCTGTCCAGCCCTCCATTATTTCTTCTGTGAAAAAGATGTTCAGCTCTCAAACTTTTCAGTGTTCAAACAAAAGTGGTAAAAAGTAAAAGTGGTCTCGTATGATAGGTATATGTACAAATTCACCAAGATGACTATGATCATTACACATTGAAAACATACACTAAAAATTAACAAGTCATTTAAAAATGTAAAAAAATATTGAAAAGAAAGCAAAGGAGAGGTGGGCCACAGGTTGTACATTCCTGGATGATCTCTGTCTTCACAGTCCCAGCTTAGACACCAGTTCTGCATCTGAGGTCAGGTTCCTAAATTTCTTTCCTTTTATTTTCTTCTTCCAGGAAACAAAAGTAATTATTGTCATAACTCTCTTTAGAGAATGCACTTACTAAACTTAGCACTGTGCCTGGCACATACTAAGCACTCGGTGGCTTTGTTACCTACTGATATCGCAGGCAGCGTTATAGTTAGTAGTAGTAGCGTCACAGTAGAGGTGGACACCAGAAGCTGAGTACTGAAAAGGGAGTCGCACCCTCAAATCACGTGCACAAACACATCTGCACACCCACCTCCGCTGGGTAACTTGTTCTCTGGCAACCACATCCTCTCTGCCTCCCCAGCCACCTCCTTCAGCCAGATGCAAGTGTTGGGGGCAGACAGTGCAGCCGGCCTGAGCCAGCTCCACCCTCTGTCCTCTCCACACATGTGTATGGTGACAGCACACAGTCCAGCTGCAGTGACCAATTTCACTGCACAGTTAAAGCTGTGATGCAACAGGAAGACCTAAGAGCTGGGACAGAAGATCCTGGGGATTCCCCTTCCATGCCCATGTCTTTGACTCTTCTCCCTAACCACCCTGCTCCTTCCTGGGTCTCCCCCTTAAACTGGTCTTGCATGACTCATGGCCTGGAATCCAGTGGTTTGAAGAAGAGGAGAGCCTCCAATGGGGCCTGCACTCCTCTGCCTTCCTAGAGGCCAGAGTGACATCTGTTCCTGTGGTTATCACATGAGCACACAACGCGAGCCAAGGGAACAGGAGGGAGAGGACCAAGTCAAGCAGCATGTTTCCTGCATCCTGCCGACTCCTGGAGGCAAGAGCCCGTGGCTTGCAGGAAGGCCCCAAACTGCTGTTGAACGCAGAGGGAGGCTCCCTGCCTCCTTCCTCAGCTTGCCTGAGGACCATGAGCTTAATACGCTGTTTGTTGTCTAGACGATCAAGGTGCAATTCCAGGACCACAGGTCGCAGCCCGGTCTGCTCTGCCTGGGCAAGCAGCTGGGAGGCATTCTGTTCCACTCTAAAGAAGAAGACATGATTTCCCATCTTTCATAATCGAACCAACTCACACTTATTCACAGCTTGGCAAGCTTTCCGCACTGCGTGAGCATCAGTCAAATCTTCATTCGGCTCGTCCCCCAGCAAGTCTGCCACGAGCACGGGCAGCGCCAGGGAGAGGCAGGTACCCAGACATATTTACTGTGCCGTTTGTGCCTTCAGGAAGTGCACAGGCTATTAAAGGAGGGGAGACTGAAGTGCTGTGAAAGTATAATGTAAAGCAAAGGGCTTGAAAAGCAGCAAAAGGCAGGGTCAGGGGAGACAGCAGCTCTCTGATGACAGTCCACGGATAAAGAAAAGACGTAGCGATGTCAGACGTGCCCCTTACCCACTCTCCAGCCCTGTGGTCATGATGCTGGCCTTGGAGACAAGCAGCACTTTAGGAGAAGGTCAGGGCTCTGACAGCTGGACAGGGGTAAACTGTGCGACCTGGGTATAGGACAAGAGCCAGGATGACCCTGTGTAGATCCGAGAGCACATCCATGTGTCCTTTGCCTGCTCTCAGAGGTGAGAGGACACTGGTCTGGTGGGAGAGGGCATAAAGACAGGAAAGGGGAAGGCTTAATCCTCATCCCACATAAATTGAGAGCAAAATCAGACATTTGTTGTGTATCCATTGGGAAGCATGCCTTGCTCTAAGAGCTTTCCTTCTGTTGTTTAATTTATTCCTTACAGCAACCCTTTGGATATAGTGTATGATTCCTATACCCCAGATGAACAAAGAAGCTCAAAGAAGAAATTGACTCACACGCTAAGTGTTGACCCAGAATACGCAGCCACGTCTAGTGAATCTTTTCCCCCTGTGACCATCCTCCACTGAGTGGCCAGAGCGAGGCTCTGAAAACACCAACGTGGGCGGGTGGGTTCTCAGCCTAACACCTTCAAGTGGCTCTCAGGGTGCCCAGAGTGAAGCCCAGTCCTTAGTACGGCGTACAAGTCCCTCTACGTCTGCCTAACTGCGTCTTCCGTTTCCTGTTTCATCAATCCTTGCCTCACTGGCTGCACCCCATAATTAGAAAAGTTGGCATCACTGAGCATCTCCTGTGCGCCAGCCATTGTCACAGCAGCTGTCCACATGTATTGACTTGTGACAAGACCAGGACACAGACACTGTTTATCCTGGCTCTCTGGCGGAGGAAACTGATTCACAGACTGCTTTAGTAACTCGCTCCAGGTCACATCAGGTCACACACATTTCAGAGTCTGGGAGTCACACCTAGGCCGTGCAGTTCCAGGAAGGAAATGCTGAGCTTTTTGTGAGTCTCACACACACCACGCTGCTTCTGGCTTCTGTGATTTGATTCCTATTCTTCCTCCTACCTAAAATACTATTCCCTTCTTTGTTGCCCTGGATTTTAAAAAAATCACATTTTTTGAAGACATAGGTCACAACTTATCCTTCCACTATTGTTTTTCCCCCATCAGGCTAGATTTCTTTCCTAGATTGAGCTGCTAGATGCTCACCCCGTGACCATCTCTGTGCCATCGCTTCCGTCTATGCGTCTAGCTCCCTCCTAAACGTAAAGCAACCCAGGAACAGATGATTCTATATTCATCTTTATTGCTCCGGTCTTAAAGAAAGAAACCTGATGTCACTTCACCCTGTAGGTGCCACTCGTTTCCTTCCTTCTTCCTTACAACATAACTCCCAAGTCTGTGCTTTATGCTCGCATTTTCTCACAGCTCTCCTCCCTTTCTCCCTCAAGCTCAGTCAGCCAGGCCGCGACGCCCACTGCTCCACTCAGAAGGGAATGGCAAGGTCAACCGGAATGTCCTCACTCTGTTCTCAGCCTGCCCTATCTCTGACACAGCCGCACATTCTTTGCCCCCCGGAATTCACTTTTCCCTCTGTCCCCAGATTCCCCTCTCCCTGCTCTCCTTCCAAGTCTCCTTGGCTGATTCTGTCTTGTCCCCGCAACCTCTGAACATTACCGTGCCCCCAGTTCCAATCCATAGACCTCTCTTCTTTTCTCATCTACACCATTCACATCTCCGATGATCTCATCCAGTCTACGGCTTTAAATACCATCTATATGCTAATGACTCCCACATTTATATTTCCTACTCAGAATATCCCTTCCTGAACTCCAGATTCCGTTCTCCAACAATTTTCTTGCTGCCTCTGCTTGGGTGTGTCAGAGGCATCTCCTGTCCACAGCCAAGCCCCTGATCTCCCACCTGCACCCTCTCCCACCCAGATCTGCTCCTCCTGTTCACTTTTCTGCCCCAGTAGGGTGACAGAGGCGTCCCTCTGCAGCTCCCCAGGCCATCATCTTGGGAGTCTGCTTTGGCTGCTCCTTCTGTGGTACTTCACACACACTCATCAATTAATCATATCCAAGCTATCTTCAGAATAAATTCAGATTCCATCTCCTTTCGACTGTCTAAGTCACCCCAAAATGATGGTGAGCAGGCTCCTCCCGGGCCTCTCTGCTTCTCCCTATCTCCCTTTGCAATCTGTTCTTCACGCACAGCACAGTGCGGCTGCTCAGAACCTTCCATCGGTAGCACATCTTATTAATATTAAAGCCCAGAGTCTTTATAATGACCTCTAAAGCCCAAGTTTTCCTCTCTGGCCACTACCTTTCTGATCTTTTCACTCTCCTCTTTGCTGCTCCCAAATGCATTAAATATCCTCCTCTTCCCAGCCTTTACATCTGCTGTATTGTCTTTAAAATGCTAGCCCAGATTTCTGCATGTCCATCTCCCTGGCGTCCTTCATGTCTATATTGAATGTCATCTTCTCAGTGAGCCGTTCCCTGGCAGACCCCGCACCCTCACATTTCCCATCTCCCTTTTCTACTTCAGTTATCTCCTCAGCGCTTATCAATGGCTGACATACTATCATAGTTACGTATCTAACCTCTCCACCGACTCCATAAAGGTAGTGAGTTTTCATCCTTTGGGTTTATTTTGTCATGATTCTTTCCGCAGTACCTAGTACAATGCTGAGCACATAGTAGGCATTTAGTAAAGACTGCTTGGATGAATTAATGACTCTTTGTAGCTCTGTATCTACGCATCTCCTAAGAATTTGTTTGATTTGCGCCTGTCCTCCAAGTTCACTGTACTGTACAGTAGTGTTTCCTTATGGACAGGAAATACTGCAGATTTCCAAAGTATCAGATGCCACTCTCTTCCCATGTAAATATAGGAACCTAGCCTCGAGCCAAAGAGAAAGCTCCTTTGCGTCCTCCGTACATGTGAATTGCCTAGGCCTCTACCCTTCTAGCAGAGAGGGGAACAGACTGCCCATTGGAATGTGCTTCACTTATAAAAAGAAGAAACGACTTGCAAACCAGCTACCTGATGGGCAAAGTTCTGGAAAATGCTCTCTTCAGAAGGAGAGAGGCACTTTCCTGCTCACCTGGGAGGAAATTTCTGGTTTATTGTGTTTCTCTCCAAAGTTATGGCTTTTCAATCCTGCCAGAAGCCACCAAGGGAGCACTGCCTTTCAAAGTGGGGCTTCCAATTCTGAAAAATTAATTTTAAATAGAGACACATTACACTTCCCCACAGAGCACTTAGCAGGAAAGTGCTACTTAGTCTCAGTTCTGCTGCCAGGACTGCTCAGGCTAGGGTAGTGATGGTGGGGGGCTCTCTGTCCCCCATCTATCCCCATAGGCCCAGCCCATCTGATTCCCACTCATTCCCTTTTCCTAAGTCTCTGCACACTATTCTGCCTTCTTGTTTGCTCTCATCAGCCATTTGAATTCCACAAATATTTATTGGATGTCTGCTTTCCTGCCTTGCACTGTGCTAGTTACTGGGGAAAGGTAGGAAGACAGGAAGAATGCTTCCACATGTCATTCATTAGAATTGGAGAAGAAATGTTTATTATAGGATCCTTCCAGGACCGTGCTGTTCATGTCACTTGTGTTTATTAAGTGCAGGAATTGCATCAGTTTCTGTGTATAGTAAGCCAACAAAGACCACACGCACACATACACTCACACATACACACACACACACACACACACACACACACACACACACACAATTGAATGTTACAAAAAGATTTCAGGCACCAGGTAAGCTGCGAGGCAGTACAGTACAATGACAATAACAAATCATTAAGGGGCCGGGGAGGAGGTGGCTCAGTGGAATACATGCTTCCCTGGCAAGCTCAAGGGTCTGAGTTCAATCCCCAGTTTCGCAAAAAAAAAAAAAAAAAAAAAAAATCATTAGGATTCTGACAACCTGGATTCAAGGTCCACCACAGTATGAGGATTGGGAATATCAGGTCGAGGGTGCTAGACCTGATCCTGCTGGAGTTGGTGCAGTGTGGGGTCTCATCAGGCAGTGGTATTCTGAGACATTGGGTTCTGGAAGGCAAGAGAGAAAGGGCTTGGGTGGCTGGCTTGCGTGGGCAAAGCAACTCTGGATGAGAGGTGCGGCTGCTCCTGGTGGGGGCTGATTAGACAGTGAGGAGGACAAAAGAGTCACAATTTTGGTGAAGGTTATAATCAAGGCCCCAAATTGACTTAGGTTCAATTGAGTCAAGCTCAGTAGAAGGGAAGTTACCCTGAGTGGGCTTACTAAGTTGGGTGAGAGCCCTTAAAAGAGAGACTGACCATCTTGGAGGAACATATTCAAGGAAGCCAAAACTATCTCCTGCAGGCTTGAAGCAACTGACAGTCATGTTGTGGACCACCTGTGGGAGGACTGACCTTCAGGAGCCAAGAGCCTCAGTGCTACAAACACAAGAAGCTGAATGCCGTCTCCCAGCCAAGTACTGACCAGGCCTGACCCTGCTTAGCTTCCAAGATCAGACGAGATCGGGTGCGTGCAGGGTGGTATTGCCTTAGACAGGAGAAACTGAATTTTGTCAGTGACCTCAAGAGCTGGGAAGAGGGTTCAGAGCTTCAGAAGAGATTGTGCCCAGCCAAGATCTTGAATTCAGTGCGTTGAGACTCTGAAAATAAAAGCCACCCACAGGCCGTGCCACAGACCTGCCAGGCTTCTTCAGGCCGATGTGCCCTTCGTCCTGCACCGTGGGCCCTTGCTATGGCTTAGATGTAGAAACGTCTCCCAAGAGTCTCATGTGTTCAGCGGTAGATTCTTTGCACAGTTATTGAATTATGGGAGTCTCTATAGTCTTCAGCAAACTCACCAATTGATGAGTTCATAGCTGAATATGCTATGAGAAGTGAGAGAAGCTGGAAATGCAGCCTAGAAGGTCATCACTTTTGTCGCTGCTTCCTGGCTTCTGCGGGGAGAGCAGCGTCCTCCCCCCCGAGCCCCGCCACCCTGCTATGCCACCCTGCCAGGCTTCTGCCTTGGAGCCGGTTGACCAGGGACTGAATACTCTGAAGCCTTGAGCTGAATCCTCTCCTCTTTAAGCTGTATGTCAGGTATTTTGTCCCAGTGGTGGGAAAGTAACTAACACAGCTCTAGTCCCACGGGACTCCTTATTGGCTACCCGTCACCCTACTCCAGCTTCTATGTCTTTCTTTCTGCCCAGATTTCTCATCTATAAAAAACTTCAAGCAAATAAATGTGTGTCATTTTAAATTTAAATTTGTGGTATTTTGTTATGAAGCAATAGAGAAGTCAGAAATGGCCTATAAGGCTTACTTTTAATCTTAGTCGCTTTTCTCAGTGAAGCTACCAATCCCAGAGGTCTTAAACCACCAAAGCAGAAATTAGTCTGGTCTGAGCAGCTGTAGCATCTTCTTCATGAATTTTTTGAATGACCTCATGAGCTGGGAAAAGAGCTCAGAGCTCCGGATGAGACTGTACTCAGCCAACATCTTGATTTCAGCCTGGTGAGTCCCTGAGAAGAGAACCCATCCATAGGTTGTGCCACACACCTGCCAGACACAGGTGCCATATCTTCCTGTGTGGGGGTTAAGCATGAGGTGTTGATGAGAATAGATGAAGAGACATCTTGTGGGCTAGCAAAGCATGATCCTGGGTATGTCTTGAGGCCATGGAGATGTGGCATTTGGATCCATATCTGCTCCCTCACCCCTTTCTCTCTGCCACTCTCCTTTATCTACTTCCTGGCCTCTGTGAACTGCACAGCTTCACTCCACCACACCTTTCCACCATGATGCATCTGCCTTGCAGCCAGCTGATCGTGGACCAAAAGCATGAGCTAATGATTTTCAGTTTTGGGTGTTGGGTATTGTGTCTCAGAAATGGGAAAAACGGGCCAGCCAGATAGCTCAGCAGACTAAAGTGCTTGCTTAGGCAGAGTGCCGTGGCCGGGGTTCGATACCTGGCATGGCATGCCAGCCCCACCCCCGGGGCATGCTGAGAGGGCAACTGAGACTGGGTGTGGTGGCAAGCGCCTGTAAGCCCAGAGCTTGGGAGGCTGAAAACGGGAGGATTACTACAAGTCCGATCTACATAGTGAGACCCTGTGGACCCTGTAGACCCTGTACTAAATGCATTTAAAAAAAAAAAAAGACAAAAAGAAAAGAAATGGAAAAACCAATACACCCTGCAAGGGGTAGCCACAAGGACTTTGGGTGCTTTCTGTGTTCTCTCTGCCTTCCTTCTAAGATTTGATTTCTCCAGAAATTAGGAAACCTAGGTTGATGAAAGTTTTCAAGACACTCCTCTTCAAAAAGTTCCTGCCCTTTGTGGTGAAGGGGCTCTGTGGAATCAACCCAAGGGTCCCCTCTATGGGATACTGAATCATGAAGGCTCTAACTTGTGGGTTCATCCGCTAATAGGATAACAATTTGATAGCATTACTGGAAGGAAGGTGATGGAGTCCGTGGATGCAGGTGGGGCCAAGCTGAAGGTGAGTGGGTTCTTAGGAGCTACATATTGTTCCCATTCCTGTCATCTCCAGCTTTTTCTTTATCACTCTGCTTCCTGCCTGCCACACCCCTCTCCCATGAGAGTTCTTCAATGAAGCCGACTGACTGAGCACTGAAACCCCTGAAACCATGAGCCAAAACAAACCTTTCCTCCTCTACATTGATTTTCCCAGATATCTGGTCACAGGAACAAAAATCCAATAAGACAAACCATATAATAAAAGACTATACTATATAAAAGGGCTGGTGAGATGGCTCAGTGGTCTAAAGCACCTACTTAGAACAAGCTTAGCAAAGCACAGGGACCGCGGTTCGATCCCCCAGCACCACATGCCAGCCAGCCCCGCCCCCTGGTGGGCTGAGCTGGCCACACACACACACACACACACACACACACACACACACATAAATAAATAAATAAAATTTAAAAAAATATATTTTAAAAAAAAACTATACAAGGGGCCGGGGAGATGGCTCAGTGGAATAAGCGCTTCCCTGGCAAGCACAAGGGCCTGAGTTCATTCTCTGGTTCCACCAAAAAAAAAAAAAAAAAGTAAAGCCACCTCCACAGTAATGGGGAAATTTGGATACATCCTTGGGTTTAAAAACAAGTGGTATGAATTGCTGCCCTCTGCCCTGTGCCAGTCTTCCTTGGAGTCAGCTGAATATGGACTGAAACATTCACTATTTGTGAGCTAAATAAACCTTTCCTTCTTTAAAATAAATAAATTAAATTAAATTAAATTAAATTAAAGGCAAGGGGTAAATCAGTGACTTGTCTCCATTTGGATAAGAAGGAAGGGATTCTCATGCATGGATTACTATGGGCTTATATTTGCATAAAGAAGCACTGAGAAGATAAAGCAGAAGCTAATTAAACCAGTGCCCTGGGGGTGGCAGGAAAAGGACTCCCCAATGTATTCATTT
Organism: Octodon degus; assembly: GCF_000260255.1. Taxonomy (NCBI): domain Eukaryota; kingdom Metazoa; phylum Chordata; class Mammalia; order Rodentia; family Octodontidae; genus Octodon; species Octodon degus. The sequence goes on along the minus strand of NW_004524659.1, from coordinate 193,651 downwards.
TATATCATTTTTAGAAACTTTGAATCTATTCAAAATAAATTATTTAAAGGTAATGAAACCTTTGAGGGAGGAAGAGAAGAGACTCCTAAAGGACCAAAAGAACTGAAGAGTTGATTCTGTAATAGGAGGTGTCTTAGTTACTTTTCTCATTGCTGGGACACCCAAAATTAAACTAGGAAAGGTTTATTTAGCTCACAGCTGGCTGGCTACAATGCAGGGCAGCATCACAGAGAACAGTTCATAGCACCCACAGGGCAGCAGTAGCAGCAAAGGACAAGATTCTTTCTGTCCCTTGTTATTGTATGCAGACTACCCACCCTAGGGCAGGTGTAGCACTTACACCCTTAATCTGGTCCAGAACTATGCCAAACCAATCAGTGGAGTGATTTACTAAGATACACCCTTAGAGCGGGGGAGATAGCTCAGTGGTCTAACTGCCTGCCTGCAAGCACAAAGGCCTGGAGTCCATCCCCAGTCCCACAGCCCAGAAACAGGGCAAGGTGGTTCATGCCTGTAATCCCAGTGCTGGGAAGGCTGAGACGGGAGGATCACTATGAGTGCAAACAAACGATGCACCCTTAATTCCAGAGTCGTACAGTCTAGATTCAGCCACAGGAGGACTGTGGTGAGTTTGAGACCAGTGTGAGCTCAGGGTCAACCTGAACTGCACAGCAAGACCTTGTCTCAAAAAAAGAAAAAAGAAAAGAAACTTATGACAGCACAGGGCTTTGAGGGGACATCTAGACACAAATCATGACAGGACGCTTTACAAATTGCTGAGAGAGAAGCCCGAAGTCAGCTCTATGTTGGGCACATGTAGCTGGCATCCTTGTGTGCTTGCTTAGATTTGCCAGGGAACATGGGACCATGTGACCAGGTACTTCTGAGAGGTCCTCACTACATAAGGAGAAAGTGAGGGAGGCGTGAGACTATGCTTGTGGGTGACTCTGCATACAGGCTAACGTAGTATAAGCCGACTGGACCTCCCCATAATTGTAAATTGAAGCCTTAACTCGAGTACCTCAGAATGGGCTGCATTTGAGGGAAAGGTCTTTTTTTTGGGGGGGGCGAAGGTCTTTAAAAAGATAATTAAGTTAAATAAGTTATCAGAGTGGGGCCTAACCCAATAGAACAGGTGTCTTTATAATAAGAGAAAATTATGGTGGAATGGTGGCACACATTTGTAAATAAAAGCACTCTGAGAGGCTGAGGCAGAAAGGATCACAAGTTGAAGCCCACCACAGGTAACTTAGTAACTTAAAGAGATCCTAATTAAAAAGATACAGGGGAATAAGCTTCTCTTCTGGAGGGTTAACAACCTAAATTTGCAGATCAAAAATTAGAGAAGTAGAAGGACTGCAAGGACAGCCAACATTTAGGCCCTAGCCTTTCAAGGTCAGTGAAGACTCAGGACATAGGAGAGCCTATACTGTAACATCATGTAACTCAGTTGTATCCCAAATTTTCTGAGCAAGGAGATTATGGGGCCACAGAGCAATGTGATTGATGTCGTAGAGTGTGCCTAAGGAGAGTCACAGGGAGAGAAAACATTCATTCTGGCTTTCACAGAGAGCAAATTGGTCAAGCAATGGCTGTGACTCATCCACATGGCTGACACTGACAAAGGATCTGCAAACTGTGGTACAGGGTTACAGGATAAATCCTGAGGGGACTTGACTGACCTTATCAGATACAAAAGTTACATTTTTTGTTATATAGGTCTTGCTTTATCTTGGTCTTAACCATCCAGCAAAATAGTATAAAAATGAAGTATATAGAGTAAAGCCGTATTAATATGCTGAGCTGTGAAAGGCTCAAGTCAACAACTTCTGTGGATAACCCAGTAGTATTGTGGACTGCTGGACTGTGTTGGATTGTTTTGCTGAATTCATGCACCTATAGTATTTAGATGCCTACGGAATACCCACATCTGACAGGACTAAACAAAAAAAGGGGATAAAAAGGAAGGACCATTTTATATCTGCATATACAGAGTAGTTAATACAGCTATTTTCGCCTAATTCAATAAGAAGAAAGATTTGTACTAATAGTGTTTGGACAGGATATCCTGTCTGCATCTTGTACTGTGGATAACCACAAAGAAGATAATAATGTACAATGTATTAATTATTGAAATTGTCCTATTAATTAGCTTCGAAACTGTTTCATTGCTATTTGTTTCTCAATAAAATAGAATAAAATAAAATTTTAAAAAATATATACAGGAATGTAGCTCAGCATGAAATCCCTGCCTGGGTTTAATCCCTTTATACTCAAAACAAAAACCAAAAAAAGGAAATTAGGACAGAGGGACGACCACGTGAGGACCAAGTGAGAAGACATCACTCAGAAGCCAGAGAGAGGAGCCCCAGGAGGAACCAGCCCTGCCAACAGCTTGCACTGGGGCTTACAGCCTCTACCAACTGCGAGAAAAATCAATTCACATTATTGGGCCACTGGCTTTGTGGTGCTTTGTTCAGAGGAGCTCTGCTAAAATAAGATAGAAAGGGCCTAGTGGCAGCGGACAGCTCCTTCAGGAAAGAGCTGAGCTTAGCTACCGGAGGGGTGTGGAGTGGAATTGCGCAGGAATTCCTGGGACACACAGAAACGGGAATGCTTTGAAAGGAGGGCCTAGGAACTTCTCATATGGACGGGGAAAGCAACAAGCGTCTCTGCTCCCTCCCAAAACCCCATTCTCCGCTTGCCAGCCCTGCCCCAAGACCACACCTTCAATGTCCCTCCGTTTCGCCTAGCAGAAGGTTGAGCTCTTCCGAGGGGACTGCTAGCGGTCCGCCCCTCCCCACCATCTGACGTCCATTGTGCCCACGGCAGGGCGGGGCGATCTGGGGGTCCCCCTCACTCCCGGGGGCCCCCTCGCTCCTCCTCCCCTCTTCCTCGCCCCCGGCCTGTGCGCGGCAGCTGGGCTCCCGGCTCTCCTCCCCGGCCCTTTGTGGCTCCAGTCCATCTCGTAGTTAATGAAAAGGAAGAGGCTGAGTCGCGCCGCTGCCCCTGGCGACGCGGGAGTCCTGCAGGCATCTCCCGCCCGGCTGCAGCCTGCGCGGCCTCCGCCCCCACCCCACCCCCACCGCCAAGCTGCCGTTGGGTGACACCTGCCGATCGGCCCCTCCACCCGCCCCGGAGCGACTGCCAGGGGCCCTGGGCCCCGGCCAGGGTTGGTGGTGTGGGAGGACCCACTGTGGGCCTGCCAGCCTCGCTAACCCTGTGTCCACCATTCGCCAGCTGTGCGTCTTCAAGCGCGTGGGTCAACCCCTCTGAGCCCTGGAGGCACGCTCTCCAGCTGCAGACTTGCGGGACGGCATCCTCTCTGCGCGGTCCAGGGGGGTGAGGAAACAGGGCGGGAACAGGCTCCCGAGTTGCCCTGGGCTTTGCAGCCGCCCCACTAAATAACCCTGGGCAGGCTACCTGGCACCTCTTTCATCTGTGTGAACCATACTGGCCGGGCAAACGCTCAGGGAAAGCGGTGCCATTGTTACTATTTGCCTCTGCCTCCTCCATAACACACCGGTGCTGTGCGCAGGGGCAGCACATTCCCGACTGACTGGGCCTGAAGCTTGTACCGAGGGGGAGCTATTCATCAAAAGGAAAAGAATACAAAATGAGGCACAAAGTGATATAGTGATATTTTCTATTTTGAGTGGAAAAAGGTATCATAACTAGGTGTAAAAACGGGAAAAATTTTTTTAAAAAACATTCAAAATGCAGAAAATAACACAATTTTTATTAATTAACTGCCTGATACTTAGGACATAACATGTTTTGTACTTTTTTCTTTGGCTGTAGACTTTGATTCATTCTTCATAATGATTTTGAAATGTGTTTTATAGAGACACCAAAAAGAATTGAGTTTCCCTCCTTCAGTTTTCATCTAGCAGGGCTGATCAAAACATTACGGGGATTATCGCTAGCACTAAGAAGTGTCTTTCAACTTTTAAATTGCTATTGGTTATACTATATTTTAAGATTCAGATTTGAAAAATAAAAACCTTCTACAAGGTTTCCCTCACACATACAATCAAGCTGGAAGTTTCAGGATTGTTCAAGTTTTCTTATGTAATAACTAATCTTAAATCATTGTCTTAAAAGACAATAGTCGGGCTGGAGAGATGGCTCAGTGGTCTAAAGCACCTACTTGAAACAAGCTTGGCAAAGCACAGGGACCGCGGTTCGATCCCCCAGCACCACATGCCAGCCAGCCCCGCCCCCTTGTGGGCTGAGCTGGCCACACACACAATAAATAAATGTAATAAATAAAAAAAAGACAATAGTCACCAATTAGTTTTATTGTAGTGGCTTTACTATGAGTTTTATGAGTGTTATCATTATCAAATCAATAAGAAACTTGAAACTTTTCCCAGTATACCCACAAATCACTACTCTTCACTAACTGGGTTGTTAAAGAACCCAAGAGCCTATTAGAAAACTGCCCCGTATCTCTTTGGGGATAATCTGAATTTCAGGCTGCAATCAACTTCTTAATGTCAATAATTTTTACCTCATAATTTCATATAAAAATACAGAGGAATTCTGGGAAGTTGAAACTGGAGGATCATACATTCAATCCCAGCCTGGGGAACTTAATGAGACCTTGTCTCCAAAGGGAGGGCGGCTGGGAATGTGGAAAGGCCTTGGGTTCAATCCTCAGGTAAAACGAAAAAGAAACATATTTGTATGATGTGTTCATAATTGTATACAGAGCAGGCTTCTGGAGGGCTGAAACTTTCATTTTTACAAAGCCATCAGTGAGAAAGAATTGAATCCACTGTCCACAGTGCTCTACATTTGGTGATTAGGAGAATTTTTCACAGCACAGTGTCCAGCAGCATGCATTTTGAACACTGCCACCAGGTCTGGGCACTAGAGATGGTGCTTCTGCCCGGACCCTCTGGGCCTGCATCTACCTGCCATGATGCCACCTAGGGAGCAACACCTGGAGACACAGGTGATTGTGGGCCACTTCCCGAACCCTTTCATCCAGCCTTAGCTATGTGCTCGGTGCAGCTTCCACGTGGCCAGGCCCTCTGTGGATCCATGGCTCCTTCACCACAGCCACGTGTGAAAAAGTAGAATGAAGGAAAACTATGGTAGCAAGAGGCAGCAGAGTGCATCACTTGTGATTAGGGTATCTTACTCTTGTATGTCTTGTGCAGAACCCTGTGAACTACTAGCAGGTGCCTCCCAGGGCCTTAGAAGGGCCCAAGAGAGTGAGTCTTTCTAATTTTAGGAGAGGCCTGACTGTAGATCCTTAGAGTAGGTATAATCAGGGGCTCTAGGAGGTCTCTCTGGTGTAGCCTCCACATGCCTCTTCACTGAGTCTCAAGGTGTCTGTAATTATAGCATCATGCATTTGCTCTTTTGGTTACTAACCCAATTCTCATTTAAAATGCATTTCGGTGAGGTGAAGGTATTATGGTTTACATATAAATTGTCCCCAAAGTCTTGTATGTTTGGAGCTGGGACATGGGGGCACTAGCTACTGACTCACCCACAGATGATATCACAGCGAAATGTGCTGTCAGAGGCAGGGGAAGGCCGCTGAGGCTGCTGACAGGAGGGTGCGCCTTCCTTCCTGGCCCCTCGTTTCTCCCTGCTTCCCGGTGGCCGTGGTCTGAGCACCTTTTCCTCCACCCTGCCACCCTGCCGTCCTGTTTCTGCCTTTGGAGACAGCTGACCACGGATAGAAGCTATGAGGCAAAGTAGACCTCTCCTCCGGGTAATGTCTTAGTAACAGGAAAGCGTCTAACACAGGGGGTAAGGGAGCAGGATGTGGAGCCCCTCCCATTTTCATTTTAACTCACTCACCAGGGTAGTTCTGAAATATAAAAGTCAAGAAACAGCTGAGCGTGGTGGCACATAGCTGTAATCACAGCACTCAGGGAGGCTGAGGTAGGAGAATCCCAAGTTTGGGTCCTATCAGGGCAACATATGAGACCCTGCCTCAAAATTTTTAAAAGCAATTATTCCAGAAAATGAAGCTGTACCAGCACAGGTAAACTTCCTTGAATCTGTCCTCTTTGTATATGGATGTGCTGAGCTCTGTATCCCAACCAGGAGTTACAGGTAGATGTGCAAGGAGGTACAGTGGGGAAGAACTCCCATAGCATCCAGCACTGTTTTAAGTCTCTCTACTACCATAAGCAATAATAGAAGAGGCAAGAACTATTGGTAATATTTGTAGTACTTTTTCAATGAAGTCACTTTTGGTAACTAGTTTGAATCTCACGGCAAATTTCTAGGCCCCTTGCTGGTAACTTAGTTCAGGATGAATTAGAAAGGCAGATAACTTTCCTAATTTGCTTTGGCCTATTTCCACTCTTGTCCACCTTCACAACTGCAGCTTGGGAGAGCCTGCCAGGGCCTGCCCAACTGAACTCTCCCATACTCCACCTGCCCTGCCCTGGCAACTTCCGGTCCACCTTACCTGAGGTGATCTTTTCATGATGTGTTTGGAAGAGGAAGACTCCCAACTCATCTTAGCTTCTGGCTCTATTTGGAGTCTAACAGAGATGATAGTAAAATCACCCAAGAAGCTCCTGAGCAGAAAGGTAGGAAAGGAGAGGAGAACAGCACTGTGAGGAGAGGCAACTGGCAGGGGACTTTACTTCTGTCCTCCATGCTGGCTATGAGCTTCTTTGCCTTGGGTAAATGAGGCAAGGGAGGAGAATGTCCCACAACATAGACAGGGCCTGGAGCTGCTGCTTTCCCTCATGGGGATATTGGACAAGCTTCATCCATTTTGATGAGCTTCCTCCATTTTGATAACTGCACAGAACAGCCAAGAGGAGGCAGGTCCTTAGTGGGCTGAGAGCTGTTCTCTGAGAATATAATACAAGCTCACATGCTAGACAGAAATTAGAGTATGGAGGGGCTGGCCAAATAGCTCAGTAGATTAAAGTGCCTGCAAGCAGGCACAGGGGTCCAGGGTTCAAGCTCCGAGCCTGCTGTGCTGTCCCTACCCCCAGAGCATGCTCAGATGGTGATTGAGACTAGGCGTGGTGGTGCACGCTTGTAATCCCAGCTCTTGGGAAGCTGTAAACAGGAGAATCGCTATGAGTCTGATCTAGTAGTGAGACCCTGAACACCCTGTAGACCCTTCCCTAAAAATACAGGAAAAACAAAATCAGAGTATAGAATACATGACCCTAAGTCTTAGGGAATAGAAGGATTTGGTAATATTTGACCCCTGCTGTGTGTTCCTGGGTAGGCAACTTGACCTCTCTCTGCCTCAGTTTCCCTACACAACAGAGGAAATGATAGCACTTATTTTGTCATTGTAACCATTGAAAAATAACACTGTCCCATGCCTCAAAAAGTACCAGCTATGTTGTAGAAAATCAAAGAGGACTTGTTCTACAGAAGGGACTGAAATTTGGTTGAAAAACATTCCCTCAGAAGCTTCTGTGTAGTGGATCCTGAGTAGAATCTGAGGGGAAAAAAAAAAAAAGAATCTGAGGGAAAGCTCCATGTGTGCAGGAAAGTTCTCAACCTGAATGATTATGGGTGTGTGTGTGTGTGTGTGTGTGTGTGTGTGTGTGTTGAGTATTAAACCCAGGCCGTCACATGGGACTATACCCCCAGCTCCAGCCTTTTTTAAAAATTTTATTTAATTTTATTTCATTTTGGGTGCTTTGAGACAAGGTCTCATTACATATTTCAGACTGGCTTGGAACTCAAGTGAATCCTCCTGCCTCATCCTCCCGAGTGCTGGGGTCACAGGACGTACCACTCTACCCAAACTCCCAGTCCTCTTTTTAAATATTATTTATTTATTTTTGTGGCACTGGGAATTACCCAACGTCTTTGCACTAAGCTATATGCCTAGGTCTTTCTAACATTTCTTTTCCCCTAATTAATTAATTTGTTGTTTGTTTTTGCAACATTGAGAATTGAACTCAGGGACTTCACATTGAGCTACATCTTCAGTCATGCCTACATTCTTCATCTTTTTAATTTTTTTTTTTTTTTTTTTCAGAACCTGGGATTGAACTCAGACCCTTGCCCTTGTCTGGCAAGCGCTTATTCCACTGAGCCATCTCCCTGGCCTCTCCACCTTTCTTAAAATTTTGAGACAGGGTCTCACTAGGTGGTTGTGTGAGCTGGGCTTGAATGTAACATCCTCCTGCCTTGGTCTCCCAGTGTGCTAGGATTACAGGCATGTGCCACCAACCCGGGCAGACACAGCAGGCTCTTGAATGCACTGTTTTTGGATCTCCTAGGGATGCTCCAGGGAAGGACCTCCTTGCTGGGGTATCCTGCTCCAGAGAAAAACCAGGAGTGTGGCCACCGCTGAGCAGGGGAGTGAGGGAGAGCAGGCAGGCGAGGAGAAGCACTAGTGAGTTACACCGTTATAAATACACTTTAGGGCCGTGTGACTCGGCCGTAAATCGCTGCACTGTGCTCAGGTGATGTCACCCGACGCACAGCTGTATTTATAGCTTTGTTCACTGTTCCCTGGGAATATTTTTTTTTCAGGTTCGCAGTAATAAGTGTCTCCTACACACACACACACACACACACACACACACACACACACACACTCACACTCTCACTCACCCTGAACAACAGAAGATAAACTTTTATGTCATTTCTGCTCTTCTCCCTTCAGCTCCTTGGAAGGATGATTTCCTGGATCTTATCAAATGTCTACCTGGGACATTCCTGGGGCATCTAGTTGCTAGCTCTTTGGATTTGTGTTTTGTAAAATGAAGCCTTGGGGCTGGGGAGATAGCTGGGTGGTCTAAGCGCCAGCCTGGCAAGCTCAAGGACCTGGGTTCGATCCCCATACTGTACACTGTACAGCACCATGCCGAGCTAGCCACTGAAACCAAGGGTGGTGGCGCACACCTGTAATCCCAGTGCTGGGGAGGCTGAGACAGGATGATCACCATGAGGCTGAGCTGCGTAGTGAGACCCTGTACTAAATAAAGGATTTAAAAGAAAAATGGAGCCTTGCTCCCTCCAAACACCATGGAATCCTTTATAGAGCTCAGAATGAGAAACATCTCTCTTGTTTCCTAAATCCTAAGAGCCCACAGGGTGCTCACAGGTACGGGTGACAGCAGGGAACCAGAGCAGCACAGTCTCCACCCGTGCAGGACTCAGGATCAACAGAGGAAGTAGGTATGGAACATGCTGATTGCAAGGGTGCCCAAAGGTACTGGAGGAAAGAGATAGTGTGAAGGACAATAATGAGGTGATCTAACCTGTCAGGAGGCGGTAGAGAGGCTTCCACCAGGCTTAGGGAGAGGCCCAAGGGGTGAGCAGGACAGGTGCAGAGGGAGGCCAGAGTGGGGCATGGGTGGAGAAGAACACTGCAGGCAGATAAAAAGCCCGTGTGGGCTCCCTCCTGTGGGGGGATGGGGCCAGCTCCAAGGACTCGGGGGAGCTGGGGGAGCTGGTGGAGCTGGAGCCGGAGTACAGAGGACAGGAGGAGGAAAGGGCACCTTGGGGCTGGAGGTAGGGCAGGTGCGTTAGGCAGGCAGCAGGAGCCGGGGAAGGATGGTGCATCTGCTCTTAAGGGCAACAGGAGCCTTGGGTGAGTATGAGACGGCAGTGCTGTGGTCCACTCTGAGCTGAGCTGACCCCTGGGATGGCAGGGGATGGAGCTGCTGATGAAGGAGCAAAAACAGACACGCAAGGCCGCTGCCACCGAGCAGTTGGTGGCATAGCATGGACCAGGCGGTGACAATGGCATGGAAGGAAATCGATCACTACCTTGTGAAAATAAATAAATAAACAAACCTAGCAGGACGTAGACCCTGGATGTAGAGAGGGAGGCAGAGAGAGCAGACTGGCCAGGGTCTGGTTTGAACAACAGCGCGCAGGGCCGTGCCATACTTGAAAGAGGGCCATGGAAGGACCAGCTGGGGCTCTCTCTTGTGCTGTCTTGGTCCTGGAGCAAGGGCACCTTTTCTGTCTGAATCTGCTTTCCCATGGATCATGTCCTCAGGGCTCCACCAGGTCTCTTCATGGTCCAACCCCAGGCTGGGGATGGAGGAAGATGAAAGCTTAGGGCCAGGGGCTAGTGGAGGAAGGGCAACGCCACTGCCTGCCAGGGCTTTATTACTGGCTGTGTCCTGGAGGCTGGGATAGAAGCCCTGGAGAGACATTAAACCAACATTCTCCATCTGTCCATTTAGGAAATGCCACCCGAGCCAGCAGGCAGACCCAGCCTGGCAGGCACTGTGAGGCCTGTTCCCTGGCACAGAAGTGGAGAAGACAGGGGCAGCAGCAGAGAGGAGTTCAACTGCCCCGACTGTGGCTGCAGCCTAGCAAGGGCTGGGAGTCAGGAAACGGCCCCTGGAGGTCGGGCCTCGGGAGGAGTCTTGGCTGCAATTCTTATGGAGGGAATGGACTGGAGAGTTGCAAGAACTATTTTTCAGATGTAGAACATTCACAGAACACCACTGTGGACTCATAGAAGCCCTCCATGGGCATCACCAGGAAAGGGGCCCTGACTCTGTATTAGAGAGGGAGGCACGTGTGCCATGAGGTATCAGGGCTGGCAAGAAGCTGAGACACAGAGAGGAGAATTACCTTACCTGAGGCCACACTTCACACCGTGACTGAAAACCCTGATTTGGTTCTCAACCCTAGGAATTTTTTTTTTTTTTGTGGTGGAACCAGGGATTGAACTCAGGCCCTTGCGCTTGCCAGGGAAGCGCTTATTCCACTGAGCTATCTCCCCGGCCCCCTAGGAAACATTTCTTGATGCCTCCTACTGGACCCTTGTTCTGTACTTTCTCTTTTTCAAATGGGCATTTTTCTAGTCCTCTTCCCAATTCTGTTATGTTCATCTGTGTATCTTTTCCATTGGATTGGGAGTTCATGGAGAACAAGCAAGTATGTTTCATTCGTCTTTGTATCCCAATGAGTTGGCCCAGTGGCTGGCATAGGGGAAGCTTTCTAATACATGTATTTTAAGGATGAATAGTTAGATAAATGGGTACATAAACTCATTATTTAATTGATCTTCACCAAAACCTTTAACAACCTTCTACTGGGTGCTATAAGGATGCGAGTAATGTCATTAAGGTCTGTGCTGTACAGGCTCCTCTTTTAACTAGAGTTAAATAAGTATCACCCTTATATTTCCATTATATGAAACTTAACTCGATTTTATCCTTAAATCAACCACTATGTTCAGTGTCCACAGTACAACATTCAGTCATAATCCCAGCTCAACCGCATCTCTAGCTTGGCTACAAAGATAAGCCATGACCCTGTATCCCATTCCTAATACTAAACAAACTCCATGATGGGTGGTTTTAGATCTTTGTTGGGTGGGGGGACACTGAAGCACGCTGGAGTCAAGAGACAGGGGTCTTAAAGTCATAACCTGGGGATACTAAAAGCAATGGCCAAAGAAAGATCAGCAATCTCATCAGTGTCCCTGGGTTTCTGCCACCTTCTTTCTCATTTTCAAAGATTGACAAAAGGCGCTGGTGAGATGGCTCAGTGGTCTAAAGCACCTACTTAGAACAAGCTTAGCAAAGCACAGGGACCACGGTTCAATCCCCCAGCACCACATGCCAGCCAGCCCCGCCCCCTGGTGGGCTGAGCTGCCCCCCCACATACAAATAAATAAATAAAATTTTAAATTTAAAAAAAAAACCAAAGATTGACAAAAGACCAGAGCTGCATAATAGACAGAGTCTTTGAATATAAGAAGAGCTTTTGTTGCTAAAAGCATCTGGGATGAATCTGGGATACAGTATGGGAAAGATAGAGTTAGCAAGACATGCAGGTGAATCCTGGCCTCACAGGCCAGGGGACTGGGTTCTGATCCTGACTCTAACTATGACTTCTTCTTCTTCTTTTTTTTTTTTTTTTTTGGTGACCTTTGGTAGATCATTTTACCATCTTCAAGGAGAATGGAATCCAGTTCTGGAGCTTGGTGTTTGAGTCCTTAATTCGTTCTTCTTGTTTTTCTTTTCCTAGTCAAATCTTTCTCACTCTTCCCCTCCCCTCCACGCCTCTGTCTAGGGTCCCCAACTCTAACCCTCTTCTGTCTCTGGGCAGGTCTCCTCAGTGGAGCCTGCCATCCCATCGGAAGCAGAGATCTTCCAATCCCAGTGAGCTCTGACAATGAAGCCCTCATTAAACTTAATAAGAGATAACTGATCCATTTAGCACAAATTGTCTCCCCATGTTGGAGCTGGAATATGAGGCACTGAAAATGGGTGCTGTGGAATGGATCACAGTTGTTCACACAGGCGACACTGGCACACAGTAAACACACACAGTGGGTGCACGTCGTTGCCAAGGTCATCCTTTCTAAGTCCCTGTCACAGAGTAGATTCAACATATGCAAATCGTTTTCCCCTAAATATTATGGACAGTCCTCCCTTGCAGATGGTCCCTGTGGGGTCCAGCCTTTAGTCTTTCTGTGTTGATACTAGCACTCCTTCCTCATTACGTATTGTCTGACAACTAAGCCCCTCCATAGAGCATAAGTACTTTCCCTTCTTTAAGAGAACAGTGATGGCAGAGAGAGAGAGAGAGAGACAGAGAGAGAGAGACAGAGAGAGAGACAGAGAGACAGAGAGAGAGACAGAGAGAGAGAGACAGAGAGAGAGAGACAGAGAGAGACAGAGAGACAGAGACAGAGAGACAGAAACAGAGAGAGACAGAGACAGAGTCAGAGTTCAATGATAACTTCACTGCTGCCTAGGGCATCTGGTTTCTGCCAAGTTTCCTCCTGGCACCAAGGAGCTAAGCCTCTATAGAACATCTCTGCTCTGCACAGAAGTGAGAGAGGATGGACAGATAACCATTTATCTGGCCTTTGACAAGATAGCAAGTCCACTTGGAAAAGCTGAGATGAAGGTCCACCACTGTGTGGGCCCCGAATTATTCTTCTTGCTCCTTTGCTGGGGCCAAGGAGAAGACAGAGAATACAGGCCTGGCTGTACCCAACTCACAGTCTTGACCACTTACCAGTGGTCTAGGATTACTGGGCTGATGGCTCTTCTTCCTCCCGTCTCTCTATCTTCACAGCCTGTGTTCCCAGTGCCACTGAGGCAATCCTTGGCTCTGCCCTTATGCTTGTACACCTCAAAAGGTAGATATCATAAGGAAAAGGGGAACAGGAGAATGTGGACCAGAGTGCAACAGCAAGCTTCAGGCTTGCTATGTGAAGGACTCATGCGGCCACCTGGACTGTGGAATGCCAAAGCAGGGAAGGAGTGAGGAAGAGCCAGCCTTGTAGGGCAGGGCTCTGGAGAGAGGGTACAGCCACCAAGTTCTGGGCTGCAGTCTTTGGAGCAGAAAGAGAGAAAGGCTGACCCCTGCTTTCCCTCACTTTGAGGGCCTCAAGGTCCCCTTTAGGGTCACTATTATTTTCCAGGCTGAAACTCAAGAAGATCCTGGCCTTTCTCTCCTTTGTCTCTGCTAAGCAGCAGGGACACAATTCTCCACCTCCTCTAGGGAGAAAGATGACAATTTATAGAATTGTTCTGCTGTTCTTATCCCTCACTGAGACAAAGAATTCATTTCTGTCTCTCAAGGTGGCTTTCCCTGCTGATAGTCATAAATTGCCTTCCTGCTTACTCCCTGACCTCTTGGTCTTTTTGCTTTTGTGCTCAAGAAATTATTAATATTTCTCTTAACTCCACGTACATCCTTTGACTGCTTCTCTCTCATTTTTTTCTAGGTTAAGTAGCATCCTCAGGGGGTGAATCCCACTGCCTCACACCTGCACACTTCTATCTGGGCAGGGCTCTGTGCAGAGGATGGACACAGACCCACAGGAAGAAGATTCAGAGTCCCTTCTTTGGGAAGCTCCAAACTAAAAATAATCACTGAGTGCTCACTGTGCACCTAGTACGGCTCTGAGAATTACATGAATATGGTCATGCTCCGTCCTCACCATAACCCCATGCAGCACTCAACTCTGCTACTCCACCTAAACACATAAGGCACACTGTGCATGGAAAGAAAGAGGTGGGTTTAGCTCTTAATTGTGAAGGTTCCAGGGCAGGCAGCTGCAGTTGGTTTGGTATCTGGAGAGGGTAGCTAATGATGTCACACCATGGCAGCAGTGTCTTGGGTGGGTGAGGGGTCACATATGAAATGTGAAGCCAGAGGGAGCTTACTCCTTCCTTTCATAGCCCTGTGCTGCAAACTACCAAGGAAACTCCCTCAAGAATTACTTTACACCTCTAGGCGACTCAGGGATATCCCAGTGGTCCTCATCTCTTAAGGGTTCTAGAGCCTCCCAGTGCTGCCCCTCTGGGGATCACTGGAGGATCCTCAAAACATAGCCCCTCATAAAAATTACTATTATTAGTTCTGTTTGCATACAAAGAAGCTGTGGACTGGAGAAGTTAAGTATATACAGAGTCCCATGTCCCACAGCAAGGATGAGGCAGAGCCTGGATTTAAATCTTGTCTGATTCCAGTGTGTCCATATCTCTTGCTCTCAGCCATGCTACCTCATGGATGGCTTGATCCAATTCTTTTTCTATCGGACCTCTAGGCTAAAGGCACAAGAATAGTTCTTGCCCCCAGGGACTCCTAAATTTTACTACATGTCTTGCTTACTTTTCTCTCATTGCTGGGACAAAATACTCGATACCCCAAATTAAGGAAGGAAAGATTATGTATCTGAGTTAGTGGAAGTTTCAGTCAATACTCAGCTGGCTCCAAGGCAGAGTGACACACAGCAGAAAGCAGTGGTTCATGATAGTGGAAGACAGCAAAGAGCAAAGGGAGGAGCAGCGGCTGCAGCAGCTAGCAAACCTCTCTTGCCTCCTTACATTTGTATGTCGATTATCTGCCCCAGGGTGGGTGTAGCGCTCATACCCACAATCCCCACACTGGATCATGAGTTAATCTCACACTCTGAAAGCTGCCCTAATGACTGCGTGACACTTTGGGGGGCAAACAGACATAAATTATAACACTGTGCTTCGGATGTGAAATGTTCCTCAAAACTCGCGCGCTAAAGGCTAGGCTGCCAGATGGTGGGCTTTGGGGGAAGGAGATTGAATCATGAGGGTTTTAACCTCAAGTGGAACAATTCATTGGTGAGCTCACATGTTGATGGCATTATTAGAAGGTTCTAGAAAATGAAGGCATCAATGAAGGGAAGAGGGCATGACCTTCAGGACTATCTGGGCTTTCAGCCCCTTCCCTCACTCTTCAGCCATGATATCTCTACCTTGGCACAGGCCTAAAACGGTGGACCCAGCTGACCATGGACTGAAATTTCTGGAGCTGAGAGCCTTTTCTTGTCTGTTATTTTTCTCAGGTACTTGGTCATAGTCCACAAAAGAATGGACTGACACAACAGGGGAAGCAGATAGCCTGTCCTAGGGAGACACATTTTCGAAACTGGCATAGACTTTGCCTTCTCTGCTCCAACGGGATACTGGAGACTCAGTCCCAGGATGTGCCCATTTGATGAGTTATATAATTAAGCTCCAGGAGATTGGCTTAATCCAATAAGACAGAACTGTGAATATTACTGCTGGAGAGATGAGACTGGAGCGGAGTTGGGGAAGTTTAATTGGGGTTGCCCCAGAAGAGGGGAAGGTAATATAGGACAAGCAATAGGCAGAAGCAATGCTGGGGGAAAGAAGCAGCCAGGGTTCCCTGGCGGTGTGCGGGTTTGCTGAGGGCAATGCCTGGAAAGCCTGGGTTTGCTGAGCTCAGTAGTTCTCATCCCTGGCTGCCTATTTGAATTACCTGGGGGTATGTTTAATAATACTGATGCGTGGGCGGCAATCCAGAACAATTCATCATTGCAGGGCAAGCCTTGGAACTGTTTCTTAAAAGCCCCTGGGGAGATTCTAATGCAGAGTTGGTGCTGAAGATCCCTAAATGGGGAGAGGGTCTTAAATTATAGGGTCCAGGGTGCTAAGCGGCTTGTGTGGAGGGAACTCTGGGGAAGTGACTTTGACCCACTGAATTGGTGAGAACTGGGGATTAACAGAAGAGGGGGGAGTGAAGGGACCAGGGCAGAAAGGTGTGATTCCTGCTTTGGCTGTTACAGAGCTGGAGAACTTCAGCTTTTGCAAGGAGGTGAAGGTGAGGTAGGAAGCCCAAGAGAAGTTAAAAGCCTGGACAGCCCAGCTCTTCTTTACACTCCAAATAGCTTGTAGGCCTCAATAACAGAAGCCCAAAAAGACAGGCAGTAAGCACTAAGTTAAGAATATTCTTCTCCTACGGATTTTTTCTTAAACTTTTACACAGTTGTTGCCCCATCCCATCTCTGCATGCACCTCCATTCAGAGTGCAAAGCTGTCTGGTTACTTGCAAATCCACCCAAGGACCTGAGCTTTGCTGTTCCCCCTACCTGCTCGGTGCTACCCCCAGATGTGACACCTTTGTGGCTGAAACCCTGAGTTCCTTCAGGTCTGTGCTCAAGAGTTACTTTTGCATGGCAACTTTCCCGGACTACTCCTAGGAATAGACTGCTTTACTCCCTTCCTTCCCTCCTTGTTCTTTTTGTCCTATCTTATTTGTCCTCCATAGCACTTACCATAATCTGGTGTTTTCATATATAATTTTTCCTATGACCTCTCTCTGTCCTCCAAATGGTACACCAAAGGGAGAATTTATCTTTATTTAATTTGTTGCATCCCTAAAGCCTAGAGTGTCTGGAACCTAGCGAGGAAGAAATGTCTGTGGAATGCATCATTAATGAATGAATAAATGAAAAACCTTTGTGTGTCTGTATGTTGGGGTGTGTGTGTGTGTGTATTTGAAATAGTATTCTTTTATCTCAGGGCTAGGTGGAGCTCTATGTTTACGTTATGTATTTGTATGTACATCTTTTTCAAACATAAGGAGGATTCTCTGGCTCTGTGCACACTGCGCGTTGGAATGTGAGGTCGTGTCTTGTCTGGCTTCTGTGTCCTCTGGCTAGTGGAGCAATCAGCCTAGTGTCACGGTCCTCGCAGAAAAGAGGCTTTATGACCATCTCGTACCAGCAGAGGGCAACAGAGAGCCACGTGCCTGGGCTCTGGGTCGAATAGGAGAAATCTTGGCGGGGAGAAATTTTAGGAACCCAGGAGACCCATAATCTGGGGGACGTTGGTGAGGGGGTGAGGGGGACCTGGGGGTGGGGGTGGGGCCGGAGGCCTCATTAGGTTAGCAGTATGGTAAAGTTGTTCAATTCCTATAACTCTGTTATTTTCTTTCGCTTCATCCTCCAGGACCCGGGCCTTGGGGCATCCCCAGCTGCCCGATGGACCCGGTCTGCCCAGGGGTTAGGTCAGGAGCTGGTTGTCACACTGGGCCCGTCCAGACTCCCTCTGAGTCCCCTCCAGATACTCACCAGGAATCCCCTCCCTTCCCAGTTCCTCCATCTCTCACCCCAAAGGATCTCCAACTCCTGCGTGCTTGGAGATCCTCCCGGCTGCGCGCTCTCCGGCTGCCTTCGGAGCGGGAGGCAGGAGAGGCCTGGGCCTCCGACGCCGTCGAGCCGCGCGTCCCTGGCAAGGGAGATGCCCGAGATGGACAGGGGAAGAGTGGATTGCGCCTCTTCGCGGCCGCTGCGGACTCCCGCGCCTAGCCCGGCCCCATCCCGGCTGGCCGCGGCCCCCGCCGGGGCTCAAGGCAGGTCCCAGAGGCTCCTCCAGCTCCGGGTTTCGTGGGTGGGGAGGGCTGAAGGTTCCTCCCCTCCAACATCCATCCGCTAGGCAGTCGGGAATTCCTAATTTGGGGTGGGGGTGGCGGAATCTAGGGTTATAACCTTGGTGTGGGTTTTTGTTTTTAAAGAGGGCTTTAAGCTTTGCAACTCCCCGCCCCCTTCCCAGACTCACCCCCAAGCACACGCACCCTACACCACCCAGCCGGCGTCCTGGGGCGAGAGGGTCGTGCTGTAGTCCCTGCCCCGCACCCCCTCGGCTGAGGGCCCCAGCGGTGGTGCGTCCCCGCTGGGTGCGGGGCTGGGGGTTCTGGGTGGGGGCCCCTTCCCCGGGCCCTGGGTGCCTTGGTGGCTCTCGGGGCGGCGCGGGGCGAGAGAGTGCGCGCGCGTCGGGGGCAAGGGGGAGGGAGGCGGGAAGGAGGGAGGGGGAAGGAGGCGCCGTCGGGGAGAGTGGACGTCAGGGGGAGGGAGAAGCGGGCGGGGAGGGAAGGGAGGGAGCGGCGCCCGGACGGAAGAGACCCCGGAGATAAAGCCCGGGAGGGGGCGGGCCGAGGAGGAGGCCGGGCGGGGAGCGCGCGGAGGAGGGAAGTGAGTTTGTGCGCGCGGGCGCGGGTGCCGGGCGGGCTGCAGGGCGGCGTGCGGGCGGGGGCCGCTCCCTCCCCGCGCTCCCTCCTCTCCCCGCCGCGACTCGGGCCCGGCGCGGGCGGCAGCATGCTGAGCCTCCTCGTCTGGATCCTCGCCCTCTCCGACACTTTCTCCCAAGGTAAGGCGGGGGCGCGGCGCGGCCAGCACGGAGTCGGGGCCGGGGCGCGGAGGCACCGCGCGGGCGGCGAGGAGTTCGCCTTTCCTCTGCCCAACTACTTTCCTCCCGCCGCGCGGGAGCGCAGAGCGCTGGGGCCTCGAGGGCCGGGGTCGGACTGAAAGAGGGACCCGGACACCCCACGTCTCTCTGGGAGCCTTAGGGTCGGGGATCCGAACGCCCCGCGCCGTGCTACGGGGAAGGCTGGGGAGAGTGGGATTTCAGATTTGGCGGGGGTGCGCGGGAAGCTGGAGACCGAAGATGTGCCGTGGGATCCCCTACTTCAGCTCTGCCCCTGGGGCGCCGGAGCGAGAACCGCGCTCCAACGCCAGCAGCGGGAGCTTCCCCCTCACGAGGAACGGGGTGCCTAGGGTCCGGGCGGGGTTCGGGCTCTGGGGAGGGGGAGTGGAGTTACTAGTAGAGCTGCAAGCCACACTGGTACCGCGGGGACACTTGATGGGGGCACCCAGGCGGGTCTGGGCAGTGTTGCTCTCTGGGGCTCACTTGGAACCCGCAGGGACAGACTGAAAGTGAGTGGGGCGGTAGAAAGGGACAAGGATGTTGCTGTGTCCTGGGTGAGGATGAAGAGGGTTCAGGGGTCCAGCCCTGGCCCGCGTCTGTGGGAGTGGGTTGTCTCCTGGATCTGACTCCAAGGAAGATTTAATCCCGCCGAGCTCCTCCTCCTCACTCCCAGAAAAATGAAGCTGACACACAGAAATTGATACGCAAACACCATAAAACAGTTTCTGACACGGAGACAGACCGCTCACCCACTGAGAGGTAGACATACCCACAGACGTCCCCCACACGGAGACAGACACCTACACAAAGAGCAGACTCATCCCAGGAAGACAGATTCCTCCTCCAAAACGAACACGCGCTCCCGATCCACACACCCCAGCTTCCAAACTCGTGTACACAGTCCCTGTATGCAGGCAGGCGTTCACAAGGACACACGGACACACTCCCACACGCTCCAAACCCCGAGCAAACAAAGAAACTTGAGCAGACATCCACATAGGCTGACACCTATAGAGATGTACAGTGTACAAAATGGAGGAGATGGTGGGGGGGTCTGGGAAAAGAGAAGTCCGCTGGGATGTTACAGCCCAGGCATTGGCCCTCTCTCTGCTTCCTTCCTGGTTTAGGGGTGTGTGTTTGGGGTGGGGTGTTTCTCTGAACCTCTCCCCAGCGCTGAAGGCAGAGGAACGTTGAGCTGATGGGGGCAGGCAGTTCTCCATTCCTCTTTCCTACTGGGACACCTTTAGGGCATGCATCTGTGGTGTGGAAGGGCGGTGGTGTGGAGGGAAAGGAGGAGGCCTGCCCCAAGGCAGGCCAGGCCCGGCTTGGCAGAAAGTTGGGAAGATGACTGAAGTTCTGACTTTGTTCCGCCGCTGGGCTGCAGGAGGAGAGGGGAGGGGGGAGAGTTACCGTGTGGGAGGGGGGAGGGGCGGCGGGTCAGGGTTGGTGCTGTCTGTCGGGGGAGGCTGATGTCTGCCCCTCCTGCGACCCTCACATGTCAGCAACACGGATACGAGTGAGCTCTAAGGAACAAAAGCTGCAGTTAGGAAACAGCAGAGACATGTGGATTGAATTCGGGACAGAAATGGTCCGAGAGAAATGTGCTATATGCCTTTCACCCCGTGGAAGGGACTGAGGGGGCTAGGGAGCACTGAGCCCTGCAGCTTTCCTGCCGAGGACATGGGTGAACTCCAGGCCTCCTGGAAATGTGCAGAAGTATTTGGATAGAGGGTGGCGAAGAGCGAGGAGAGGATCAGGATGGGCAGGAGGGAGAGGAAATCACCCCTGAGGGCCCAGCGGAGGGAGGGAGGAAGGGGGACCCTGGTCAGGGCCCCCTCCCCCGCGGTTCAGGGGGTAGGGGAGAAGGTGGTCAGAGAAAGCAACAAAATTGAAGGGGGGGCAGAGGAGCCTGGAAGGGGAGATTCAGCCTAGGCTGAGAAATAAAAATTGCATTTTAAAGAATTTCAATGGGCTTCATCAATCTTCATTTTTCACTAAATAATTTTCTGTATCTTATCTAAATGAAAACCATTATCCTTCCCCCTGTTTCCATCATGCGCCGGCTCCTCAGACTGATTGCGCCGAAAATTGAAATATTTATTCATTTTCTGGGAGATTTTCTCGCTCCCTCGTCTCGGGGAGGAGAAATTGAAAAAGAAAGATTATAGCTAATCAGAGCAATGTGGGATGACAGGCCGGCCCCGGGCGGGAGCAGCCTCCAGAGGGGGGGTGGCTGTGGGAGGAGGAGAAAAATCTGTCCCTCCAGCCCCCAGAGCTCCCCCTGGCACTGGTATCACTGCCTTGGAGGGGAATAAGGGGTAAGAGGAAGAGGCCCAGTAGCATCCCAGGTTCCTAGTGTTTAGCTCCCTGAGCACAGCCACATCGTGGCGGAGAAGGTAAGACCCAAAACCAGGAGAGCAGTTGAGAATCTGCCCTCTTCCCCTCCCTGTGCTGTACACACACACACACACACACACACACACACACACACTCTTCAGATGCCCCACTTCTGCAGAGCAGGGCACTGAGCTTGGGTCACAGGCAGGGGAGAATGGCAAAAGTCAGGACACTGGGTCCCCCTCCCTGACCTTGACTGAGCTGTACCTTCTGCTAGCTTACACACAAAGGGAGACCCAAAGGAAGTACTAGGAGCCACTGCCCCTGGCCTCAGTGCCCCTGGGGTGGAGGAGCCATCTGGGCCTTCCCACTTCTGCTCCTTACCAGAGCTCTCTGCCTTTGGTTTTCCAAAGGTGGGGTGTAAGGTGAGGAGGCTGCCTGTCCTCACTCCACCCCACGGGCACGCAGAGAACTTTGTGCCCTGATCAAACTCCTCTAGGACCTCTTTTTGTCCTCCAGGACTCTGTAGTTTCTGGCCCCTTAACTATCTGATCAATGGATTGATTTGACGAAGATGCTGGGGCGGCGTTGGAGAGAAGCAGTATTAAAGGGGGATCAAATCACAGGCTCACATTGCCTTGCACCTGGTTGGTCACAGCAGCTTGAGTGATTTCTGTGCTCTCTGTACCTCAGTTTCCGCATCTATGCAGGGAGGCTAGTAATAGCCCCTCATGGAGTTGTGTGGCCATTGAATGCGTTAATCTGTGGAACGTGTGAGGAACAGCATTGGGCCCCGAAGTGCTGGGGAAATGCTGTGTTCTGACTTTCTATCTGGCCGCTCCTCGATCTCCCATGCCTCCCATTCTGGGTCCTGGGCTTTATTCAGCCTCCCCTTTTAATCTCTTGGACAGAAGCCAGTTGTGGTGGAGTCAAATGAGAAAACAGAGTTTTCCCTTGGACTGGAGACCTCTAAAAATGTCTGAGGAAGGGACTTGAAGGGAGGGCAAAGCAGAAGAAGCGTTTGCATTGGGGTGACAAGGAGCCGCATCTCCTGTGAAATAAGGAAGGACCCTAGCCCTGCAGTGGCAGCATTTGAGAGTCTGGAAATAATATGGATCATTTATTGAGCACTTATGCTAATTACTTTATAAGGATTAGCTAATTTAATCTATACAGCGCTGACCTGAGATCTGTTCTGAAAGTATCCCCATTTCATGGATGAGAAACAGGTTTAGACAGGTTTTGTCCACCACATCAATCTAGGAACCACCTGAGCCCGAGGCCTGTGCTTCTCCCCCTTTGCCAGAGGTCCTACGTGCCATGGGGATGGCTGCTGATCTAGGACAGGGTTCTTCCTGGTTTGTGGCAGAATGAGACTAGGAGGAAAAGGGGTTGTCTTGTAAAGGTAAACTCACCTGGATATTTAAAACCATCCTTTATTTTGAGATTCTGTCCTACATTTTTTGGTGCTAAATTGTTTTTCTTTGATGACCGTGGAACTAAGTAAGCTTTAGTTGGCAAATAAGGCTTGCGGCCTTGTGTTTGTTTCTAATATTAAACATGGCTTTTCAGGTGCATGAATTACAAATTGTGAAGCACCCGTGTGCCATTCAATGCTGGCTTTAGGGAGAATCGTAAAACAAGAGGCTGCAGAATCCACTGCTCCATCAGTCTGGTGCCGGGCACAGAGGAAGCCAGAGTCTTGGGTGGCTTTGCCTGTGGGCTGGGGACCTGCTGGCCTGGGGCAGTGAAGGGGGATCACAGAGGTCAGGTCTGGTACTGAAGCATCAAAATTACCTTTTATTGAATTCCTACTGTGTGCGTTTCAAATTAATGTTATTGCCATTTTACTGATAAGAGAAGCAAAATTGAGAGTTTAAGTAACTTGCACAGGGAGGGCCTTCCCTGGGGTGTTAGCTCTGAGAATCAAACCCTTTCATGTCTCACTACAAAGCCTGCAAGCTGACAACTCCTGAGGTCAGAAGGGGCCCAGGCCCTCCTCTAATCCGGTTTCCCACAGCCCCTTTCTCCCCTCCTCAGCCCAGGTCTGCCAGCCCTCCTCTTCCTCACTCCCTTGCCTGGGTAATTGATGACCCATCTGCTAGAAGGCAAAACTTAGATGTCCGCATACCCTCGGTGGAGGGTAGAATCATAAATACTGTGCCCTGCCTCAGTGTTTGTGTTGTCCCAGCCCTTTTCCGCCCACCTTTTGAGATTTTGCCCTTGTTGTTTGGATTGGGTTTTTATTTTTTGGGTAATGGGAGTGCAAGCAGGGCTGCCCACATCTGAGGCAAGCACTACACCACGGCACTGCCACGGTCTCAGCCTTGCCCACCTTAGGACTTTTTATAGCTTTGATCTGTTTGTTTCAGATGTTAGCAAGGGTGTTGTGTGTTCTGTCCATTTTGGTAATGTATTCCATGATGGAGTTCAGACGGTCATTATTTTCCCAGGTCATAGACGGGAAAATAGAGCCCCAGAGAGGTTAAAGGCTTGCTCAGCAGTAGAATGGTTCAAGGAGGCTGGAAGTAGGGCTGCAGGGGGAGCTCAGAGCCAAAGTCTTGAATCCCCCTGATTGATTTCAGGGTGCAAATTCCATCTGAGGGTAGGGATGCTCCTTTCTCTATGTCTAGAGATGAGAGAGCTATGGCCCTTGCTGACCTACCAGTTCCTTTCTGGTTTCTTGCCAGGGCTTCTGGCCAGTTGACTGTCCCTTCTCTTGGGGGGCGGGTGTCAACCTAGAACAGGTATTGGGGGGTCCTCAGTGGAGAAGGATAAAGAGGCTTCTGTGTCCTGGATCCAGAAATGTAAGGCCAGGCTGAGGGTAGTCCTAGAAATCAGGGAGAGAAAGAACTCTCACAGAGTGAGGGAGGAAGAATTTTTGGTTTTGTGCAGGGCTTTCCATATATTAGTAACTAGGCCGGGGAGATGGCTCAGTAGAATAAGCGCTTCCCTGGCAAGCGCAAGGGCCTGAGTTCGATTCCTGGTTCCGCAAAAAAAAAAAAAAAAGTATGAAATTTAGGGGCTAGGGAGATGGCTCAGTGGAATAAGTGCTTCCCTGGCAAGTGCAAGGGCCTGAGTTCAATGCCTGGTTCAGCCAAAAAAAAAAAAAAAAAAAAAGCATTTCCGTATATTAGTAACTAATACCAATAATAATCTGTTGACAGGTATTATTAGTCCCATTTTACATGTAGAGAAACAGAGGCCCAACAAAGTTAAATAGACTGTCTAAGATGATACAATTGTTAAGGGTAGGGCCAGGACTAGAATGCAAGCAGGGAAGTTGGGGTGGCTGGAGAGAAAGGATAGATCTTTTCTTTTTGGAACCAGGGATTGAACCCATGCCCTTGCGCTTGCCAGGTAAGCACTTATTCTACTGAGCTAATTCCCCGACCTCAGAAAGGATGGATCTTAAAGCAAGCTCCCGAAGCACACCTCTGCCTCCTAGGCATTGCTGCTGTGTGTGGCCGTGGACAGCCCCACTCCATGTGGGTGCAGGCGTTCACACATGCCTGGAGGTGCACTTTGACACTCACCTGTTTCTTACCCCCCTGAACAGCAGTTCAGATATCTCTGTAGATGCTTCCATTTGCCAGAGCCCCAGTGTATGACAGTAGCATTTCTGAGTATCACCCTCCTTCTGGGGGCGGTAGCCCTCCTGGCAGGCACTACCTCCTGCTTTGCCGGGCATGTACTTTCTGATAGTTAATTTTAGTTAGTTAGTTAGTTAGTTAGTTAGTTAGTACAGGGTGTACAGGGCCTCACTACACAGATTGGATTCACAGGGATCCTCCTGTTTTCAGCCTCCCAAGCCCTGGGATTACAGGTGCCTGCCACCACGCCCAGTCTCAAACTGTCTCAGTGTGCCCTGGGGTCAGGGCCAACACGGCACTCTGGCAATTGAACTCCAGTCCCTGCATCTGCCTAAGCAGTTGCTGTAATCCACTGAGCTATCTGGCTGGCCTTGTCCTTTCTGACAGACATGCAGACCTCCAGGCGGAGAGAGTCAGAGAGCCTTGAATGCCCTGCTAGTGCCCTGTTCTCCAACTTGCCACCTTCTCACCCCTCATCTCGGGTGATGGGAACCCGACTGAGTTCTTGGAGTACCCAGGATGGATGCTTCCGTAGCTCCCAGGCACCGCTGAGGCTCATTTCTTTCTCCTTTCCATCTCACACGTTCCCCCTTTAATCATCAGCCTTCTCCCGCATGCAGGGAGCTCCCAGCCTCCCCCTGCCCCCCCCCACATACACACACACACATTTAATTTCTTTGGCAACTTTTATTAACCTCTGTCATCTCCAGGGGCTGCAGTCCTCATCCTTCCCTGCCCTTCTTCAGCCCATTTAGCAAAATTGGGATCGGATTGAAATAAATGGGCCTTGCAGCCAGCCTGCCTCCTCGGGGTAGTCTTAAATCCAGGGATGGAAATCTAGCACTGCCTGGCAAATTCCATTGTTTTCCCAGGAGGCACTGCTGCTGCTTCATTCCTCTGGGGGCCTGCCCTTCCCAGGTGATGGAGAATCTCCCAGAAGACTGTGGGACCTGGGTTTTGAGGCAGGAAAGGAACACTAGGAACCTTAGTCCCTGGGGTTGTGTCCAGGGCCCAGTAGGGATATCAGCAGGCTTTCCCACCCCAGTCAGTCTGGCTTAGAAATTAGGTTCTTCAGCCACATGTGTTGCTTTTTCTCTTTGCCCTGAATTTCCTGGCAATTAGAAGTATGACCGGAAGGTATGTGGAGAAAGTACTGACTTGATTCCTTTAGCTCTGCAGAAAATGTAATCATGCGTTGCTTAATGACAGAGATATATTCTGAGAAATGGTTTATTAGGAGATTCCCTCATTCTGTGAACATCACAGAGTGAACCTTCATCAACTAAGATGGCAGCGCTGTCACCAGGTGATAGAATCTCTTGGGACCACTGTCCTCAGAGCGGCCTGTGGCACATGACTATGCCAGGCACCAGTATTATAAAATGAGTGGATTATCATCTCTACTCTTAAGGACCTTCATGATTTAAAAGCACCTCAGTTAAACTCGATTTCCCTTCCATAAAATAGGAGCACCGATTTTTTTAATAGACACATGCTACCATGTGAAAAATACACAGTGCTAATAAGAATTTTGTAGAATTTTTTTTTTTAAATGATAACACATAGTCCCTCTCCTCTAAGAAGCTAAAACACATAATTCAGGGCAGAGGATATTGGGTGCAGGTCAGATCTGTCGGGTACAGGAGAGGTGACATTTATTATGGGCTGAGGTGAAGGTGCGCATAAGAATGGGCTGGGTGTGGGTGTGGATGCTCAGTCAAGACTTACGTAAAGGTGTGGCTGCTGGCTGACAGATACGTTGAGGCTGTTTGGAACTGAGGATGTGGGCTGGTGATATTTGGGTTTGGGCTGGACCCCAGGAAGTCTGGCAAGGACTGAATGGTCAAAGACTGTCCCCTTAAGAAGTGGGGACCCTGGGACTTTTAATAACAAAGTGTGTTAAAAACAAGTATGGTCCTCTTGTCATTCTTCATCAAACCTTTCTCTCTTAAACTTTATCTTTTTTCGGGGTAGGGGACTTGAACTCATTATGTAGCTTAGGCTGGCTTTGACCTGGCAACCCTCCTGCCTCTGAGGTCTGGAATGCTAGGAGCACAGGCTTGTACCACCAGCCCTAAATTCTTTGTGGGAGTTGCTTCAGAACTTTACAGCTCCTTCAGTTAAAGAAAAATGAAGTAGATAATCAGGGTTTGGACATGGCTAACATTAGGTGAGGTGTGAAGGGACACACCTGCAGTCCTAGCACTCTGGTGGCTGAGGCAGGAGCTTTGCAGTGAGCTCAAGGCCAGGCTGGGGTTATCTAGTGTGTTTAAGGGCTTAGACAATAGAGCAAGACCTTGTCTCAAAAAGCAAAAAAAAAAAAAAAA
>NW_004524659.1:147331-166860 GCF_000260255.1 Octodon degus | reverse complement strand
TATAATAACAGTTAAATTTTTAAAAAAGATAATCAGGTTGTGACCAGGTGGAAGTCAGCAGAAAGCCTTAACAGAATTGCCACTTTTGCCCTGGGATGTATTCGATCTGTCACCTGAGTTGGGGAATGCTGAGGACATCTCTCCAGAAGCCCTGGGTGTACATAAAGATTCCTGGAGGGAAAGCTCAAGGCAGGTAACCTGGAGAGCCCTGAAGTCACAGATAACTGGCCACACAGTCCCTCTGTCGTCTTTCCTGTCTTAGCCTGGGCTGGGTCTACCTGGCCCAGGGTCAAGGGAAACAACAGACTCCATCCTAGAGAGAGCGGATCTGGGTTTAGATCCTCAGAGTCAGTCTTGGGCTCTCTCCACTGCTCAGTGGCCTTTGTGTGTGCCTGGGGTGCAGGGGGGGCTAAGCCCAGAGAGTCTTACTTCTCTGCCAATGAAGTGAGTTCTGGGTTTTTAGATGGAAGCCTTTAAAGAGCCCCCAGCCCCAGCCCAGAGGGGAGAGCCTG
Organism: Octodon degus; assembly: GCF_000260255.1. Lineage (NCBI taxonomy): Eukaryota > Metazoa > Chordata > Mammalia > Rodentia > Octodontidae > Octodon > Octodon degus. The sequence continues at coordinate 166,348 of NW_004524659.1, read as the reverse complement.
TGTTCTGTAATCAAGCTGTTGTTCTTGTTTTGTCTGGGGATGAAAGGTTTGTGAGACCTAGTCCCTGTCCTTGGGCTGTCTCCCTCGGTGTGGGAGACAGATGAATGAATGCAAATCGACAGTCCTATAGATAAAGGTGGTAGGAGAGGTATGTGAAAAATGCTGGAGTGGTAACTATGGAGGGGGGAGGGAGCCACGCGGGGGAGGGGCCTCCACAGATGTGAGGCTGCGAGGAGGCAGGGCCGGCCTCTGGAATGCCGGCTGCTCCTGATCGCCAGGCTCTGGACAAGCCCTGATTGTACCCCCTGCTCCGGATGGAAGGAGTTGAGGAATCCGAAGGAGTGAGCCTAAGGATTGTGATTTCCAGGAACAAAGGCAGTTTATATAAAGCACTTTTTCCCCAGGTCCCCCAACCTCTGTGTCCAATTCCTTCCTCCCCACCCCCACCCCCACCCTGTAGAGCTGATTTCTTGAATTAACATCCTCATAATCAGCTTAGTTGAGGTATTATTATTTCCCCCTGTTCCTTTCCCTGTTCCTTTCCCAGTTTTCCCCTGTTCCTTTCCCAGCAGCCTGGGGTCCTGCTCGCTCCATTACCCAGCACTGTCAGGCCATGAGGTGCTTGTAGCAGCTTCCCTTTTGATTCGCAGAAGCAGAACCCTAGCACCAGGTAGGCCATTAGGTGAAGCTTCCCGCAGGAGTTGGGCTTTCTTCGTCTTGATGGATCTGGTCACCCAGGACTCCCTTCCTGGACAGTAGGACTTTTGGGTTTTAAGCCCAAACCTGGAGCAACTGACTTGCTGTTGTCTCAGTCCCGCCCATGCCCCAGCTCCGTGGAGCTCCGCCAGCCTGTCTGTGGGGTTGGAGACCCCAGAGTTTCCTACCTCACCCTCTCTGTTCCTCCCTCCCCCGACACTTGAGCTGGCTGCGGTGCAGGCCCTCAGCCTGCACCTGGGGCAGCTGCTTTGTACAGGCTGTGGGATCTTGGGCTGAGAAGGCTCTCACCCAGTAGGCATCTGGGATGTTTCCCCTCACCCATCAGTGGGTGAGTACAAATGCAAACTCATTTTAATGTCCGTGTGAGCCAAATATAATTAGAAAGGAAAATCTGACTTTGCAAAATAAATAAAAAAAAATCGAATGCATTGCAAAGCCAGGCTGAAATGACTTCTGGATTATCTGCACTGCTGTTGCTACCCATTTGTGCAGGAAATTGAGAGGGGAGCCACTGAAGACTGTGTCAGGCGGTTCAGTATACACACTGCCTTTGACCACATGCCAGGGTCATAAGACACAGCCTCCTCCCCAGAGCTGGGTAACCCCAGTGATGCCCTGAAACGCAGCCCCTGGACCTCAGAGAGAGTCAGCCTTTTTGTCAACTGAGGTTGCTGCCTGTCACTGATTTGGAGCCTCGGTTTTCTCATCCACAAAATATAGATGATTACACGTACCTCGTGGGGTTGTTGTGGGGATTGAATGAACGAGTATATTAAGCAACACTATCTGGCACTCAATAAACCACAGTTATTAATATTGCACAGTGCTTGCTTTTCACACTTCACAGTGCGAGGCAGATCTGAGAAAGGAAACAATGGGATGAGAGATGAACGGATAATAGGCCAATTACAGCTATGTATGTGCTGGTGGTACAAACGGAGGTGACTGGTAAGTGGACAGCCCTCGACATCCATCTTCCACTTTGGAGAAGAGAAGGGTGTGATGGGAAGCACCCTGCTTTAGAATTGGTTCTGTGTCCGGGACCTGGAGGTTGAGTGGCCTTTTCCCCTGTATGAGCCTCTTGTTTCCTCTGTAGGTCAGGGACAACCTGCCTACCTTGGCCTACCTTCATTCTAGGTCCTTGAAAGGTACTCGGGACCGTGCACAATAAATTGGCCATCATTTCTTCAACAGACTGTGTTAGAACAAAGATCCTCAAATTTCAGCATGTTTACAAAATATCTGGGGATCCCCTTAAGGACAGGTTGGGTAGGCAGGGAGGGGTTAGGAGGGTCTGGAGGAAGTTCTGAGACTCAGATGCTACACTGCTTACTGTGGTGTGGGAGGACACGCCCCTCTAAGGAAAGTTGTCAGTATTCTAATGGAAATCAAGAGAGATTAGAATTCATTAATAGAATTCCTTTCTTTTTTTTTAATTTTCAGCCAGTATAGTTGTATAACACAGCCCTGATGGACCATTGATTCAGGAGCTTTGATATGTTTGTTTTAGGGAAGCAGCTTGTGGGACCAAAGAGAGTGCAGAGCTTGCCAACAAAGCTTGTCCCCAGCCCCAAGACTGACCCGTCCAGCCTCCACCCTGCCACCTCACAAGCTCCCCACCCCCTACCCCTTGCCAACTCTTCACTCCGGCTGCCAGCTGCAAAGTTGAAAAGCAAGCAGCCAGTGTGTTGGCGGAAACTCTTCCATGCCAGTCATTTCCACTCAATTAAAAAAAATTATAAAAAGCCCTCATAATTCATCTTGATGGGAGATTTGGGGGAAAACATTTTGACAGAGATTCTAGGCAGGACTATGACCCCGTTAGCTTTTGTTTGAAAATGAGATCATGAGCAAAATGTAAGATTTGGGAAGGGAGATAGGTCATGGCCTTACCAGATGTACGATTTGGGGGAAGCAGTGGAGAAATGTCTCTGGATGGGTCAGCATCTCCCCTGATATAGAACTGGAAGTTGCTTGGTTCTCTCCCTCTCTGCCTCCCTTCCTCCGTCTCTTGTCTCTATCTTTGTCTCTCTCTTTCTATCTATCTCTCCCCTTTTTCCATCTGTCTGAGATACCCAGTCAGTGCAGGGCCTGAGAAGAGAAGCCCTTGCATTTTGGTCCCCTGGTTCTGTGAGGAACTTGGTCTTCACAGGTAGGCATTCTTGTCCACTGAGCAGAACCCCACTGAATCTCTTTCCGTCTCCTCTTCCCCTGCAGAACACTGGCACACATACTCAGCTAGAAGCATCAATCCCTAAGGGTTCCAGGGTAAATAAGGGAGGGGTGAGAGCAGTCAGATTGGGCTTCTTGGTGATATAGGGGGAAATGATCTCCTGACCTGAACGAGTTCGTGTTCTCTACAACCGAAGAATGAATTTTAGGAACAAACAGGTTGAGAGTAGAATATTTATTGGGAAAGAAAGCTTCTGTCTCAGAGAGGACAGAAGAGGGGCCCAAGCGGGTTGCCCAGGAAGCTGTCTGTTCCAGATTGTTTTTATAGGGCAAAGTCACGTTGGGCCAAGATAGAGAAAATGGGGACTCGCTTAGATGGATGAGAGGTGGGACAAATCTGTCGTCAACCAATGGGATCCCAAGCACCATTGCTTAGGTAAAAATTGATTAAATCTGGTACCAAATGGGAAAGTGAGTCACATAGCAAACGGGCAGGAATGTGGGACAGGATCTCCTCCTGTTGGGGTTGGGCTAGTGACTCAATAGGGCTCTTTCAAGTTGATTGATAACTGTTTAAAATATCAATCCCTGATGCTCATCCCTAGGGAAGTATGTAGCTGTGTTTCCTCTTTTTTTGTCTTGGTCTTGAGATGTGGCCCACATGGGAGTGTCTGTCTCTTCCAAAAGTTGTGATGTCACCTTGTCTTCCATCTTGTCTCCTTGAGGGCCTGGCCCTGTCTGACTGCCTATAATATTTCTGTCTAACTCAGGCTGCCTGCAACATTGGGATGGAGGAAGAACCTGAGGTCAGAGGTGAAAGTGGTACAGTCATTTTTGAGGAACCCTCACATCTTTGGATTCTGAAGTTACCTGTCTTTAGGATGCAGTAACTGGAATTAACCCAGACAGCAGTGTTTGTCCTTCATCTGAAGAAAAAGCAATTTTATTTCCACTCCCGCTCACTCCCTCTCATAGCTGATACTTCTTGGCAAGCAGGAAGCTCTTCTTTGAGTCTAATGGGAAGTTTCCCAGCTCTTGTATGGGAGCTGTTGGATTAGGGACTGTAACAGAATACATCTCCAGGTATTCACTGTGGATAAGTGACATTTTTCTTCAGTAAGTTCATTTTCTCAGGATTCAGGGCAAAGCTCCTTGTGTTAAGCAAGCTCAGAGGTCATAGGTGAGGGAAGCTGCCTCCCAAGCCCCACCCATATGTGTTAAAGAAGGCTGACTCCTTAGTGTCAGCTCTGCTTTCCAGCCAATCAGCATGGCTCTTCTCCTTCTTCCTCTGTGACTTGGAGCAGTTAAGAGTCTGGAGGGCTCTGGTTTCCCTTCCACCATCTCTAGTGAATGCCTGAAGGCCCTTCTTCTTCCTGCCCTGGGAGGGTCGAAAAGAAAGAGACACTGGCATCTGCTGCTAAAGTCGCCTAGGTGGGGAAGGGGGCTTCGAGGCGTGGGCCTACCCCACTGTCTGGACCTGATGTAGCTGCAGAGCGGGAATGTTTTCTTAGAATCACTGAGGGATACCCTCTGCCTGGCCTTGCCTGGGTGACATCACTGGAAGTCAGAGTGGGCAGAGGAAGGAGAGGATGGGGTGTGTGTGTCGTGAGGTGCTAGCTGGCTGTAATAAATGAGGTGGGCTCCCTGCCTTCTGAGTGTATAAACATATAAATGCAGGGGGATTTGGGGCCCATCTGTGTCTCAGCAGGGAAGCACAGTAGGAAGAGGAGCCAGGAGTCAGTAGCGATGGTTCCCTGGGAGAGAATCAGGCAGGACGGGTGGAAATGCCAGGTAGAGGAGACCACCTGGTGAACACTAAGAGAGAGAAGAGTGGCGGCTAGGAGGACGTGTGCCCAGCCAGGGGATGTGTGGGCTGGAGGCACTGAAAGCTAGGAGCCCAGTGTCACCTTGTCAAGCGTGTCACTGGCCAGCCGTGTGACACACTTCCCAAACACACAAGCACCTGGAAGCAGCTGCTGCTCTGTAGAGGACAGGAGAGAAGGCAAGTCTCCCAGAGGACAGACAGTGGCTTTGGGGGAACAGGCATAGGGTTACCACAGGGCTGCAGTGTGGCACCTGCCCGTAGGGCAGGCCCCATGTGTTCAGGGGCGCAGTATACTCTTTTTCAAGGGTAGGAGGCTAGGACAGCCATGGCCCGGGGTCCTGGAAGCGCAGCTTGTGGCCTGGCACGGGCCAGTCTACGCAGAGCTCTCGTGCTCGGCAGGCAGCTGCCAGCCCCCGGGCCGGGCCAGATGCTCCCCAGGCCCCTTCCTCCTGCTGTCCTTCCCTGTCTGTCGGTCTGTCACCCGGCAGGAGTGCAGTGCGCCTTGCTCCTGAAGCATTTGGTGCCTGATAATTTGTGGATTATAGCTAACTCTCGATAAAGATTCCCCTAATTGCTTGGCTCACCTCAGGTTCCGTCATCAAAGCAAAGCCGTGAGGCCCCCCTCTCGCCCTCCTTTTCTTTTTATTATCTCTTAATTAATCACTCTGGCTTTCACACTTAGCAGATAATTACAGTCTCCTGGGCACGAAGCTCATTTTCATAACCTCCTGCTCCAAGCCCGCAGCTGAGGGGGTGGGGAGGAAGAGGGAGCGAAGGGGGAGTGGGCAGAGCCAGGGTGGAGGAAGGTGGGGCATTGAGTGGCTGAGAGGAGGGAGGAAGGAAGAGACCTGGGAAGGGAGGGCAGCAGCACCGACTGGAGAGCAAAGGGGCCTGGAACGTGACCCAGGGTCCCAGCAGGCCTTGCAGGTGGGCGTCTGGCTCCCTGCTGGGCAGCTGAGAAGGAGTGAAAGGGGAAAGAGAGTAGGAGGAGCAGTAGGGTCCCAGGAGGAGCTGGTGCTTGCAGGTGCTGGAGAGTGGAGTGGCTTGGACAAGGGGGGCAGGCATGGGATGAGGACCCAGGCAAGCAGTTTTCCAGTCACAGAGAGCAGGACACATACCCTGGGACTCGATCCCATGGAAGGGCATTTGCCCAGCACTTTCAGCCTGTGTCAGGTGAGTGTTTCACAGTATGCTCACCAGCCCACTTTAGAGATGAGAAAACTGTGGCTCAGGGAGGTATTTAGCCCAGCAAATCCAGGAACAGTTGCAAAGGTCTTTTGTTGTTTGTTTAAACTAAGTCATGTTCTCTGCATAGCCTGAACTCACAAGTATCCTCCTGCCTCAGCCTCCTGAGTGAAAGAAAGATATCAATCTTAGCTATAGATGGGCTTAGTCCCTATAGGCTCAGAAGACAAGGTAGACAGGAGGGGGGAAGGGAGGAAGAGGAGGCGTCCTACTTGTCCCTGTCCTAGGCCCCAGTGGCAAGTGGAGGACACACAGCTATGGGTTTGAGCAGCCCAAGAGAGAAAAGTTGATCCAGCAGATTAGACAGAGCCCAACCTGGACCCCGACCTCTAGCATGTGTTCTGTGTCTGACCCTCACTTCTTACTTCAGCAAGTCTTTTTTTTTTTTTTTTGTGATGGAACCGGGGATTGAACTCAGGCCCTTGCGCTTGCCAGGGAAGCACTTATTCCACTGAGCCATCTCCCCGGCCCCTTCAACAAGTTTTTGTGGCCTGGGCTTTTTGTGCGTGTCAGAAAGGCACGGGTGCGTAAGGGGCAAAAGAAGAGACATCGCGGGGCTGGCGAGATGGCTCAGTGGTCTAAAGCACCTACTTGGAACAAGCTTGGCAAAGCACAGAGACTGCGGTTCGATCCCCCAGCACCACATGCCAGCCAGCCCCAGGTGGGCTGAGCTGGCCACACACACACACACACACACACACACACACACACACTAAATAAATGTTAAAAAAAAAGAAGAGTCATCACCCCCACCCCTACACACCCTTAGAATCTTCATTTGTGGCCCTATTGTGCTGGGCTTGGACTTAAAAGTGAGAATAAAGGGGTGGCCAGGTAGGGGGTTCAACCTCCAGTATGCTGTGCCGGACCTGCCCCCAGGGCGCACTGAGACAGTGACTGAGACTGGGTGTGGTGATGCGTGCCTATAATGCCAGCTCTTGGAAGGCTGAAATCAGGAGGATCACTATGCGTATGATCGGTGTAGTGAGACCCTGTACTAAATACATAATAAATAAATAAATAAAATAAGAGTGAAAATAAACTGGTCCCCACTACTTCCTCTGCCATTAACGCGTGTGGAGATCCTGAAACATGACCTGCCAGTCTCAATTTCTTCCTCGAGGCGGAATCTTGGAACGCTTGCTGACGGTTGGGCTCTGTAAGAGTCCCTGGCACATAATAGGTGCTTAACAAATGATGTCTGTTATTAGCTCTGGTGTCACAGTGACCGCTGTATGTGAGAGTGGCCAGCCTGTGCCGAGCAGAAGGCACGCAAAGCAAGTCTGCCTCTTAAAAAAGCTGGGGAAAGGGAGAGGGCCCTTTTGTTCTATTTTTGCTGTAAGAGAGGGAGGGCGGGCACAGAGGCGCAGAATTTCCACCCTGCACTGCTTTTGGGACAGCCTAGGCCACTATGTCCCAGTGCAATTTTTCTTGTTTCTCTCCACAGATAAGTTCTGTCTTCCTGGCTAGGGCCGCCTCCAGCCCAGAGCATGTTGGCACCAGTCTAGGCAGGGCCGATGTACCCTTTGCCCACCACGGGCTCGTGTGCCAAAGGGTGAAGCGTGCAGAGCCTCAGGAGGCTGGCTGGCAACTTCTGACTCAGCTTCTGGCTTCCTGGGCACTACCTCAGAGAAATCTGTATTAAACGGGACTCATAGAAAAAGCCCTGGATCGCCAGTCTAACCCCAGTTGTACCCCTAAGGCGGTAACCTCACTTAGTGACCTAGGCCTGTTTTATCATAAAACAGGGTACTCTAAAGTATTCTTCCTGGCTGCACCGTTTTCCGGTTCATTACCACCCTGTGGGAGTACACTGAAAGGGCCAGATCTGTGGTTTATTTTGTGAGCCATGGCTAGGGGTACTGGATTTGGAGGATCCAAGTGGGACTGCCCCTGGGCTAGCAGCCTTTGCTCAGAGCCTGGGTGGAAAGTGAACGTTCTGTGCATTTTCAGATCTGAGCTGACTTGGGGTAAGCCAGCAGGGACCCCCTCCCAACCAACTCCCTTCCTCCTTCTCCTTCACTTCCTCTCTCCCTCCGCCTTCCCTGGGGATGATGGCCCAGCCTGCTGGGAAGGTGGGGACCTGACCCAGGGTGTGGGTGCTTGTGTGTGCATGTTGATAAGATTTTCCCCCTGAAGAAACATGCTCTGGCTTCACCCTGAACTTTAGCTTTGGTCTCTGAAAAGGTTTTGCAGAGTCTTGTGGGAACATAAACATTTGGCAGATTTCTTTCCCTGAAAGCTATTTCTTTTCTTTTCTTTTTCTGGGAACTTTGGCCAGTCAGATCAAGGCCCCTCCACCCTGCCCTCCTCCCTCCCCTTTGCCTGAGACACCCAGCCCCCTCTCTCCTCTCCAGAATGAAAACAAAGTTAACTGGTGTGTACTGGGAATCATCTCAGCGCAAACTGGGCCAGAAGAAAGGAGTGAGGCAAACAGACAGCTCTCCCAGGAGGAGAAATTACAAGGGGGAGGGGGAGAGAAAATAAGCAAATGGCATCAGTGGTGAAAAGTGAATTCCAGACATTTAAAATTCTTTTGGTTTTAATCATCTCACAGGCCAACCAGAGCAGAGCTGTGGGGGGAAGGGAAAAAATGAAAACCAGGGCCACCTACTCCCAGCTCGCAGGAATCTGAATGTAGAGACCTGAATCTCTGCCTTGTAGGCCCCCCAGCTTCAGCCCAGACCTCCATCCTCCAAGCCTCCTCAGCCAGGCTGAGAGGAAGGTTTCCTCCTCCCGACTAACCGGCCCCCCCTTTTAGCTCATTTTACAGGCTCAGTTTGCACTGGATTTTAAAGCACTGACCTTTCAGTTTTCCAGCCAGAGTGCAAGTTCCCCAAGGTCCTGGATTATGTTTTGTTCATAACAAAACACAACCAACAAACAACAAACCTCAGGCTTTTTCATAAGCTCTGCCAGGGCCCCCTCTGTGAGAGTTGGGGTCCCCTCAGAAGGGGGCTCTTTTCTTCATGTGTAGACTAGGACTGGTGAAGTGACTGAGGAGCCTTCAGAGGGAAAGGAACAGTGCTTTGTGGAGTCATTGGGGTTTCCTCAAGGGCTGCCCTGTGGGGGGAGAAGCAGGCCTTCCTGAGTCCCAGGAGCAGGGGTGGGGTCTCTTTGCCCCTTCTTCAGGGACAGGCTGGATCCAGCAGGAATGTCTCCATGTCTCCGACACTGATGGCTAGAGAGGGCAATAGGGCAGGGTTTGCAGCCTCTTCTTTTTCCAGCCAGGATGGGTGTAAAGGTGAAGGAGTGAATTGGAATCTTGTGAGCTAGTGCAAGGTGTTAAACAGCCAGGTCCACAGGGAATAGGATACCAGGGCAGCCAGATGTAAGCATATTTCAGAGGCTTTGTCCAGAATGCCCTTCTCTCCCTAGACTGAGACTCCTCCCCTTGTGAGCCCCATCTTTGTCCGAGATTCCTCCCCCAGCCCTCCTTAGTTGGCAAGTTCTTTCTGTTTTCATCTGGTAGAAACTCTTCATTCTCCTTGCCCACAAGTTGTGTTTTGCACTCCACCTCCACCCCCAACACCGCCATTTTCCTAAAAACTTTGATTCTTGAGCCTTTGGACTTTGGTCTGTTGTTTTTTAGTAGCACACTTTCCACCTCCCTCCACTTCCCACGTCCCCAGGGTAGGTCAGAGTCCTTCTTAGGTAGTAGTTGGTGACCTGGATTTTACTTCTGCAAAGCTTCTTCCTGGACAGCTCTTGCGTTCTTCCCAGCACTTCAGTCTGTTGGACTATGTAACGGCAGTACTCACGAGATGATGCCACTAGGCCAGAGGCCCACAAGGAACATGCTCCTCAGCTTCTGAGTGAAGGGCAAGTTCTGGGGTTCAGGCTGATCTGCTTCAATCCAAGACCTGCCACCTCCTGCTACTTGTGCCTTGGCCTTGTGCCTGTCGCTTCACCTCTTCATAGAGGGGAACCATCCACATAGATTGATGGTAACGACTGGATCAGGTAAGCTGTGTAGAATCTGTGGGTGGAACCCGAGGCGCTTTAAGTATACGGTGTATGTTAGCTCTTGTTTAGTTGAATCATTACCTTTTAGGGTACAGAGTAATGAAAATGACTGCGGATTTACAGTCAGGGTTCCATTTTTCTTCCTGACTTTCCTTGTGACTTTGGTCAAGTCCGTGCCCCTAAACAGCACATGGAATTCATATCATCCTAGTCTGTCTTCCCTCTCAGTGGGAATAGTGAATAGAAGTTAAAGCCCTCAAAGGGTCAGTTCTTAGGAAATGTGTGTGTATGGTTTTGTTTTTGCAGAACTGGGGATTGAACTCAGGACCTTGTGCTTGCCAGGCAAGCGCTTATTCTACTGAACTATCTCTCCAGCCCCAGGAAATGTGTGTTAAGTGAAAAGGGTTGAGTGTAGAATGCTGATCTGGCCCAAGCGGTGGAACACGCCTGGGCTCTGGGAGGCTGAAGCAGGAGGAATCCCAAGTTCCAGCCCAACCTGGGCAGTTTAACAGCTTAGCAAGATCTCTCTCAAGAAAAGTAGAGGCTCGTGGTGCAGCCTCTGAGCTTGACCTCCAGTACTTAAGAAACTGAACAGCTAATCTGTGAACACAGAAATTGGAGCTGAGGGTCCAGTGCCTTACGGGGTATGGAGGAACTAGGCCTGGTGGTGGGGACTTCCCTCTGCACTGGTATATTTAGCTGCGTCCCTGGTCTCTGCCCACTAAGAGTCATCGTTATGTAGACGTCACCAGATGTGTTCTGGAGAGTGAAATTGCTGTGCCTGAGAGCCATGGAGCTAAGCAGAGGAAAAGGTGGAACTGGAAATAAGTCTGCTGGTGTTCCATCCTTCATTTTTCTAAAATGCTAAAGTGTTGATATTGTGTTTTCTGTTTACGTTTTTGGTTCACTGAGGACCAAACCCAGGGTCTTCCCTCTGAATTACATTCCCAGCTATGTATGTATGTTACATTTGAGTCGGGGTCCCACTAAATTGCTAAGTTGTCCAAGCTGGGCTTGAACTTGTAAACCTCTTACCTCAGAATCCCAGAATGCTGGAATTGCAGGCATACACTACCACATCCAGCTTTTTACCCACATATTTAACCTTGACCCATATCCGGTAAAATTCAAAGATAAATATGAATTTAGGTGGAATTATTATTATTATTTTTTGTGTGTGTGTGTGTGTGTGTGTGTGTGGAACCGGGGATTGAACTCAGGCCCTTGCACTTGCCAGGGAAGCGCTTATTCCACTGAGCCATCTCCCCAGCCCCCCTCGGTGCAATTATCTTGAGGTGGAACTATTGTGTTCTCTAGCCCATTCTATTTATTTATTTAATATACCATTAATCTTTTTTTTTTTTAATCTGTTATTTATTTGGTCCAGGGTCTCATTTTGCAACTGGGATTCGTAGTGATCAAAGTGATCCTCCTATCTCAGCCTCCCCAGAGCTGGGATTACAAGTGTGTGCCACCATGCCTGGTTTCGGTGGCCAGCACGGTGTAGGGCTGGCGAGGCATGTGGTATGGGGGATCAAACCTGTGTCCTTGTGCTTGCCAAGCAGGTGCTTAGACCATGGAGCTATCTCCCTGGCCCTCTAGCCCATTTTAAAATGACAAGGTTTCCTACAAGTGACTCAAGTTTATCTTTCTTTATGGCAGAGTAGTACTCCACTGTATGTGTGAATACCACATTTTCTTCGTCCATTGACCTGTTGATGAGTGTATAGGGGGCCTCCAAGATTTAGCTATTAATGGATTGTGCTGTTATAAACATAGGTGTGCCTGTGTCACTATAATATGATCTTTTTTATAGTTTTATTTTGAAAAGTAAAAAACAAAAGCAGATCTTTTTTAATTACTTCAGGAAGTTACCTAGAAGGGAAATAGCTGGGTCAAGTAGAAGTGGTACTTTCTGATTTTTGAGGCATCTCCATACTGATTTCCATGATATTGTACCCTGAGACCATAATGTTAAGTGAAATGCAACCAGACACACAAGCTTAACTATCTCGTAGTATCTCTTATACTAGAAACCCAATTTACAAATAAAGAGCAAAATAAAAGATAAGCAAGGGCCACCAAATAGCTGAGCGGACTAAAGCACCCTGTTCAGGCTAGTGCAGGGGTCAGGATTTGATCCTGGGCTGCTGTGCCAGCCTCACCCTCAGGGTGCACTGAGACAGTGACTGAGACTGGGCGTGCTAGTCCTTGCCTGCAATCCCAGGGCTTGGGAAGCTGAGAACAGGAGGATCTCTGTGAGTCCAGATCTGTGTAGTGAGACCCTCTACTGCATACAAAAAAAAGATAGGTGGTAGGAATTGAGGAGATGGACAGTGTGGTTTTTCAAATGGGAAGGAGATCAGCAAATGGAGGAGGGGAATGAAAAGGGATGACGAAAGGAGTGAAGAGTTACACGAGGAGTGTAAGCAGGTTCTGCGCGTGTGTGTTCATTTTACTGCGTTCATTTTACGTGTTTTGTTTTGTTTTGCGGAACTGGAGATTGAACTCAGGCCCTTGCACTTGCCAGGGAAGCGCTTATTCCACTGAGCTATCTCCCCGGCCCTGTTCATTTTAAAAATGATAAGGTTTTCACATAAGCCGTAACTTACCTGTCCAAGGTTTGGGCTGGGAAAGAAGCTGGTGGCAAAGAGAGCCACCTGGGTGATCCATTGGGTGTGGCGGGGGTGGGGGAGCCCTCACTTCCTCTGGGTACAGTTAAAGTTTGTGGTGAGGCAGTGGGAGATCTAGCGCCTCTCTGCTCTAGGCAGGTAAAAGCTGAGTCCTGGCAATGCCACCACCAAGGACAGCGTCCTGTCCCAAGGGCCTGCTGCTCCTCCTGTCCGCCCTCCTCACAGCTCCTACCCTGCAGCAGCAGCTTGGACTTCTGTGCAGAGGGGCCCAGGGCTCCCCACACACAGTACAGTTGGAGTATCACAGGTTGAACCCAACCTCTGACTGTTAACAACAAAAGCCAGGACCTGGAGAGTGAGTGACTCACTGCCCCAGACAGGGACTGAAGTGCAAGTTCCACGTTAGCTCCCTCCCTCTCTGCCCCTCCATGCACACTGGATACTTCCTCTGAGTGTCTCCCCAGTTCTCCCTGCCTTCCCCCAGTGCTGGGGTCAGAAAGCCTTCTCTCAGGGTGGGGGTGGGGGTGACACGAGGGACCTGCTGTCCATTAATCTCTGGGAGATTTGAGGCCCAGAGTGGAAGGTGGTGATCTCCAGAGAATATAGTATGACGCCGCCGCTCTGGGGACTGCCGGCAGACTCCCCCACCTTCTCCAGATAGGCTCTTCTCTTTCAACCTCTGCCCCCACCCTCCTGAGGACCCCCTCGTGCTGTCATGGTAACCAGGGGATTAGGAACAGCGTGGAAGGCCCAGAGATATGGGAGAGGGCTTAGAGAGGAGGCAGGTGGAGGGAAGAAATGAGAGGAGGTGATGATAAGGAAAAGCTGGGTGGGGGACAAGAAGACCAGAGAGGAAGGTGAAAGGAAGGGGGAGATGAGAGAGAAACCTCATCCCTGGTAAGAGAGAAAAGGGAGGAGGGAGAGAGAGAGAGAGAGAGAGAGAAACCTCAACTTTTATTTAAAATCAGAGAGCAGTTGTACGCCTGGAGTTGTTGCTATGGCAACGGCAAAGAAAAGGAGATAGAGAGCTTGTGAAGCCGTGAAAACCCAATAGGGGTAAATGTTTAAAGCCAGGAACAAAAACCATTCAGAGATAATTAAGTAACAGGCTGCAGGTTCCACACTCCTGCCCGTCGTCAGGGGACTGGGCCTGAGATTCCAGCCTGCTTCTGCCTCTGACTTCTCCCACCCTCTTTGCTCTCCCTGGCTCAAGCCTGAGGATTTCCAAGACTCAGCTGGGGACCCCAGGCCTCCCTGACATCTTCCAGTGGGGCCTGCCCTCCACACTGCAGCCCCAGCTCCTCAGACTAAGGTTGGACAAGTTTTCTCTCCCTCACTCTTAGAAAAGCATAGCATTTGTAGGAGGAGAGTGGCTTTGGCCAGATCAACAGAAGGCTTTGTGGACACGGGGTCCTCGGTGGGTGATGGAGCCTTGATGCTGTGCCCCGGGTTCTCCAGGGTCAAGGTGCAGCTGCCCCTGGGTGTCCCTCACTCACTCCTCAGCCTGTGGATTGAGGAGATGCCTGCTCTTCCAAAGGGGAGGGGTCTTCCGGTCTGGCGCTGTGTTGGGGACTACAATACTGTGTTGAGTGCCACCTCTGATTCCCCCAGGAATGCTTCTTAGGAATTTTCCAGGCTAATCTTCTCAAGCCTCAAGATGGCCCAAAGCTAAGCTGGTATTGGGGGTAGGTATACTCTAGAGAATTTTTTTTTTTTTTTCCTTCCAAAGTGCTTTCTTCTTTTTAAAACTATTCTCGCTCAGGTTCCTAACTCTCACCCAGACAGCCCAATAACTAGCCAGTCCCTTACCTCACCTCCTCAGGGAAATAAATAATCCTTTCAGCACTGCCTCCCCCTCCCTTGAGATACCTCCTGAGGCCTCCGGAATATCAGAGAGGGCTGTGATGTCCTTTTTCTCTCTCATCTCAGGATGCAGCTCTGAGCTGGGGGCTAAAACAGCTCAGTCAGAAGAGTCCTGTTTTATGTCTGCAGCCCTCCCCCCTGGGCCTTTACCCACCTCCAGTCCTTTCCTGAGGATTCTCTTAATTTTATCCTTGGACTAAGCCAGAGAGGCAGAGAGTCTGGAACTGAGACCAAATGGGGTTGACCCCTGTAGGAAGTTTTTTACTGAGCTGAGCATTTGGCATAGTGCCATCCGCCTGCCTTGAGGAATGTTCTGAAGAAGCAGCCTTCTGAAACTCCTCATCGTGTTTATGGTAGGGATTGTTGTCTCCGATAAGGTTCAGAACATCACAGTGTCCTTTCAGGAGGAGCCACTGGAGGAAGTTCTGCAGTGGTACTTTTCCTAAGCCATTTGTTTATTTTTTTTGTCTTATAGATCCTATACATTGTGAAATGAATTTTGCATTTTTCCCTTTTTACTTTGACCGCTCGGAAGGTCAGAAATGAACCTTGCAGTTCATAGTTGATGCCCCACTTAGAATCTTACAACCTTTATTGAATATATTAGCTTTGCTGTCCTGTCAGTGTATTTCTTCTTTCTTATTCTCTTTCTCTGGTTCCCTACCATTTCCACCCAAGGTTTAGTTTCTTGTTTTAATTTATTTTTGTAACATCAGCCAAATACACTTATATCATTGCCCATATACATTGCTTCGAGTCTTTTATGGAAGATGTAAAGTAATTATATGAATTAAGTTATGTAAAACATACTTCTTAGTGCCCTGCAAATACTAATAGTTCAGCAATGAAAATGTCAGCTGCTATTTTAAGTAAACAAGTAATACGGATGGTCTCTAATCTTCCTTTAGAGGCAAAGATGGTCCAGAGGCTGCAGAGATGGTCCAGATTAAAGGCCGTCTGTAAATATAGATAACACCCAGCTGACCCCATACAAAGGGAAGTTTCTCATGGATGACACGCAGCTCCTGATTGTGTTTAACCTCCTTTTTTATTTTATTTTTTTCTTTTTTCAAACTTGAGAATGCATCAGGGTGATAATAATAATGATAATAATCAGATTTGCCCTGCTTATTAGAGTCGACTCAGACTGCTGTTCTAAATGAGTTTCTAATTCCCTGCTCACACCAAGACTGACAACCGAAACATTCTGGGTGGCAAAGGGACTTAGCTTGCCTGGGATCAGGATTTTTCCATGGAGAGTCTCCAAAGGGAGGAACCTGGATGTGAGGAATTGAGAGCTGACTACCTTTCGTGGGGTGGGTTTTGCCTCGCTGAATGAGGAGCAGAATAACCCTGGGGAAGGTGGTGGGCTAATGACACGAGTGGGACTGCCCTTCCCCAGCCTTGCACAACCCTTCCTCATTCTGGTGAGGTTGGATCTAGAGTTTTTGTTTCTTTGCCATGGTTTCCAGTACCTTTCGTTTTCTCCTGGGAGATTTTCGTAGCGGCCCTGTTGTGTTAAGGCCCACATTCACTGAGCTCTTGCCAGGTGCTTGGCCCTTGTAGTGTGTGTGTGTGCTGTGCGTGTGCCGAGCCCCTGCGAGAAGCCCTTACTGCTCAGAGTGAGATTCCAGCTTTTTCTTAAGATTTGCACAGCCCAGATAATGGGCATCTCTTCTGTCTTGTTCCCTCAAGGTTTTTGCTACTTGCTCTTGTGTTTTCTGCTGTCTTCCCCTCCTTCCTTCCTTCCTTCCTTCCTTCTTTCCTTCCTATGCAGTGCTGGGGAGAGAACCCTAAAGCAGCACTCTACCACTGAACTACATCCCCAGCCCTCTCTTTCCTTTTCACAAGCCCCATTTTCCTTTTCACATTCTCAAGGTCTTTCTCCATTTTTTTTTTCCCTACTAAATAAATTTTGGAAATGAGTTTTTTCCCTTTCTATCATTTTAGAAGAATCCCCAATCACTTACAAGGGCAAAGAAAAAAAATTTTAAAAGCTCAACCCTCTCAACCCCTCAGTTCTTTTCCTTAGAAGACAAAAGATCCTTCAGAATTAGAGAGGAAGAGGGAAAATGAGGAGAGAGAGAGAGAGAGAAAAAAAAAGATACCAGTTAAAAATCTTCATCAGGGTCAAAAACCTGACAGAAAAGCTTTGTTTAAAGGGAATGTGAAGGGGGTGGGGGAGCTGGCAACTGGCAACTCTCAACCTCAGAAGGCAAATATCTCGAGAGTTGAAGGATATCTGGAGATAGTGAACATTTCCATTGAAGTCAGGGAAGAACTTTGATTTCCTTTTTAACCAGAGCCTTGTCCTTCCAAGCCTGTAAAATGTGCTGAGAGGAAGGACTGGGGGCGAGAAGGAAGGGGAAGCAGGAAGCTGCCATTTTAGTTTCACCCTGGGTGAATTGCCAAGAGTGAAAGACTGAGAGGAAGCCGGCAAGGAAGGCTTTGCCCTGCTGGCTCTCCCAGCCATCCTGGCCTCCTGCTGAGGAGGGGATGAGCGGAGTGTGGGGTGAGTTGTGGGAGGCTGGTGCCACTGAGGGCCCTGTGGGTATTGCGGCCATAGACCTCTAGGCGTGAGTCAGGCCTGCCTGGGAATGGTGTGTGAGGGGTGCATGAGGAGAGCAGAAAGGAGAGGTGCCAGAGAGCTGGGTTCCCAGTGCTCTTCCTCCCTGGGAGTTTGCATAGGCCAGAATCAGTTGTCTTGTGATAGAGGGGAAAGAGAAAACCAGAGTTAGCATGGGACGTTGTTGAAGGGTGTCAAGAATGGGACAGCTAGACAAATCAGAAAACTGCGCAGCTGGACAACAAGAAGCCCTGGAGGACGGAGGTCAAGGGCAGAGGGGCCAGGAACCCATCCTTCCCAGAGGTCGAGGGCATACAGATGCTGCTTTCTGGGGGCGCGGGGGGGGGGGCACTGATGGCACAGCTGGAGCGGCTTTGGAACAAGTTGTGTCAAGTGTTTAAATCCCACATTCCTTTTCCCCAGCACCTGGTATCCAGCCATCGATTGATGTGTCATGCAAGAATATGAACTGATTTTAATATTAGCCTGAACAAAACACAATTAGAAAGAGGAATTTGCTTGTGCTGTGGTGGCTGCTGCAGCAGAGAAGTTACATAAGGGTCATTTAGCCAGTTTGGGAGCGTCTTCCCATTCCTACTCCCACGTGTGTCCCTGAACCAAAGAAGCAGAGGCCCAGAGGCTCTGGTCCTTGGCCGGAACAGACTCCCAGCCTGGGCTCCAATCAAAGACCGCAGTACCTGGTGAATGGCTAGGCAAAGGGGAACCAAGAAAGAAGGGGCAAAAGAGCAAAGAACAAACAGCAGGCTGAAGGGAGAAGAAACACAGGGCCTAGCCTCTGGAGTGCTGGAGGAGGACAGGAAGGGGGAGACGGCATTGAATGATCCTCAGGTAACTGCAGAAGGACGACATGGACGCAGAGGAATGAACCCTGCGGATGTCCTGTATTATTATTATTACACTTTCAGGCAGGCAAGGGAGTATCTTGGCAGGGACTGTGGGTGACTGGAGGAAGCTGAGGGAGGCGGTGGCGATGGGGGCAACATGGTCGGGTGACACTGGTGATGAATGTGAAAGCCGCAGAGGCATCCAGGCGTCCAGGCTGGGCTCCTCGCCGGCCCCTTCCACGGAGCTGTACACTCAGGGGCACTTAACTTGGGTGCGGGGAGGAGGCAGGAGTGGAAACTCCAGGCCTAATTGCTAGGTCTCTCTCAGCTCTCCCGGGGAACACAGGGCAGGAAATTCCTCAAATTCCAGGCTTGTAGGATCATTGCCCAGCGTTAACCGCAGAGCTAGGGAAAGAGGCCGGGAGGCAGAGGGAGCTGCCTTCTTCTCTCCATCTTCTTTTTCCTTCTCTTTCAAAACAGCAACAAATTGGAAGGCCTTGGAGGGGCTGATGGCTAAGAAAAAGGCCCTGCACACAACAGTTGCCTTGTAGAGAAAGTCCCAGGTCTGGGAATCCCAGGGAAGCTAGCCCTGAGTTGAGTAAGTTTGAGGGGGAAAATAGACTGTGGTGGACCGAAAGGACAGGAATTTTTTTCCCAAGATTATTATTATTATTTTTTTTTTAGCTCTCAGGAATGGTAGCTGGGAAAGGAACTTGTTTCAAGAGAACCTAGGCAAGAACTGTCTTGCAGAGAGCCTGGCAGGGCACACTTCTCAAGGGCCCTGGAGTTGACCAACATTTGCTCTGAGGGGGCAGCTAAGAAGGTCTCCTTCCTTTCTGAAGTTCTCATCTCAGCATACCAACACAGGGTTCCTTTCCACACACCAGCTCGCTGTTCTCTGGACAGCCCAGTCCCCTCTGTGTATGGTACTGGGGATTGAACTCATGCCTTTGACCCAGAGCTACATCCCCAGAGCTTATTATTGGTATTATTATTATTACTATTATTATCCCCAGGCCTGCCGTGCCTCCCACCCCCAGGCTGAGACAGCAATTGAGACTGGGTGTGGTGGTGCCAGCGTGTGCCTGTAATCCCAGCTCTTGGAAGGTTGTAAACAGACTGATCACTACGAGTCCGATCTAGTAGTGAGACCCAGAACACCCTGTAGACCCTCCCCTAAAAACA
>NW_004524659.1:135723-147231 GCF_000260255.1 Octodon degus | reverse complement strand
TTTTTGGGTGGAACCGGGGACTGAACTCAGGCCTTTGCCCTTGCCAGGGAAGTGCTTATTCCACTGAGCCGTCTCCCCGGCCCTTATTATTATTTTAAATTTTCAGACACGTTCTCACTAAGTCACTAAGCTGCCCAGGTTGCACTCAGACTTGCCATCTGACCCTCTGGTGTCAGCCCATCAGATTGCCGGAATCACAGTCCCGTGCCACCCCAGCAGACCTCTGTTTGGATTTACCTTCAGGTGTACCACATAAGCCGTTCTCGGAAGGCAGTCTTCCCAGCTTCCCCAAAGATTGATGATCTGCTTCCTTTGGGTTTCCAGAGTGAAATGCTTATACTGGGACAGATTCTGTTCTTAATTGTAGTGAGTTGTTTACCACCACTTCCTGTGTGTGAGACTGTGGTGCTCCTTCGGTGGGTACCCAGACTCCCTTTTCTATTTGTCTCTTCCTTCTCTTGTCTCTGCTCCAAGCACACACAAGAGTGACTGTCACACACTTCAGACCACGCCCCCCAAACTGCTTGTCAGGTGAATCTTTTTTCTAAGAGTGGCTTCTCACCCTGTAAGTCCCAGTAATGAATGTTCAATTTAAAGCCTGGTTCTTCTTCCAGTTCAGCACCTCTCACAGGATCATCACTTAATATGTGCCCAGAGAAGGTGCGCACTTTTATTTTTTCTAATATTATCTTCTGTGGAGCATAATTAAGTGTTGGTAAAAATTAATCATTGCGCTTTCCAATGCCAGAAAGAAATGACTTTTACATTATCCGCACCGCTGCTCTTCCCCAGTGGTGTGGTTAACCGAGATGCGAACGTTGTCATGATAACAGATGATGGAACCACTGGAAGGGCATTGGATTTATTGGGTCTGAGGAGGAAGATGCAGTGGCCCGTGTCCTCTGTAATGCTTTCTTCTCAGTCCCTAAACAGCCTGGGCTTCGCACGGAGCATCCAAAGCGTGGGGCTGCACCCTCAGCAGCAGCTAAACGTGGCCGAGTGGCTAGCATCGGGCAGGATCTCAACCCAAACCTCAATCATTCAGCTGATGCCCGGGCCCTTCAGCTCTTTTCTCTGGATGAGACTGGATGAGACTAAGAAGTCTCTCTATTCTTGAGACCTGTGTCTCTTGAGTGACCAGGACAGGATTTTCACCACCAAGAGGGGCAGAATTTGGCTGGCTGGGTGATACTGACAGGTGTCCTTGGTTTGCTTGATCCAGTCAGCTGGTGGAAATGTCATCACCTGCTATGGAGAACCCTGTCTGAGGCGTCACCCCCGTCCATGTTTCCTTCCTCACTCCTCTGTGGATGAACTGTGTGACTCTGAACAAGTTACCTAAACTTGCTGGGCTTTGGTAACTCCTCACAGGAAGAAGTTGGGCTAGACAGAGGCTCATTATACCTGTAACATTTTAAATGTGTAGTTGAGGTTGGAAAGAAAGTTGCAGATACACGACTGAATACTGTTTGTTTCTTCTACAGGTTGTAGGAGATAGATAGATAGATAGATAGATAGATAGACAGACAGACAGACAGACAGACAGACAGACAGACAGATAGACAGAGGCACCCACCTGTAATCTCAGCATTCTGGGAGGCTGAGGAGATGGGGATCACAAGGTCAAGCCCAGCCTGGACTTAAACAACTTAGGGATTCCCTGCCTCACAATAAAAAATAAAAGGACTGGGGACATAGCTCAGTGTGAAGGTCTTCGACTTAATCTCCAGTACTGCTTTTTATTTTATTTATTTATTTATTTTGTGGAACCGGGATTGAACTCAGATCCTTGTGTTTGCCAGTCAAGCACTTATCCTACTGAGTCATCTCCCTGGCCCCCAGTACTGCTTTTTAAAAAGTATATATGGCTGTGTATCTGTATATGTTCATATTTTTTTATTTTATTTTTTGGCAGAACCGGGGATTGAACTCAGGCCCTTGTGCTTGTCATGCAAGCACTTATTTTACTGAGCTATCTCCCCAGCCCCTGTCTATGTTTATATTTTTAACCCTCCTCCCATTTCCAGGGAAAACTGGGAACCCCCTTTTGTGGGTGTGGCAGCGATGGTAGGCTTTTTGCTAGGGATTTTGCTTAGCCCCCTGTCCAATTGTAGGTCCCGGAAGGTAAATTATGCCCGAGATAATTATGCCCGAGAAGGTAAATTGTTACCGAGATATATATAAGCAGCGGTGGATAAATACAATGCCACCTGAGGCGTTAAATTCAGAGGGGACAGGAAGTAGTGCCGGGTAGGGTGTGGATGGTGCCAGTTTGACCAGGCTTCCTTAAAGAGGTCATCCTGCAGCAGGACTTAGGAGGAGGGGACAGGGCCTGGGCAGCAAGGGAAGGAGAAACCCACACCAGAGCATGTGTGGGTCTGATTGGGGCTGGGGCGTGGCAGAGAGCTGTTAAAGCCTGTGCACCTGGATTCTTAGTAGGCTGCTTTTGTGAGTTCTCCAGAAGTAGGTCAACATAATGAAGTTTTGAGAGGCTGCATTCCAGTTTCTGGGCACAGGGACAGTACTCGGGAGAGCAGGAAACCAGGAGGATTATGAAAGCCATTGTCATCCAAATGAGATGGTCATGGGGTGCGAGCAGAGCACATTGTAAATACCTAGAGGAAGGGTTTCAGGACTTAGTTTGTGCCTCCCCTCATCCTGCATGCTCTGTTCTTGGGCATCGGCGCTGGAAGGGACTTCAGGGGTGACCTGGTCCTTGGATTGGAGAAGAGCTGCCACCTGCCCAGGCCACACTGCTGACTGATGTGGCTGGGGCCAGAGTCCCACCCTGCTCACTCCCTGCCCAGTGTTCTTTCTGCTACCCACCTATCAGATAATCTTTGTACTCGGTTTTCCTGTTGACTTTGCCCTTAATCCCGAGAGGGCTCCCCTGAATAGCACCACATTCAAGTACCCCAGAAACCCTACCAGTGGTACGCTGCCCTGTTCAGCTAAGAGCTGGGGCTTCCACTGATTCCTTTCCAACAGACCAAATCCAGGCCCTGAGGCTGAGCTCCCCAAACAGCCTCCTGAAGAGCTTGCACAATAACTGAATTGCAGGGCCACGGGAGAGGATCCCCAGGCTCAGGCTCGTACCACTGGGCTAGCTGCCTTGCACCCGTCCGTATCTGTATTGCTTTGCCAGTGTGAGGGGCTCTGCATGCCTGCTGCTAAAGCACCATGGACCCAGCATGTGTGCAGCCTGCCTCTTCCTGGGGCCTCTTCTGTGTATGCTCCACCAGGGAGGAGGGATCTTGCTTTAACCCAGAAGGAGAAGGGAGGAGCCAGTAGCAACCACCTTGAGTGATGTTAGGGTCTGCGGGTGTCTTCTAAAGTTCTTTCTGGAACCATGTGTGGCTTTCGTTTCTGCCCACACTGTATACAAGTTTTGTCTGCAGCTATTAAATGCCCCCCCCCCCCCCGCCCCCATAGGCAAAGTTCCTGCATGTAACATTTTTTCCTTTGGAAACCCTTTGGTCTTAGAAAGGGCAACAACAACCACAAGGCACCAATTTGCCTGCAGGAGCTCCTTCCATTCTCCCTGTAGTCAGTCCTTTGGGGGCGCCAGGGAGGAAGTGATAGGACAGGCTGGCTCCCTATGAGCTGGGCTAGGCCTTATTATACCATCTCCAAGGAAGCTTGCCCACACTCATGTTGGTGGGGAAGCCACCACAGTGTCAGTAGTCGACAGTATGCTTTCATTTCGGTTAGTTTCAATCTGGCAAGCATCATTAGGTGCTCAGGAAACAGATGACTGCAGTGTGGTTCCTTACCTTCCAGGAACACGTAGTTTTTATTTAAGAACATTTGTCTCAAATACAGCAAAGAGGCTCACAATGAGGAGAGGCACTTTGGGACAAAGAATCAGAGGCAGACTAATGGAAGTCCCCTGATGCCCAGACAGAGCTACCAGTTCTCTGTCCTCTGACTGACGGACAGTTCAGTATGAGCCAAAGTGCACAAGAAGAAGAAAGAGACTTGGATGTCCTCTCAGCTTTGCCATTAATACTCTAGAGTGTTCCTCAAGGGTAAGCCATTTAACTGCTCTGGCATCCTAACTCTTAAATGGGGGTGAGATTAGTTTCTTAGATGTCCTTTTAGCTTTAAGGGCAGGTCAGTCCTGGAAGGCTTCTTGGAAGAAGTACAGCTTTAGACAGTTGAAAAGAAATGCTGTACTTGCGGAACCGTCCCAAGTGATATCATGCAGAGGTGGAGATAGGAAGCAAAAGGAAGAAGCAGATAGAGACCCAGGGGTTGGCACTGTGAGCGGGTGGAGCTGGGGTGGGTAGGCCAGGTAGAGAGGCCCTGGGCTCCAGCTGTGGAAGACCACACCTCAGAGCATGAGCTTCCAGAGGAGCTCAAGGAGCAGAGTCCAGCCTGCGGGGATCCAGATGCTCTCCCTACGGCATACCCCTCCCCGCTCCAGAGCCACAAGGCCACCTCCCTGACCTCAGAACCCAGAGCTGCTCACCACTAGCGACCAGTTTTAGAAGGAGAGGGGGTGGCGTGGCAAAACCAAAGGGAGTAACTCTTTCTGTGGTTGGAATTTCTTACCCTAAACTGTGGAAACTGGACCCAAAAACGAGGTCTTTGCTTCAGACTTCCTCAGCAACAGCTGTGGGCAGCCCAGATGTTGCTGGCAGGTGTCATGTAGGTGACCCAGCATGACTCCTGCGCAAAGCCTGTGCTGCTGCCTTCACCCTCAGGTCCCTTTTTGTCCCCAAGGGTCTGACGCTACCAACTGCTGCTGGTCCTGAGTCCAGTCTTCACCTGCAGGACTAGCGACTAGCAGGGCACGTAGGCTGAGCAAAGTCAGATGCGTCCTCCCTGCCCTCCCACCAGGAGACGGAAAGAATGTACACAAATACTTCCTCCAGTGTGGGGGGAGTTGGGAGAGGAGGAGGATAGGAGCTGGAACCAAGAGAACGGAATAGGAAAGGAGATGTGGTCAGAGAAAAGAGTTGGAAATAAGTGGAGAAGGCAGAAGTGGCACAGGGTAGGGCTGCTGAGGGCTGGAGCAGGAGAAGGGCAGAGAGAGACAAGAGCAGGGAGGGCTTGACTCTAGGACTCCAAACTGTGGTTTAGGGAGAAAGCAGGCAGGGAGAAAGAAGAGAGAGGAGGGAGGAAACGAGATGGGTGAGGGAGCACGGCAGCTGGGAGCCCAGCACAACAGGAAAAGAGAGGCCAATAGGGTGAGAGGTGGGAGAGGGGACCGGCAGCAAAGGAGCTGGAGAGGAGAGGGCAGGCAGACTGGCAGAGGAGGCATGCATGGCTGGTTTAATGAGCCACTCTGCTCTCCCACTCCCCAGGAGAGGCGACTACTAATTATGCCTCCAGCCTCCCGGGTAGGCAGAGGTTAGGAGGGCGGAAGAAATGCCCTAGCCAGGGAGAAGGGCTGAGGGCCTTGGGGTGGGAGCAGGTAGGAGTGCTGAGCTGGCAGGATGGCAGATGGGACCTCTGTCCCACCTCGCTCACCCAGGCCTCTCTGGATGAGCATGCCTTTTTTTACTTGACGCCCTGGCACCGCTCTCCTTTTGGATGGATGATAAGAAAGCCAGAGTTCATGTGAGGAGGTGGCAAAGAGAGCAAGGAGCTGATTTATGGCTTTCTTTACCCCACATCTCTGTGGGGCCTCTTTCTCTGCCCTGTGTCTGCCCTGGTGCTTCAGTTCCACATGTCGGAGGCACCGAAAGCAATCCAAAGCCAAGTGCAACTCCAGCTCCTCCCTGCTCTTGTCCTGCTGGAACTAGGAGATAGTTTAATCATTCATCACCCATAATTGCTTGTCTGAGTGATTGATCCCCTGTGGGTCCCATGGAGTGTAACCAGGTGAGTGGGAGACAGCTCCTATCCCATGAGGGGCTTATGACCTAATTGGAACTTGTGCGAGATGGGGAACAGCAGCATCTTTAGAGAAATCCGGGGGAATCAGACATTGGATATAGAAAGAACATGGATGTTGAAGTCAGATATACTTGGTTATAATCGTTTAGTAAGTCTTGGGTCAGTTTCTGAACATGTTTATTTATTCATGCGAGGAGAGATGCACAAGTTATACTTACTTCACAGAAGAGTCTGACACAGAGAAGTTAAGTCACTGATCTGAAGTCTCACAGCAGAATGGGGCAGAACAGTAGGAGTAGAGTCAGAGACTACATTTAACCCACAATCCACATCCTTTCCTGGAAATGGGGGTGATATAACAGAGTGCCTGAGTGTGGGGAGAATTAGGCCAGCCCAAAGCGCTCGGCACATAGTAGGTCTGCAGTATGTTTATGTCCTCTCAGAGCAAAGCAGTAGATGCTCAATTGTCCTGTGAGTAGAATATCCAGAAAGCTCAGAGCAAGGGCAAATTGCTTCTTACTAGGGTGTCTGGAGAAGGTTTGACCTTCAGGGAGAATTAAGAGGATTTCAGTCTTAGGGATAGAGCAGGGGCAGCCCCAGGGAAAGAATGATAATCTAGAGACCACTTCAAAAAAGACTAGCGCTCCTGCTTTCCTACTGTGTTCCCATGTGGGTTTTCCTAACGCTATTTCTGTTCCTCCTCCGCCTTTCCATTACTATCAAGTCCCTAAGAGAAAACCAGCTCACTTCTGCCTCCAGGCCGAGAACTTTCCAAGTAGGCAGCCCTGTCTCTCTCCACCATGGACCCTTGACCGTTACCTCCTGCAAAACTACCCACACACTTGTCTCAGGCCTGCTCAGGGACTCCTAGTGCGGAGTTCGCAGGATGTACTCTTGCTTACATCCTTTGCTGGGGTGCGTATGGTTGTGTGGGTGTGCCACCCAGAGTGGCCGGTGATGGGTTCACGCCACTTCAGTGAGATTTAGGGAGAGTTTGGGTTATTCCTTTCTTCTTTAGTGTTCCCAAAGCTTTCTAGTTGTAGCTAGCAGCAAGTATTTACTCTGTTTGCTGATGCTGTGCAGGCATCGTGCACCACACTGTGGTTACAGTGAATGAGATAGTTTCCGTCACTGGGGAAGGAAAGCCCAGGAGGCATTTTCCTAATCTGAAGTTTTGGAGTACTACCATATCTTAGGGGTTTGCTCAGTTATATTTCAAATTTACTTTTCCCCTGTAAAAGGGGTGTGTGTGTGTGTGTGTTGTGTCCTGGGATTGGATTTAGGCCCTTGTGCATGATCTACAGTCCCTGTCCATATTTCTTTCCTTTCTAAACCATGTAACTGATACACAGTACTTTGCATGTACTAAGGATTTCACAGCCCCTTTGTTTAATTTTCGCTAATGTCCCATAAATAGTTACTACCTCTGTTTTATAGACGGACAAACTAATAACTAAGACAAATTCTCTTTCGCTGGATCTAGGATGCAGAGCCTGACCTTTTTTCTGGATATTAGTGTGTGTTCCGCTGCGCAGCCCTGTCTGGTGGAAGTTACCTTACCCAGAGGGCTCATTTGCCTTTAAGTTGGAGTAAATGACCTTTAGCTTCGTGGTCAGCTGCTCCAAGTTTTATTAAGCACATAATTGCATCTGGCTGTGTGTGGCTGTAGTGTGAAGAGATACCTGTGGCCCAGCCCTGCCCTTGGGTGCTGTCCGTGCACCAGAGGCATAGGTAGGTGTGGGTAAACCTGGGCAGGGCTTGTGGGCTGAGAGCAGGAGAGCAGTAGCCTAACAGCAAAGCACTGCACAGGGTGCACGCCTCGCACAAGTCCGACAGGGCGAACAGCTCTGGCCAGTCCGCCTGGGCAGATGTTCCAAGCGTGGGACCACACGAGCACATTTTTACACAGGGGCCATGCTAATCTTCTCTGTATCGTTCGAATTTTAGTATATGTGCTGCCGAAGGGAGCACAAGAGTGCATTTTTGGTAGTCATTCTAATCTTCTGTCTTTCCTGCTTTGACAGAAGCTTAGGTGTGTGCGTGTGCACGCACGTGTGTCTGTTTTAATACTTCTCTGCAGGCAGCCAGTGTGCAGTTGGTTGTAAGGCAAGCACTTATGGGAATCCTATATTTAGATAATGAGGGGAAAATTTTCAGACCTCCTGTGGCAATATATCGAAATTTATTCTCCTCCAATATACATCAAGTTTATCTCTTAGCTCTGAGTTTTTATGAGATCGAATGAGTACCTGTAATACAGGAGAGAAAGCACGAAATAGCAACTCTGAAATCAGAGGAATGCTAATTTTAATCCTAGACCTAATATTTAGTCAGACTTACGACACTGGCTGAGTTATCTGAGCTTGCTGAGTCTCACTTGCCTCATGCAAGTGGGGAAATTATCTCCACCTTCCAGGGCTGTGCAGAGAATTAAGTGAGATTGTATGTGTAAGGCACTCTATAACCAGATGGCTTAATGTGTTTTCGTTAAATTTTTAATTTTATACTTTAGGAGGTAATGCATGTGGTACAAAAATTCAAAAAATGCAAAAGGGTGGAGAGTAAAAATAGCATTTTCTCACTGCTGTCCTCTAACCACTATTTTTCTTCTCGTCATGTGTCTGAAACCTTAAGGATCCCTGTATATGAGGCAGGGTGAGGTTTAGGGTCTTTGAGGCCCAAGGAGTTTAAACAGGTTACCTGAAGTCACCCAGATGGACATGGTGAGATTGGAGCCTAAAGCCTCCTGTCCCTGTCCCAGCTTGCTGTGTTCTGCATTTCTCAGTAGAAGACATCACCAGCGATGACGGGCCCCGAGTTGCAAAACTGTATGACTTTGGGTCGTCGATTCTTTTGAGAATGTTGTGGAAGTATGGCTTCCTTTCTTCCCCACCCCATGAAAACATGCCATTTAGACTCTTCTTTCTTGCAAGTAATTTGAGATGATTCTTCTACCATTAGAGGCCCAAGACCCCAAACCATTTCAGCGTTTTCTATATATACTCAAAGGACTTCAACTCTATGGAACTTCTGTGGGGGGCAGAAGCACATGACCAGGGACCTGTAAGCCAAGCCCACTCTCCAAGAAGCCCAGGGTTCTGAGTCAGAAGATCTGGGTTCCACTCTTGGCCATGGCATCATGACATGTCTTAGTTTTGTGACCTAGTTTTGGGCGAGTCGCAGCTTCTCTGAGCTTCATTTTCTTCATCTATCAAAGAAAAGTTGGTGTTCTCTGTCCGCAAGGAGTTTTGAACTCACATTTGTGAAGTCATTTTCCAAAGGATGAAACTGTAAGCAAATCTGTGGTCTTACTTCTCCCTGAATGGCCTGGGGTGGGTGAGGAAGCCAGAAAGAAGTACTTGGAATTCTACAGAGCAGCTTGGAGAGCGCCCCCTTTCTCTGGATTGGGCTTCCAGAGTCCAAGGCCCCAGCCCTAGGTATGAGTGCTGACTCATGTGGTTTTGAGCATTCCATCCTCATGTCTTGGCTTCATCTGCTTATCCCAGTACAAAGTGAGCAATAATCCCATTATCAAGACGTGTCTCATTAAGACATCTCTAAGATGGAGCTAGCAAACAGCCTGGTAGAATGGAGGCTGCTGCCTGGGCAAGCTCTCCCTCCCTCCCCTGTTCATTAATGATTATGGGAGGTTTTATTCCCCCCAACAAAAGTGTTAATTAGACATCATTCTGAACAGGGATATTACACAAGTGAATTAAACTCAAACCAATCAACAAGCCAGCTCTGTGCTTCAGGTCCCCTGAACGAGAAGGGAATTGAAGGCTGTAATGGGAAACAAATGGTGGGATGTCTTCCCTAATATAGAATAATAAGTAGGAAGGTTCCCTTCAGCTCTAGCATTGCTTCTTTGCTGACGGATTCCTTATCTTGCTGCCTCCTCTGCCTTATTGTTTTCTCTTTATCCTTCTCTTTCTCCCTTCACGCGCACACACACACATATCACACACACACGTCCTTACACCTACACCTATGAGGCTTAAGAGAGTCAGCATTCCATTTTTGTAACTGACATAGACTTTGTTTTGCTAGTTCCCAATGTCCTCTGTGGGTGTGAGGACTAGGTGAAGTTAGAAAGAGACTGTTGACTAGGAAGACCCCAAATCCAACTCACTTTTGTCATTTACCACCATTGATAACAAGTCCTCGAAGCATTTCTTTCTATCTATCTATCTATCTATCTATCTCTTTCTCTCTTTTTTCCTTTCTTTTCATTCATGTATTTGATACAAGGTCTCACTATGCAGCTCGGACTCAGTGATGCTCCTGTTTTCAACCTCCCCAGTGCTGAGATTACAGGTGTGCACCACCATACCAGCACTTAGTTGCTGACACAGCACTCCCTGGGGGCAGAGCCTGTGGGGGCTGGTGTGGCATGCGGGACCAAGGATCGAACCCTGGTCCCTGCGCTTGCCAAAGCAGGCACTTAATCCAATCCACTGAGCTATCTCACTGGCCCCCTCGAAGCTTGTAGAGCCAGCAGGCTTCTCCTCAGAACACAGGTGTGTGCACTGCAGGTGAAAAATGTCTGTCTATTGAGTCTGGATTGGTGCTGCCTTCCAGGAACCTCTGTGGCCTGGCAGAGCCTTCCTGGTCTTCTTTGCCCACTGTGGACAGCATGGGCAGACTTAAGGGGAGAGTTTTATTCCTTGTGATTTGAAGGCTTCCTGCTGACTCAGGGAGAGGTGATAGATTGGAAAGTCTTAAAAGCATTTGAGTATGAACCAGATAGAACAAAATTAAGTACTGAGCATTTGGTATGTAATGGTAACTGGGTGACTGAATCTGCTGGGGAGACAAGGGCAGCAGTGCGGAGAAGCTGAGCAGATGTTGGGAGGATGTGCTGGGTCTCTCCAGTCAGAGCAGGAAGCCCCTCATCACCTGAGAACAGAGAGATGAGGTCAGAGTACCAGGGAGTGGTGTTATGTGGAGTCTTCTCCTAGTATTTCAAGGCCTGGCACATAGGGTACTTAAACAGATTGGTGAAGTCTATTAAGTGCAAATGGGCTGTAAAGGAACTGGAACCCCAACCTCTTGTCTCTGAAATTAGTCAGAAGGGAATTGAACTGGTGACTCAGGCCTGTAACCCCAGCACTGTGGTTGGCTGAAGCAGGAGGGTCAGAACTTCAAGACCAGCCTGGGCAGCTTACTGACTTAGGGATATCCTGTCTCAAAAAGTAAAAGTAAAAAGTGGGCTGGAAATGTAATTCATCGTGAAGGCCCTAGGTTCAACCCACTAGGGGAAAAAAAAAAGCTTTTCCTGTGAGCAGCATGAGGTGACCTGTGAAAATGGTTCGCTACTTTCTCAACCCAGAAAACTCCACAACATAATGAAAATAAAAAGGCTCAAATTTTCGCATTCGCTTTAAGAACACGCATGAAACTGCCAAGCCCATCAGGGGTATGCATATCCGAAAGGCCACCAAGTATCTGAAAGATGTCACATTAAAGAAACGATGTGTACCATTCTTACAGTGGTGGAGTTGGTAGGTGTACCCAAGCCAAACAGTGGGGCTGGACATAGGGTCAGTAGCCCAAAAAGAGTGAATTTTTGCTGCACATGCTTAAAAATGGCAGAGTAATGCTGAACTTAAGGGTTTATATGTAGATTCTCTAATTATGTTTTTTAAAGGCTACCTTTCTTAT
>NW_004524659.1:100800-101789 GCF_000260255.1 Octodon degus | reverse complement strand
CTTGAGTCCAGTAAATCCAGTGGCCTGTCCCTGTGTGCACCAGACGGCCCCTACAGTCTGCTCAGATGCAAGGAAACCAGGCCAGACTCTGGCCACTTGAAAGTCCCATCTGGGTCTCTGGAAAGAGTAGCCTTTGGCTCTCCTCCATGTACCCCTGTCCTTAGAGGTACGCATGGCAGTGCTGTGACCAAGCAGACTGGGAAGAGGGGGCAGGGCTGGCCTTCTGCCTGTGGCTTGGGTTTCCTGGGACAAGAATGGACTGGAAGGGGAGGTTGGTGGGGGTGGGCAGGAGCATGGAGGTGATCATAGCTCTTGGATACTCGGACATTTGTCTAGGGGCACAATTTGTCATTTTGGATGCTTTATCTGATATCCAGAGCGCCTGACATCTTTCCAGCTCTTCTTCCAGCAAGTCTTGTTTTTTGCGCCCTGAAGCCTTACCTGTCAAAGTCCCTAAAGCCATTCACATCCAGATTTGTCATTGTTGCACTCTGGCCTGGACTCCCTATATACCTGTCCTGCTAGTCAGCTGGCCAGCTGGCCGGGCACTTTCCCTCCTGGGAGCTTTGGCCCTAAGGGCTTCCACAGGATGCCCAGGGTTTGCATGTTTCTTCTCTTTCTGTCCTCACTCCTGAACCCTAGCTCAGTAGCGCTGTCTGTCTGTCTCTCTCTCTCTTTCTCTCCCCCCTCCCTCCTGTCCTCCCTCGTTCTCTCTCCCCCTCTTCTATGTGTCTGTCTCTGTCTCTCCCTCCCTCCCTCTCTCTCTCCCCCTCTCCCCTGTGTCTTTTTGTCTCCCTCCCCTCCCTTACCCTCTTCCTCCTCAGTCAGAAGTGCCCATCTCTCCCTTTATTCTGTCTATACCCCCTTTGCTGGCCCAGCCCAGAAAATTCAAATCCTCTTTTCTCTGAGAGAATCTAATGTGAGGGGACTCTCTGGCTGTTGTATTTTTCATAGAGCAGGAAGGGAATGGCTGGGATGGGGGAAGAAGG
>NW_004524659.1:94894-99295 GCF_000260255.1 Octodon degus | reverse complement strand
AGAGTGTGCTGTAATGGCAAGTGCAGCTGCTCTGGACCTGAGAGACCTGAGTTCAAATCCTGTCTCTGTCATGTGACAGTTATACCTTCAGAGCCTTGCTTCCCATTTCTGTAAAATGAACATAATAAGTGCCGCTATGCAGTGAACTGTTACGCTAGGAGCAACCTCTGTGGGCCATGTGTTTTGGGGCCTGGCACACAGTGGGCATCTTGTAATTGGGCGTATGTATTATTGTATTGAAGAGTGTTGCTAGGGGTGAAGGGACAAGAAAGATAAATCATAGCTTGTCTCTGTTCTTAGCAGCTTCCAGGGGAGTAAAGAAGCAGAAGCACACGAGTAGCTTTTAACACAAGCCAGGCTCTGATGAGCACTTTAACCAACAGCCCAAACAGTACAGTGGGAGACTAGGGGAAAGAAGCATTATGGGGCCGAGACTAAGAGCCTTGTGTTATGGGGTAAGGGTGCCCCATAACTGAAGAGAAGAGAGCCGAGAGAGAGCCAGGTTCCTAGTTCCCACCTGTCCCTAACTTTGACAAGGTCCCTGATCTCCATGCACCCTCCGTTGCCCTCCCAATTCCTGCTCCGCAATCTTTCTGGCTCTGACCTCCTCTGCCTTACTGACTTTATTCAACTATTCCCCAGCTTTGGAACCCTGGCCAAGCCTTCAGGAATCTCCTGGTAGAAAAGCCAGAGGGCCCCACACCCACGTGTCACAGAGTGGTCACTCTGTGGTTCCCTGGGCAGGAATCTCTCCCCCTGTGGTCCATACACCTCCCTGCCCACCTCTCTTGGTCTCCATCTCTGCTGTCCTTCTCCCTTTTCCCCATGGTGCTGGGGATGGAACCCAGGGCCTTGTACTTGCAAGGCAAGAACTCTTACCACTGAGCCACATCCTTAGCCCAGTCCTTTCTTTCTGCCCTGGTCTGAGTGTTTAAGAGGCCACTGCACCTTTATCTAGGAGCTTTTCCTGGACCATTGGATGAGCTGGTGTCTTTCTGACTGGGAGCTCCGCCTCCCTTGTTGCCCCCTCCCTCTGCCTGTGTGGGTGTCCGTCTTTGTCTCATTTCTCAGCCTCACTCACACCTCTGACAGTCTTGTGGTGGGGCTGGTGTGGGGTGGTGTGTGTGGGGGGGTGTATGTGTTCATTTGTGCTCTTGCACGCCATGTGCACAGTCCGGTGTTTCTCTGCCTTCATGTGGCTGCTTAGGAGTGCATCACATGTGTGATGGTGTCTAAGGCCGAGAGGGAGATCAAAGCAGGTGGGAAGTCACTTGGATAAACCCACAGAAGTGAGCTGGGCTCAGAGGTGAGGTGGAGGGCGGGCTGATGCTACCCAGGCGCTGGTGTTTTCACTCTCTGCGGTCAGACTGGCCCTTCCTGCTTGGCCCCCACCTGGCACCTCACCCTGCAGCCACACATGGAACCTGTGAGGAGGTGGTGGGAGGCTGGCACTCGGGACCTCAGAACCACGTGCAGAGGCACAAGCACCGCCTGGTGGGTGCTGTGCTGAGTTCTTGGCACCTTCTTGACACTCTCAAGGGTGGACCAATACCCTGTCCCTCTTTGCCTAAAACCACCAAAGCATCTCCGCTCTCCTGCGAACAAGCTGCTGCGCCGGATACTGGCAGCTGCTGCCCACTGTCAGGCATTGCCCTCCGCTGCTCTTCAGTTCTTTTGTCCTCCTCATCCTCACAGTGGTGCCTTCTAGACTCCAACTCTCACCCTTCCGAGCTGTGCACTACACCATTTTGTCAAGGAGCATCCAGAGACTGACTCCAAGCTCTTTTTCCTTCAAGTCCTGGCCCACTAGGAACGTGTCACTCCTCTCCCTCCTGCTGGGCTGTGCCTTGACATGGGGGCTGTGACCCTCACCTGGCTGTGTGTGGAAGGGATACTCTGCCTCCTTTCTGGGTGGGGGTGACACCAGGCAGGACTGTTGAGGTGGGCATTTGCTCACTTGTGCTCTGTCAACCACAGGATTTATGTGGGATACCTGCGGCCGTGTCTGGCAGCTGAGCCTCAAAGGATGTAATCTAGAAGTCAGGAAGTTGCCCTTGAGCCAGGCAGGGAGGGTGGCCAGTGTTGGTGGCCAAACAGTTCCTACTGGAGTGGAAGTGAGAAGTGAAAACATCAGGCTGGGAGAAATTGCAGGCGAATCGTGGAGGACTTCCCAGAGGAGGTGACTGGTCCCAAGAGAAGGGAAGAGAAGAGGGCACCTCACCAAAGCTTGGATGACAAAAGCCTGGTCTATGCAGAGAGAGCAGAACGAGGTGAGAGGGGCCTGGGGGCCTGAGCCATCCGGGGCCATCTCCATTGCTATTCTGGTTTGGGGGGCTTTTTGGGGGCGAGGAGCACTGCTTGTGACTTTCACACACTCAGAATCTCAGCGGCCCTCCTGGAGTTCAATTTTGAGACTCCTTATTGTCGTCGCTGTGCTGCGCTGGCTCATCATCGCTTCCATTTCCCTTCTTTTAAGACTACATTTTACTTCCCAAATCCCCACAAAGATAGCTAACATCTCCTTTATCACCTCCCTGTTCTTTCTCACGCATTCCTTCCAGTTGTCTCATTTGAGTTGTCTAAGTGCTCATGATGAGTGCTGACCACAGCCACCATTTGGTGGGTACATGGAGAGGGCGTACCAGGCGCGGTGAACAGCCTTCGAGGTGGACATTATCATTTCCCAGTTTACCGAGGAGGAAAAGAAGGAAACTTAGTAACTTAGCCGAGGTCCCTCGGTTAGCAAGCTGCTGGGGTGCAGTGTGCATGTCAGCCCGCCCTGTGCCTCAGCTCCTCGCAACATGTTTATAGAGCGAGGAGCTTTGCAGCCTGCTCTAGACCTGCCACTGTGCAGGTGGTGAGCAAATGCAGGCCTGACCACGAGTGACAAGCCTGAGGTTGCCTGTTCCTCCTCCCAGAGGGATCTCTGTTCTCTGACTCCTGTTGCAGGGTCAGCTGTCATCCAGCTCCCAGAGGACAAAAAGCCAGCAGCTCTCTGTCCTCTGGAGGCTTCCACAAGAGACCAAGGTGTCCAGGCACCACACAGGAAAGCTGTGCACGTAAACTGTGTCTCTGAGCCAGGGCTTACTGGTCACCCCACTCTCAAGCCCTTGGCTTGGCCTCCAGGGGCCATGGGAAGGAGAAATGTGTGTGCGGAGAGTTTGCAGCATGTACTGTACTGGAGGAATGTGCAAGAATATGAATAAATTTGAATAATAATGAGGGCAGTGCCTGAATTAATAATACTGGCGCTCACCTGACCCACCCTTCCCCCAGGATCTCAACACCTACCACCCTCGTCCTTCAAAACGTGGGTGAGCCTTATGCTTTCGATAAGAAATGTGTAAAGCCAAATCAGGTCAGGTATGGGAAAAGGACCTGTTTCTTTGGGCCCTGCAGACTTAAAGAGCCAAATAAGTCCATTTAACCAAGAGTAAAGAAAGACTCTGCTTTATATTATAGCATATTGTGACCATTAGGCCATGCCTGGCACCACCGCCTCCACCTCCTTTGTGGCCCATTCAGCCTTCTAGGCCCACAACCAATGAGGACAGCTGTCCCATATTCACAGAGACTGAGAGGGAAAGGACAGCATGGCTCACTGCCTTGGTATAGAGTTCTCATTCTGGTGGAACAGATAGGAGAAACACCACAAACACCGGCCCACCAGCTGCCCTGGGTCTCCTAATAAACACGCAGGCTTAAGCCCCATAGCTTGAGATAGGTAGTCCTGTGGCTGAAGCTACAGCAGGAGGGCTGGGTGACGGACCAGAGGTGCTTGCTCAAGGAGCGAAGGGGTCGGTGTAGGAGGGCTTCCTAGAAGATGGGAAAGTGGGGCAGATTAGAAAAGGGGGAGAAACGGGGCTGGAGGAAGAAAAGAAAGGATAAAACTAGGATCCTGGTGCTGGGAAATAACGTGGCAGTAGAACACTTGCCTAGCACTCACAAGGCCCCGGATTCGAACCCTGACCATGCCTCTCCAGTGGTTTAGAGGATGGTCCAGAAATGGTGAGGTATGGGTCATATTGATTTGTACAGAGGAACCCTAGCAGATCAGAAATATTGGGGGAATCTGGGTATGGAAGAGGCTGACTTTTGGGATTGCGACTTCTGAGAAGGCTTTGTGCTGGGAGGGAAGGAGGAAGGCGCTGCTGGGGTCTGAAGAGCTCTGATGCTGGTTACCTGGGTGTGATGGGGGTTTCCCCTCCCCTCTGCTCTCCTCCTCCTGCTTCCCCTCTGTGCTGTGCATGGCCTGTCCCGCCACTGGGGCCAACCAGTGATGGAGTGAGCTGGTGGGTGGGAGCAGTGGGGAAGAAGAAACCCACAATCCAATTCCCTGCTCCATTTAGGCTCCACAATTAAAGGCAATTACTCTGCAGTTCTCTAATCAAATGCTCCCGG
>NW_004524659.1:93210-94294 GCF_000260255.1 Octodon degus | reverse complement strand
CACTGCACTGTTGCTGTGATTGCTAAGCACTTTGATGCCTGAAACCCACCCCTGTGGGCCATGGGGACAGAAGAGAATGAAGGGTAAGCCCGTGCCATGATGGCTTAGAGGGAAGGGATTGGCGCCGAAGTGGGGCAGAGAACAAGCCTATCTCCCTTGTGCAGGGAGGTACTGGGAGCTGGAGTAGGGTGGCCTCTTGGCAGAACCCCTATCCCCTTTTCCCCTGTCACCTCCTTACCCAGTGATCACTTGGGTTTTACCAGGGACCCAGACCCGCTTCAGCCAGGAGCCAGCTGACCAGACTGTAGTGGCCGGACAGCGGGCCGTGCTCCCCTGTGTGCTCCTCAACTACTCTGGCATCGTGCAATGGACCAAAGATGGGCTGGCCCTGGGCATGGGACAGGGCCTCAAAGGTGAGTGGCCTCCCTACACGCAAGCAGGGACATCTTCACCCTCGCCTCTCACTCCCCACTGAGACTCAGGGACTTGCTTACCGTGCACGCGGCCTCCCCTCGCCCTCTCCCCCTGAGCTCTTCTTCTCACACTGTGAGTGAGGCAGTGCAGAGCCCGGAGATGGAGGGAAACCCAGAGACCTGCGAAGATGACAGCTGCAGCCAACAGGTTATGCAGGAGGTGTCAGGACAGTACAAGCCGGGGCCCGGGGTCCTTTCTATGTTCCTCGAGTGCTGCATGCAGGCCAGCTGTGCTCCACAATCTCCTTCCTCCTGCCAAGGCCATGTGCTCAGGGGCCTAAAGCTCATTTTAGTGTCAGCCTGAACACTTACTTATTCATTCAACAGGCATTTATGTAGTCAATGCTGAGAAACGCAGTGACTCACTCAGGATCAAAGAACCAACCTCGTATGTTCCTAAGCAAGTAAAGAGGCAAGCAGGAAGGCTGCTCCGGGACTGGGGAGGGCCTGAGCCCTAGCCCCCCTCTATCCCCTGTCAGCCAGGTGCCCTAAGGAAAGCCACTGTCACTCTTTCCCTCTCTGATATTGGGAACAGGCATAACAGTCACAAGACAGCCTACCTTCAAAGTGCCCCTGTAGGTTTTGCACAAAACGAGAGAAGATGCTTTGTG
>NW_004524659.1:86210-91990 GCF_000260255.1 Octodon degus | reverse complement strand
CCTGCTCTCCCTGTGATCTTCTCTGACAGTTCCTTCTTAAACATCTTCCAGAGCCAAGTGCAGATGAGGAGAGTCCAGGGGGCTGTGGGCAGCTGCTAGTGGCCCCTCGGGGCCTTGTGCGTGTGGCAGCCCCTGCCCAGGCCATTGGGGACCCAGCCCCACCGTGGGACATAGTGCAGAAGTGGGGCTCTTCCTGCAGGAGTATGCGGGTTGATGGATGCCCTCCCTTCCCAGCTGCCCAGCAGGCAGGCTTGAGGCTGAAGGAGCTTCTCCTCCTCCTCCCCACCCCTCTCTGTTGCCTGTAAGCCCCAGAAATAACCTATTTGGCTGACTCCTACCCCAGCCCAGCCCCCCTTTCTACCCTGGCTGAGTCCCCTCTGTCCCCTCTGCACCAGGGCTGCCTCAGGGAACAGGAAGGGCCTGCAGGGCTGGGGCTGGGGCTGGGGCTGCAGCTCTAGATGCAGGAGGGCTCTTCTTTTGGAAGCTCTGCTTCCAGCAGCAGTGTGCGCTGGGCACACAGCAGATGTCCCTGAATAGTAGCCCCTTGGCCATCTGCATGATGGGGCAACTCTCCTGCACACAGGACTGGAATGAGCTGGCTGGGACACGCTTTACCCCCTCTGTGACTTGACTCCAGGCCTTGGACTTTCTGTCTCCTGTACTCAGTGGTCTCCCATATACTCTCTGACTTGGGCTCTCTGCCTGGGACCCTCTCTTCCCTCCTGTCATTAACTCTGTTCCTGTCTCTTTCCTGCCTCCATCTGATTGGTTCCAATTGCTCTGGTTCCCCTCCCTCTGACTGGACTCACTGAAGCGGGGAATGAGGGGAGAGGAGCTGAGATGGATGAACTTGGGCACCTACTATTTTAGGGCAGAGTTGAGAATGTGACAGGTTGTCTCAGGTGGCCGAAAGAATCCTGTGCTGCTGCGCGTCCAGAGACCTGGGTTCTGAATCGCCTTGCCCATGTTGGCACCACCCCGTGAGGTCACGACCTCTGGGCATGGCTTTTCATTACTAGCGCGCCTCAATGACACCAGCCTATTCTTAGTGTTGTCTTGCACTGCCTGAACAGGGCATCATAATCTGGGAAGTTCTGGGCAAGTGTGGGTGTCAGGAATTGAGGACTTGGGGCCGGGGAGATGGCTCAGTGGAATAAGTGCTTCCATGGCAAGCACAAGGGCCTGAGTTCAAGCCCCGGTTCCACCAAAAAAAAAAAAAAAAAAGGAATTGAGGACTGCAGGGACCTGGCAATGACCCTTGGAAGGACTAGGATTTGTAGGTGGTGGGGGACTTGCTTCTCTTCCCTAGGACTAAAGTAGGAATGAGGGACCAGGTTGGTGGCAAGAGAGCAAGAATTGGAGATGAACATGAAATGTGAAGACTTCACCTTCTCTTCACACCAGACCAGACATCCCAAGGAAGCCATGAGATTTAGGGGACTCTCCTCCTTTCTTCCCGAACTGCCTCTATTTTGGACCCTGGAAGGTGCTACTTCTGTCCTGGAGAACTCTCAACCGAATGAGGGGCCCTTACACTATTCTCTTTGCTGCTTCATATACAGGTGGAGAGAAAGAGAGAATCGGTGTGGTCCAACTAAGGGTTTATAGTGGCACCCCTTGGCCTGGCTTGGCCCCCCAGTCTTCCTGGTTAAGAATAGCGGTGGGAACTCGATGGGGGTGAGGCTGGTTGACTAGCAGGTCAGAGGGACAGTTTCAGAGTGGCGACCTGAGTGGCCTATGGAAGGCTGTGCTCACTGCTGAGGCTGAGGCCTTCTCACCAGCAGGAGGCAGATGGTGTACCCCTGCGTGCCTCTTCTTCCCCACCTGGTGTCTCTCCCATGTTTTCAAACACCTGCCACCTGCACCACACAGAGGCAGCGGAAGGGGTAGTGTTTTCCACAACCCCGTCGCCTGCCTGCCCACAGCCCTACCTTAGGGTAGCCGTGACCCTCATATACCAGACAGGGCAGAAACTAGCAGGCTGTGTCCGAGTCTGGGACCTGCCTCCCTGCACACACCAGCCCCATAAATGCCCCCTGTCTGTAGCCTGCCCGCAAATCCACACTCCGCCTCCCCAGGCCAGCCACCTTTGCAGAATGGCCTCTTTCATTCTTCCTTGCAACAGCTCAAGAGCAGTCCCCCCACCAGCAGACGCAGAGCCAGACATAATATAGATCTGCAGACCCACGGCTCATTATTCATGGCAGTAATAACTGGAGTGCAGCGGCAATGAGTGTGGCTTGGGGTCAGGCGGGCTTGGTCCACGGCCCAGCTCTGCCATTCAGCGTGCCCTCTCGTCTCCGAGCCTCAGTTCCTTATCTGGAAATTGGGGTTAATGATATTTCCATGGAAGGATTAATGACATATTCTCTGCGGTGAGGCTTAAACGAAACCATATATCCGAGGCGTTCCCTCCAGCTGACACAGAAGGTAAGCGTTCAGCGAATGGCAGGAATTATTACTGATCACGTTACAGGGCATTGTTGGCCTCACAATCCCCGTAAGAGCTCTGGGGAGTACATGGCGTTGAGGCTGTTTTCAAAATTTTACCAACAAAGAAACTGAGCCCGCTGACACATGAGCACACTGATACACAATTAAGATCTAAGTCACAGGTCAAAAATGTGCGGTGCATAAACACAGGCACGCAGAGATCCAAGCTCCGTAATAGCTGGCTGAGGAGACACCTCTATGTCCTCAAGCCCAGGGCAGTACTTGTCTAGGACGTCACTGTCCAGTGAGACAACAAGCTACTGCCCACCCCCAGACCTGCCCACATCTGGCACTGGAACCTGATACACCAGGGAGCCAGGAGGAGGAGAGCCCAGGAGCCGGCGATCATTAGCCAGGCCTCTGCTGGTTTTCTGGTGGAACCAGGGACAAAGCCTGCCAGGGTAGCGCTTATTCCATTGAGCCATCTCCCCGCCCCGCCCCCCCTGCTGGTTTTCATCCGGGAGTAAAGTTAACATATTTCACAGTTCTGAGGGCCTCCATCTCCCGGCATATACAGTGTGGCCCCAACCTGCGCAGGAGCCCAGAAGTGGCCATGATTGCGCCACAGATGAAGAAACTGAGACACAGTGACTTCAGTGACTCATCAGAGATCGCACAGCAGGTGGAAAAGTGCCAGGACTTGAAAGGAGAGCAGCCGGACTCTGAGCCCTTCTCCCTGCTATCCCGTTGGGTGTGCCTAAGTTGAGGGATGCCAGGATGGACTGGAAGCGGCTTCCTTCCCTTGAAGACCAAAGCCCAGAGAGCTTACGGGCTCTGGGGGCCCTGCGCAATGCC
This sequence comes from Octodon degus, assembly GCF_000260255.1. Classification (NCBI taxonomy): domain Eukaryota; kingdom Metazoa; phylum Chordata; class Mammalia; order Rodentia; family Octodontidae; genus Octodon; species Octodon degus. The sequence continues at coordinate 88,702 of NW_004524659.1, read as the reverse complement.
CCCCTCCAAGCTCCACAGACCTCCCATGTTTGCCTCCCAGGGGTCCCTCTGGAAACCTCTTAATCTTAGAAGGAAACAAACAAAACCCTTCTTCATGGGTAGACCCAAAAGATTATATAATCAAAATTCATAGGCCTTTATCTCCACAATGATCTGTTCTTTAGTTCAGCAAATATTCTCAGGGAATCTGTGATCAGCCAAGCTCTGACTAGATCTTGGGAGTTGGAGCATAAGTAAGAAGAGGCCCTAGTAGCTGGGTGTGGTGGTGCATGCCTGTAATCCCAGCATGGGAGACCCAGACGGGGATCCTTGTGAGTTTTAGACCAGCTTGGGCTACAAAGTGAGCTCAAGGCCAGCCTGAGCACAGTAAGACCGTGTATCAAAAAGGCAAAAAAGCAAAACCCTGCCCTCTGGGAGCCTACAGTGATACACGCTGGCATTAGCAGCCTGTGCAGATGTGTGTGGGAGGGAGACAGTGCCTATTTGCCAACGGGAAATGTCCAGTTCATTGAGTTCCTTAAACATGCAGGAAGGGCCTGCTTTGGCCATATGCTAGGGACTGGAAACAGTGTATAAATACTAGTGAGAGAGGTCCCTGCTTTCCCACAAGATAGCAGTTTTGGTTGAGGCAGGGACAGATGGTCACCACAAAAAACCCAAATACAGGACAGAGGTGCTGAGACCTGTGAGTGACCGGCTAGGGTCAGGCCACAGAAAGCTTTTGTATTTGCTGGGATTTGATGGGATGTAACATCACAAGGACATGGCACATGGGAAGAGTAAGCTTAAGCAAAGGTCCTGAGAGGAGAAAAATCAGGGCTTGAGGACCTCAGAACAAAAGGCCTGGTGGCTTGGAACTCATGTCAGAGGCAGTGAAGGCGTCTGAGCAGCAGAGTAGCACAGCCTTAACGGCCACAGGAGGCTACTGGAGTAAGGGACCCATCCATCTGGCTGCCCCTGGGAGAGGAGCAGACAGGTGACAGGTGTAAACAGCTCATGATGGTGGTTGCCCTTCTGGAGCTGCCAGCTGTGCTTCAGCCCTGAGATAGCCCTGCCTCTCCTGGAGTGTGAGGCTGCTCACAGCTGAGCGTGTATTGTGGAGAAGTGTTAGGGGGGTGTTGTCCCTGAAGTGGTGCAGTCTGGGAAAGCCTGTGGACTGCACACCCCAACAGAAGGCAGCCTGGGAGCAGAACCATCTCTGGGAGTTAGGGTGAGCAGCACCGCCCTGCCAAGAGGTGCAGGTGTGTTGGCTGTGCCCTGGGCTGACCCCGCTGTGCTCTCCCCGGCAGTTCCCCCAGAGGATACCAGGATCGATGGCGGCCCTGTGATTCTGCTGCAGGCAGGCACCCCCCACAACCTTACCTGCTGAGCCTTCAATGCCAAGCCTGCCGCCACCATCATCTGGTTCCGGGACGGGACACAGCAGGAGGGCGCAGTGGCCAGCACGGTGAGACTCCCCCTGCTCCTCTGGACCTAGCCTACTCTTCTTTACCACAAGCTCTGACCACGAGCTGAGGAGGACAGAGGCGAGAGACGGGCCCTGCAGGTCATCTGGTCCTGCGCTCTAATGACACAGTTGGAAAATTGTAGCTGTGGGAAGAAGAGAAGTGATCCCCAGGGTCACTACACCACTCAGTAGCTGAGCAGAAACCAAAGTAGTAACCATACACTTCCTGTGCTCCAGATTCTGTACACAATAAGCCCTTCCTGGACAGGTTCTCTTAATTCTCCCAGAGTCCTAGAATGTGGGTGCCACGTGCACCTCACAAAGGCAGGAAGTGGTGAGAGGTTGAGTGTATTGCCCAAAGCCACAGAGCTGGGATTTGTACCTGGGTCAAATGGTGTGCTGTTTGCACTGAGCAGTCCTACCTCTTCAGCAGCAGGTCAGTATGTTACCTGAGTCATGACCATCAAGAGGTTGGGGAAGAGGGTTATTTACTCAACGCATTTTACAGAGGAGGCAGCTTGACAGTGAAAAGTGTTGAACAGCTTGCCTTTCATTGTAGGGCGGGGGAGGAGGTAGAGATGGAAGTAGAGTCCACATCTGCTCGGGGTCCTTCTGCTAGCTGTCGGCAGGTGTGTGTGTGGTCATCACTTCTGGGTGCTCAGAGATTCATCTCTGTGTGCGGAGAGGCTGCCCATCTTTGTTCATCCGAGGGTGCTGAGCCCAGGGGTTCCTGACTCTTTAGCTCTATGTCTATGCACCCTGCCGGCTCATCTCTCTTCAGTCTGGGTGTCAGCCTGTGATTGGCTGGGCTCTGTGGTGCTTCTCTTTACCACTAAGAACTGCTATTTTTCTCCTATAGGGCTACATGTTTTAAAATGTTTCGGCAGCTCAACAAGTCTCTTTGTTCTGGGTGTTATCCATCCTCCATTTCGGTATCCATTTAGGACCACAGCCCTGTGCGGGAGCCGTGTTGTAACACTGACTGGCTCTGTGTGGTCCCCTAAAGATCAGGACTTGTCTAAGTGCAGACCCAGACTGTGGTTGA
>NW_004524659.1:82664-85110 GCF_000260255.1 Octodon degus | reverse complement strand
CCAGAGGAAGAAGGAGCAGGGGAAGAGCTGAGCTTTGAAGTCCACCCATGAGAAGTCAGGCCCTTGAAGAACAGGGGAGACGTGACCTTGTCCCGCACCCTTGCCACACTCCAGGAGCTGCTGAAGGATGGGAAGAGAGAGACCACCATCAGCCAGCTGCTCATCAACCCCACAGACCTGGACATCGGGCGCGTCTTCACCTGCCGCAGCATGAACGAGGCCATCCCTAACGGCAAGGAGACGTCCATCGAACTGGACGTGCACCGTGAGTGGGGCCTGCGGACGGACGGGCTGGGTGCGAGGGGGGGAGAAGGCATGGGTAGCCTCTGGGAAGCACAGGCCTCTGGAGCAGAGCTCCCTTTGAACCAGGGATGCTGAAGACCAACAGCAAAGGGCATTGTGTGCACTGGGGCAGGCCTTGCATTGAAACTGGTGTGTGCCTTAGGGCAGTGAGTTAACCTCTCTCAGCCTCCGCTTCAGTTTCTATACAGCTGTGAAAAGTAAAGCACAGACCCCCCCCCCCATATCCACAATCCACATTTGCAAACTAAAGTGATTTGGTGAAGAAACTTGAACCCAGGTCTGCTAACTTCAGTCCTTTCCCAGCACATGTATCTATGTGTGTCATTGTGGGGTGTTGCCCAGATGCTGCTGGGGGGTGGGGTTTCTTACAGAATAAAGAACCTACACATTACATTGTCTCCCTGAGATTTCAATAATTCTAAACTTCAAAATACTTCCGATCCCACGGGTTTCAGATAAGGTACTGTGGACCTCTTGGTGCTTCTTGAGTTGTGACCATTAAGTAAAGTATAGCGTAAGAGCATCGAGCAGAGAATGTGTATACCTAGTAGGTGCCCCATACTTCCCTCTGCCCAGGGAAGAGTGGATGGCAATTTGTGACGCCCCCAGGCTGTCCTCAGCCCTTTTAGGAAGCTAAGCGAGTCCACACTGGCGCCTAGTGGTCACAATGTGTCATTGCAACCCCTGGTCTCTGAAGCACCGAGTTTTATAGTCACCTTAGCCAGGCTCCTTGTAGAAAAGCTGAATGAAGTGAATTGTGCTTTATTGAGCTGATGTGTTGAAACCCAGATTCTCGTGTCACAGCAGAATTCTGTGAGTATATGTGCTAGGAAGGGACCAAAAAGACCCTGCTCTCCTGTCCCCTACTTTGCAGATCCCCCTACTGTGACCCTATCCATCGAGCCTCAGACGGTGCAGGAGGGTGAGCGTGTGGTCTTCACATGTCAGGCCACTGCCAACCCTGAGATCCTGGGTTACAGGTAAAAGGCCTGCGGCTGGGGCTAGGGTTGGAAGCTGTACCAGGGAAGCCCTGAGACCAGCAGTGGCAGGCACTGGGAAAGTCATTTCATTGGGCACAGAGACCACCCTTAACCCCACCTCTCCACTTCTCCCTTCCACAGATGGGCCAAGGGGGGGTTCTTGATTGAAGACGCCCACGAGAGTCGCTATGAGACAAATGTCGACTATTCCTTCTTCACGGAGCCGGTGTCTTGTGAGGTCCACAACAAAGTGGGGAGCACCAATGTCAGCACTTTAGTGAATGTGCACTGTGAGTACTGAGGGCCACAGGCGGGGGTGGAGGGGAGACCTTGTGAAGCTGAAGGCAGTGGGCGCATAAACACGGGGAGCAGGCAGGGGAAGGGAAGGGAGGCCTTGTGAGCTTAGCAACCTAGCAGATGCTTCTTTCCACCTCAGTTGCCCCCGGGATTGTAGTGGACCCCAAGCCCACAACCACAGACATTGGCTCTGACGTGACCCTCACCTGTGTCTGGGTCGGGAATCCCCCACTCACCCTTACCTGGACCAAGAAGGACTCGAACATGGTAAGACTCTCTCTTCCTGTCCCGAGTGCTGGGAGGAAGGCACAACCACTGACTACAGCAGGGGCAAGGGGCGGGCCAGGGTTCTTTCTCACTGGGGATAACACTGGGATCTGGGGATGTGAGAAGGACAGCACTTGCCGCCAGGGTCCACCCCTTCATGAACAGGACAGCTGGCCAGTGAGGGGCCATGGGAGGGAGAAGCCGGTGGTCTGTGCATGGACATCAGTGAGGAGGGACAAGGACAGGAGGCCCGAGGTGATGCCTTGCAGTGGCAGAAAGAGCTGGTGAACTAACGAGGCATAGGAAAGTGGAGAAGCAGAGATGACTCCAGCGAGAGACCAGCTAGACCCCATGGGCCTAGAGACCCATATTTGGCAGTTGGGGCCAGAATAATAGGAAGAAGAATTACAGAGTAAGCCATCATCTGTTGGCATCCAGAACACTAGAACAGGTTACTGGGCTCGGTGGCGCATGCTTGTAATCCAGCATTGGGAGGCTGAGGCAGGAGGATCCTTGTGAGTTTAAGACCAGCCTGGGCTACAAAGTGAGCTCCAGGTCCGCCTGAACTGCATAGTGAGACCCTGTCTCAAAACACTAGA
>NW_004524659.1:52029-54212 GCF_000260255.1 Octodon degus | reverse complement strand
CAAACGTCACCGGGCTCTTCTGTGTCTCTCACCTCGACCCTATGAGATGCACGCGTTGTTTTCCTCTCCATTTTAAACATGAGGAAACGGGCTTGTTTAATACAGGAAATAAGTGGCCAAGTAGCTCCCAGAGTCCATCTTCTAATTCTTTGCCTTTATCAGATTTCTAATTCTAATTACAATTAAGATCGACTTTTTGAGAGGAGAGGGGTAGAAGCAGGAGAATTAAAGAACTGGGAAGCCATACGATCCTGAAATCCTTCTTTCTGGAGGTAAGTGGACAATGGTGACTCTTCAGGGATGTCCTCTTCTCCTTGGCAAGGGACTCATCCTGTAGCCAAACTGTCTGTCTTTACTTACTCATACTTGGGAAACCTCATAGTGCTGAAAACACCACTTTAAGGGAAACACTCTCTGAAGTGACTTTTCCTATTCTGGAAGTGCCCCAGAACGGCTCTCGGTCCTGAGGTGCTCTGGTGTTCTACTGCCCTCACGTGGTTACATACGGGAACTGCAGATGCATGAGCAGATTGCAGGGGCTCAGGGGGTCCCAACAGTGCACCTCACTGTGGCGAGGCCAGCAGGACCGTCACTTGCTGTGCAGTGCCCAAGTGGGCATCTGTCCCAGGAACTGATGTGGCCTTTGTCCCTCATCAGGAAGATGTCTCCACACTCCACAGAGCTTCAACTTCCAAGGCCTAGACTGCTCTCTGCACACCCCAGAGAAAGCCACAAATGCCCTCACGTGAGAAGCCGGGCTCAACAGGCAGGACACCTGATCCAGCCAGGCAGTGACCTGCTATGACACCTGGCCAGGCAGTGGATATGGGGTTTCTGGTTTTTTTTTGTTTGTTTTTGTTTTTGTTTTTTATCTTCAACTTATCCTGTGAAATAAGTATAGAAGCATTTTACAGATAAGGATTCAGAGGCTTAGGGAGCTAAAATCAGTTGCTCTGAAACTATTTGCTTGCAGGACCTCTTTACAATCTTAAAAATGATGAAGGATCCCACTGAGCTTTTGTTGTTGGGGGCTCTATTTATCCCTAGTGACTACATTAGAGAAAAACCCCATTGCAGGGGTCCAGCGCTTGCAGGGGGATCAGGGTAGAGGGAGGCAGGATGGAATGAAAAGAAAGGAAATCAACTGGGGTCAAGAGGTCCTTTTTTTGGCAGAACCAGGGATTGAACTCAGGCCCTTGTGCTTGCCAAACCAGCACTTATTCTACTGAGCCATTTCCTTGGCCCCTGGGGTCAGGGTGTCTGAACGGCTGATTTGACAAAATGAACTGCTGGGTTTATTTTGCCTTATATACAGAGAACCTTGGTGCTGCGCACAACATTTGTCCCAGTTAACTCTAAACCTTCTCTGGTAGCTCAGTGGTCTAAAGCGCCTGCTTAGGCAAGCTTAGGCAGGCACAGGGGACCACAGTTCAATCCCCAGTACCACATGCCGTGCCAGCCCTGCCCTCAGGGCAGGCCGAACCAGCCCCCAAAAAATAGTTTAAAAAATTAGAAACAATACAGAATTATCCTGTCCCAATTAAAAAAAAATAAACCTTCTCCAGGACCAGAATAGTTCCCAGGGCCACGAGACACTGAGGCTGCCAATGGGCCCTCTGCCCAAACTACATGATAGGGAAGCTGGCACATTCCACGTTTTACTTCCGCATCACACTGTCTCTTCAAGGTCAAGCCTCTGCATTTGGGCCCCAACACCCCACTAACCTGTTAAAAAGTGCTTATTAGTTCATGCAAAAATAATGATCAATTTACATTTTATCCTATTATCTTGGTTACTTTTCTTGTTGCTGGGACAAAATACCCAACACCCAAAACTAAGGAAAGAAAGGTTTATTTAGCTCACAATTAGTGGAGGTTTCAGTCCATACTCGGCTGGGTCCAAGGCAGAGCGGCACATGGTAGAGGGCAGCTATTCATGGAGGGGGAAAACAGCAGAATGAGCCTCTCTCCCTTCCTTCTATTGTATTCAGGCTATCTGCCCAAAGCGGGTGCAGAGTTCACACCCATAATCCCAGTATTGGATCATGAATTAATTGCAAACTCTAGATGCCGCCCTAATGACTGCATGAGGTTCTGGGGGGATGACCAGACACAAGCCATTACATATATGTAACACTGAGACAGAAGAATGGAACTGCTTATGCATCTGCAAATAGCTTTAC
>NW_004524659.1:50443-51742 GCF_000260255.1 Octodon degus | reverse complement strand
AGACCCTTCACACACAAAGTGCCATCCTTGCTTGCCTGGTCAGGCACCGAGGAGGCCCTCTTGGGAAAATGAGGGTAGAAGTCTGGTGGCCTAAGGCCCTCAGGCTGTGACACTTCCTGCGTCTGTCTAGAGGATGACAGCTCTGGGAAGTGCTCATTCTCCAGCTGCTGCCTGCTCTGAGCATCCACGGCTTTGAGCTTCAGTGGCCTGGAACAGTAAGAGGACACCCAAAGGAAGGAGAGAGGCTGGTGGGGGGGTCTCCTTCCACCCACATCCTCCTGAGGAGGTAAGGCAGAGATATCTGTATCAGCTCCTGATGTGCAGGGCTGGGGGGCTGCAAGATCCCCATTCTGAGTGCATGCTTTCAGACAGAAGTTTTAAGGAGGGGCCTCTCTGAATTCACTCCCCCAAAAGTCAGAGAAACAGGAAGTGGCATAAACTTTGGAAAATGTTGTTCATCTAGAAATTTAACTATCTTCTTCCCACTCCTGTTTATCCTGTGACATCAACTATGCCAGATTCATCCTAGATAGTTATTTTCTCATTCTCCCCTGGCTTCCTTTTAGTGGAAGCTGGACATTCTCACCTGGCCCTCGAGGTATTTTACCACTGTCCGGTACATTCTGAAGCAGCAAGGTACATTCCCCCACTCCTTGCAGCCTGATATTGGCTCAGTCTCTCAGCATGCTTCAAGCACACCCTACCACACTGCAGTTCCTTGTCTGTTCCCTAACAATGCACTCGCTTCAGGAAGATATGCTTGACTGCGCCAGCCCACAGGGCCCCCGTAGGTTCATATGTGAAGAATTTCCCACCAGTACACCATCCTCGGCCTTTCTCAGAGCCACTGAGGTTGTTATTGGCCCAAGGGAGGCCTCAGCATCAGCCCTGAAAGTTCCCTGAAGCATCCATTCTGATTGGCAGGTAGAGGACCAGTTTCACCAGCCTTTTGCTGACACCTGGTGGTCATAAGCTTACAACGCAGTTTGGCTGGTTTTCAGTAAGTCCCAAATACGGAACAGAAACCAAGAAACATGTGGGATGCATGAGGAACAGGTGGACTATGGAAACCCTGGGAAACTGGAGAAAATGGCTGTTTTATGGGAGGAGGGGGAGTAATAATTCCAAGGAAGTGTGGAATAATACTTTCTAGAGTTGTTAATACATACACATGGCTTAAAATGAAGGAATGTACTAATTGGAAGGAATTTCTGGAGATCTGTCTCCCACTTCCATTTCTGGTTACTTCTGTCCACCAGGATCTTGCGCGATTTGGTCCCAACTATGTCTCCAACCTTG
>NW_004524659.1:46305-47555 GCF_000260255.1 Octodon degus | reverse complement strand
ATAGTCACATGAAGCTTTGCATTTTACTTCAATTGTCTAATATGATTTAGACAAGTCAAGAGGACGGGGCAATCTGTTCACCCAATCTATGTTTGTTCAGCTTATTTATTTTTCTTTGGCGGAACTGGGGATTGAACTCAGATCCTTGCATTTGCCAGTCAAGCGCTTATCCTACTGAGCCATCTCCCTGGCCCCTTTGTTCAGCTTATGTCATTTATATTGCTGTCTTCCACTTTATGGATGTTTTCCCCTGTCCCTTCCATTGTAATACTGTGGCCATCTATTGAGGATTTGGGGGAGAGGGGTGGCTGTATTTTTCAGTGCTGAAGTTTCCATTTGGTGTTCTTTATATCTTCTACTCACTAAATTTTTTTGTTTCAAGTGTATTCATAACTGCTCATTGAAGTATTTTTATAATTGCTTAAAATCCACATCAGGGGCTGGGGAGATGGCTCAGTAGCATAAGCGCTTGCCTGGCAAGTGCAATGGTCAGAGTTCAATCCCCGGTTCCACCAAAAAAAAAAAAAAAAAATCCACATCAGAGATTTCCAACGCCTCGGTCTTCTCAGTGGTGCCATCTGCTGATGTCTTTTTCTTTTTCTTTTTTTCTTTTTTTTTTTGCGGAACCGGGGATTGAACTCAGGCCCTTGCACTTGCCAGGGAAGCGTTTATTCCACTGAGCCATCTCTCCAGCCCCCTGATGTCTTTTTCATTGAAGCTGATATTTCCCTGGTTTTTAGCACGATGCGTGATTTTTTTTATATATATATTATTGTCTATGGGACACTGGGGCCTCCCTGACTCTTGCTTAAATACTCTATTTAGCAGGCTTTCTCTGCTACCTTGATGGCTGTTGTGTGTGTGGGGGGGCAGTGTCACCCTACTAATGACAGACAGAGGTGGGGCTCTCTATTGAAGCCTCCTTGGGTTGGGGAAAGGTGTCTCCTTACTACTAGGGCAGTGCGGGGTTTCAGACTCCCCTGATGGCCTCCTGGTTCCACCCCGGGAAGATCAGCAGTGCACCTCATTATCTGTAGACAGGAAGCCACTTACCTCCAGACAGGGATGAAAATCTGGGCTCTCAGTACTCTTGGATGACACATGGCGAGGGATGTGGGAGGGGGAGGATACTTCACTGCAGCTGCCTAAAGGCGGGCAACTTTGGCTCCCTATTTGGCCTAGACAGGGGTAGAAGACGGGTAGAAGGGGAGCAGGTCACTCTTCATGGTGTCTGGCTGAAGTAGGATAGT
>NW_004524659.1:43853-45023 GCF_000260255.1 Octodon degus | reverse complement strand
CTTCTGGCTGTGTTCGACAGGAGGAATAATGAGAACTGTATCTACTCTAAGTGCATCTACTACATCCTGGTTTGAAACTTTTGGGTTTTTTTTGGGAACCGGGAATTGAACTCAGGCCCTTGCACTTGCCAGGGAAGCGCTTATTCCACTGAGCCATCTCCCTGGCTCCTAAAACTTCTTGATCCTACAACTAAGATTCAGGCAAGTGATGCAAGAGCCACAGGATCTGTAGCCCAAGGGTCCAGGTAAGACTGTGCAACAGTTTCCCACCCTAGTGACCTTGGTTAGGTCACTTAAAATGTCCCCAAGTCTTCATTTACTCACAAGAAATGGAATTGCAGTAATAATACCAAATGTGTAGGTTTTATGGGAATGAAATGAGCTGATAAGTGCACAATAACTTTTCAAACCATTAACTTCTACACCAATACAAGTTATTTAAATAGGAACTAGGATGGAAAGGAAAGGAAGAGACGGTATTTGGAAAAGAATATCTTTCAATATTTTTTCAAGTTGGCTTTTCCAGGTCTTCTAAAAATCTATAAGGACCTATAGATAAATTGCTGTTCCTTTCCCAATTCCAACTCCATGGAAGATGTGAACATTAAGTTACACAGCAAAATATGTGATTCAATTAAGGATCTTGAGGGAGGGCTTTATGCTTGATTATCCTCATAGGTCTCAACTGTAATCAGTGTATTCTCAGAGAAAGGAGCAGGGCATGGTGAGAGAACCAGACATTCAGAAGAGAAAGGATGTGAAGACAGAGCAGAGAGATGTTGTCACAAGCCAAGGAATGACAGCAACTGCAGAAAAGGGAGTCATAAGGTGTCTTAGTTACTGTCTTGTGGTTGAGACAAAATATCAGTCATCCATAAGTTAAAGAAAGAAAGACTTATTTTAGCTAATGTTTGTAGAGGTTTCAGTCCATAATTGGCTGGCTCTAAGGCAGGGTGGCCTGGCAGACAGCAAGCAATGAGACTTCCTTCTTTTTATTTTTATTCAATTCAGACTATACGCCTATTGGTCAGTGCCACTGAAACCCAGGGTTTGTCTTCCCTCTTCAGTAAATCCATTATCCACACCCACAGTCAAATCTATGCTAAATCAATCAGACTAATCCAGTATCACACACCCATAATCTAGTATCACATACCCATGACCTAGGGG
>NW_004524659.1:5420-6214 GCF_000260255.1 Octodon degus | reverse complement strand
ACAGTATGCTGGGTCTAAGCCAAGACAGCATGGCAGGGTGCAAGGCACAGAGCAGCTGCTTACCTCATGGCAGACAGGAAGCAGACAGAAAAGGAAAGGAGGAGCTGGGAGGGCAAGGAACCCTTCCAGACCACACTGCCAGTGGGCTGCTGCTTCCAAACAGATCCTGTCTACTAGCAGCAAGTCATCTATAAGCCCCCATAATCCAGTTGACATCAGGATATGAGGGGCAAAGTGCAAGGGATTGAGAAAACTCAAGAAAGGTGTTGAAAACTCAGATAAGACTGGAGGGAAACTGAACTTCAGAAGACAAGAAGCTCATGGTGGCTACTGATGACAAGTCTGGGAAGTAGTGACAAGCAATATCTCTCTATCTCTCTATCTATCTATCTATCTATCTATCTATCTATCTATCTATCTATCTATCTGTCTATCTATTTATATCAATTCGGGTGCCTCTTCGGTGTCCTCCTTGCCTCCATGTCTAGCAAGGGCTTTCCTCTGTTCCTTCTAATAAATCAGGCCAGGACAACAGCACTGTGGTCCACTGCTTGGTGTTCGATCCAGCCAGCCTTTGTCACCCTCAGCACAAAAACCCAGAGGGAGAGATCTGGATACACAGTCGCCTTCTCAGAGGCCCAGTTGTGAGTGCATGAGTTTTTCAGGAGACTTCTAGATATACTCCATGAAGGAGGATGAGATGATGAAGGGAGGAAGAAGATGATAAGGGAATGTTGTGGAGGGAGGGAAAATGGAGCCAGCTGGCTCGACAGGGATGGAGATGTAGGGAGCCA
>NW_004524659.1:3229-4818 GCF_000260255.1 Octodon degus | reverse complement strand
AAATCACATTATCAAAGAATGAAGATGGGCTGTGTATATGTACTGCCTCCCCTCAAGGGATGTAATCACTGGAAACTGCAAAAATTTACTACCTAAGAGGAATTGGAAGACCCTACTCCATGGAGCACTCTCTTCAATATCACCTTTGGAAATTGGCTCATGTAGGTCCAATACATACAGCTGTATTAGCAGAGTCCTCCAAAAGTTGGACCATCATTTACTGTAGGATTCCAACAGAGACAGAGTGAAGAAATTTGTGTTGGGTTGAAATTTGGTACCTTTCACTCTGGACCTCATGCCACTAGCTGATTCAACTGAAAAGGTGGTGAGTTGTTGTTTCTTTCTGACAAAACTTCAGTCTCTGCCTTGACATCTACAGTCCTATAAATGTTTCCTCAGGTTGAATATTTATAACTTTTCCTTATTGTGAATGACATCTTCTGGACTGGTTACAGTTATAAATGTCTCAGTTAAGTTGCTCAGGGCAGTGCAGCACCACACGTTAGAGTGGACAGTTTTTGGCAAGAAAACTGAGAAAGCTATTAGGAACTGCCCCCCCCCCCATCTCAGTGCATTCTTCAAAGACTTCTAAGTGCTGACTACAGTGAGACCTAAAGGCTTAAGAATAGTACATGGCACATGCCTCTTATCGCAGCACTCAGGGTGCTGAGGCAGGAGGCTTGTGGGGAGGTTAAGGCCAGCCTGGGTCAAATGGGGTGTCCAAGAAAAAAAAAATCACACACACACACACACACACACACACACACACACACACGAAAACAAAAGGAAACAACAACCACAAAATACAGCTAAGATGAAAAGTGCCTGACTATGACAGCTAAACATGCAATCCAGAATAGCAAAAGTGAGCCTACAGAGTTGTGGTTTTACCTCAGTATGAGGTGCTGCGTTCTAAAGCCCACACAGGTACAAAAGACAGCCTTGGGAGAGTGAGAGGTAACATTTTGTGAATGAATTTTCCTTTTAAAGATGGGTCCTCTGGTAGGCATAGTCGATAAGAAGCATCAGAAAACCCTTTCCCAATGGCCGTGGGAAATGAGAAAACTTGCATCAGCACTAGGTAAAATGAAAATAAGTAAATAAGATGATTCTGAAGAAATTAAAACCCTCGGCCTGTGATATGCACTCATTTGGGTAATCAGTATTTTGTTGTCTGCGTAGGGTGTGAGCCCCAAGCTGTGACATTAACACAAGAACTTGCCCAAGATATTGTTACTGGATTTTTGGGCTGAGTCCATGCTCTGTGCTGTGTCTGCATTGAGCTGTATCCCGCCCAACAAGATTTGTGGGAGGCCCACAGAAAGGAACTCAGAGTCAAAAAGTAGCAAGTCCAGCAAACCAGCTCATTAGGTGTAGAGCAGAATACATTCTTTTTTCTTTTTTGGGTGGGGTGGGGGTGGGGAAGCAGGCTCAGAATGCCTTCAGGGCAGGTTTGGCTGGCTTGAGTTCTGGGAAATCGAAGCACAGCAACCTGAGCCTCACTGCTTTGTTGAAGCAGCCACTTGAAGAACTAAGCTAATGGGGCAGGGGAGATGGCTCAGTAGAATAAGCACTTGCCTGGCAAACAT
>NW_004524659.1:1470-2201 GCF_000260255.1 Octodon degus | reverse complement strand
TTTTTTCTTGACTTTTCATGAGAGCGCGAACAGGCGCCGGGGTGGGGGGTGAATTGCCTGCGCTGACTTGAAGGTCACACACTAGTTCTCAGCTCTTACACCCACTGCACATAATACGTTTCATGCTATAGGTAAGTGGGATGCAGTTGTCACGGGACCGCAGAAGACTACTGCCGTGTCGGGAGAGGGAGCTCACGTACACACGTGCAGTGTACCTCTCACAGATCACGCTTTCCTTACTTAGCAACTCTCACAAGCCAGGTGCTTGCAGCGGGCCATTCCCACTCACAGTAGAGTCTTTCTCTGGAGCCTCGCATTTTTCAGGCCAGGCTCGCACCATCTAGACCACCCCTTCACCCCTTTCCCCCTCCCAGCTAGCTTCTTCCCGCTTTCCTGCGATCTATCTTTCCCTCTGCTCTTCATTGGTATTTGCCGTTTCACCTAGGCAACATCGCACCATGCGGGTACGTCTGCTTTGTCTCACTGTTTCAGTCCCAAATGCGCCCCCTTTTCCTACGAAGGACTCACGTTTATGCCCAGAGCGAAGGGTGGAGCAATGAGGCACTACAACGTGAGATGGCTTCGACTCCCTTGGCAAGGTGCAGGAATGGCATTTTTTGTTTGACTTAGTGCAGGAATCGCCACACCGACTGCCATGGTGGTGGGACTGGTTGAAGGTCCCGCCCCGCGGTGGAGAACAGCGGTGTTCACCCTGCGGCCTCACCACCGTG
>NW_004524659.1:0-515 GCF_000260255.1 Octodon degus | reverse complement strand
GTTTGCCAAACAGGATGCAGTTTCTACCTTTAAAACCTCCATTCTTCTAAGGCTCCTGGCCGTTTGTCCACCCCTGCGTGAGTATGGTCAAGCGGTGCCGGGCCCGGTAATAAAAGGCTCATACTTAAATTAAAAAAAAAAAATGATAGGAATTCAGTATTGTATTTCATACTGTTGTCTTCAAACTAGTTGTTCAGATTATCAGCTACAAGCATACAAAACTGGTCAAAAAGTTAAAAAGAAAAGAGAAAAAAAATTTAAGCATGAACTGCTTTCAATAAATCAGCACTAATCAGCAGTACAATTATCCAAGCTATCCTGTGTATGTACATACGTATTTCTCTTTCATTTTCTTTCTTTCTTTCTTTCTTTCTTTCTTTCTTTCTTTCTTTCTTTCTTTCTTTCTTTCTTTTTTCCTTCCTTTCTTTTCCCCTTGCCTTCATCCCTGTTGTTCCTTCCATTCGAAGTTTCTTTCCCTTTCATACTATCTATTGGAACTGTTAGATTTTATTTAC
>NW_004524658.1:12554349-12555031 GCF_000260255.1 Octodon degus | reverse complement strand
TATTATTCAGCTATTAAGAATGATAAACTGCAAGCCTTTATATTGAAGTGGATGCCACTTGAACATATACTCATAAGTTAAATCAACTAGACACACATGTGTAAATATCATATACTCTCCCTAGTATAAGAACTCCAGAGAAGAAATACAAATAGAAAGATATAATACAAGGAAAGGGAAGGCAGGATATCAAGGACTAACTAATCAAGGGAGGGAAAGGTGATGAGCTAGGAAACAGGACAATGTTAAGCCATGCAGTTATATTTAAAAATGAGCAAGGCAATGATCCGGAGAATATTCAGAAGATTCTTTAATTTAGGAGTTAATTGGAAAGATTCTCACCCTGACTAACTATATATAGTGATATCTGTGAACTAAGCTACTGCATTGCAGATGGTAATTTGTAATAGTGGTTTCATTTTGGGAGTGCCTGTCATTGTGGTATTCTGAATATGGGGTGCTTGTCATGACATGCCAGTTACTGCTAAGATGTCTCTCGGGTAGCTGGATGTTCAAGAAGAAGGGGGTGGTGAATGAAAGCAAGAGACAGGAAAAGGAATATTATGGGACTCTTCTGCTTCAAGGTTGTAAATGGTGAGATTTTTGGACTTATGTGCAAACATGAGAAGCATAGAATTCTTTATCCTATTTTTAAATTATAATCTAATTTTCAAGTGTTTTT
>NW_004524658.1:12542506-12554224 GCF_000260255.1 Octodon degus | reverse complement strand
TAACGTCATGTACCTCGGTAGTGTCCCAAATTTTCTGATCAAGAAGATTATGGGGCCAAAGAGGAAAGTGATCGATGACGTAGAATGTGCCTAAGGAGAGTCACATGGGGAGAAGACACTCTCTCAGGCTTTCACAGAGAGCACATTGGCCAAGCATTGGCCGTGACTCATCCACATGGCTGAACTGACAAAGGTTCTACAATCGGAGGTACAGGATTTCAGGATTAATCCTGAGGGCATTTCACTGACCTTCTCAGACCAAAAAGCTACAACTCTTGTTGTATAGGTCCTGCTTTACCTTGGTCTTAACCATCCAGGAGAAAAGTATGAAGATGAAATATAGGAAATAAAGCCATGCTATTAAGTTGAGCTGTGGGGGACTCAGGTCAATAATTTCTGACATTGCCAGTTAAACAGACGACCCAATGCTACTATGGGCTACTGGACTCTTTTAGAATATTTTTCTGAATTTACACACCTATAATATTAATAAGGGAACTTAAAAAAATGGGGTATAACTATGAATGTCCATTTTGTATCTGTGTATTCAGAGTGGTTGGGATAGATATATAGTTGCATTCTCTTAATGAATAGAATGATTTTTTCTAATGTTGTTTGTAAATAAGATCACAAGTCTGCATCTTGTACAGCAATTAAACAATAAGAAGAATATATGCAGTGTATTATTTGTTGAAACTGTACTTCTGATTTGATTTGAAACTGTCTCATTGCTATCTGTTTATCAATAAAACTTTGAAAATAAAATAAAATCCGTCTCAAAAAAAAAAATGCTCCACATCGAGCTCCACATCGAGCATTTGCATCGAGCATTTGCATTTGCATTTGCATTTGCCATTCCTGAAATGCAAATTAAAACCACATTGAGATATCATCTCACCCCAGAAAGAATGGCTATCATAAAGAAATCACCCAACAACAAATGTTGGAGGGGCTGTGGGGCAAAAGGAACCCTTCTCCATTGCTGGTGGGAATGTAGACTGGTGCAACCGTTATGGAAATCAGTATGGAGACTCCTTAAAAAAGTTAGTCTGGAAATCCCCTTTAAACCAGATATTCCTCTACTGGGAATTTTCCCATAGGATTTGAAATCATCATATGATAGTGATATATATGTGCCTATGTTTATAGCAGCACAATTTGGGATAGCCAAATCTTGGAAACAACCGAGATACCCATCACATGAGGAATGGTTGAAAAAGATGTGGTATTTTTACACAATGGAGTATTATTCAGCTATTAAGAATGATAAACTGCAAGCCTTTATGTTGAAGTGGTTGCCACTTGAACATATACTCATAAGTGAAATAAACCAGACACACATGTGTAAATATCGTATATTCTCCCTAGTATAAAAACTCAACGTTAGAAATACAACTAGAAAGTTATAATACAAGTAAAAGGAAAGCAGGATCTCAAGGACTAACTAATCAAGAGAGGGAAAGGAGAAGAGCTAGGAAACATGACAATGTCAAGTCATACAGTTATATGTAAAAGATGAGCAAGGCAATGATCCTGAGAATATTCAGAAGATTTTTTAATCTAGCAGTTAATTGGAAAGATTCTCACCCTGACTATTTTTACTGATACCTGTGAACTAAGCTACTGCATTGCAGATGGTAATTTGTAATAGTATTTTCATGTTTGGAGTGTCTGTCATTCTGGTATTCTGAATATGGGCTGCTTGTCATGACATGCCAGTTGCTGCTATGATGTCGCTTGGGTATGTGGATGTTCAAGAAGAAGGGGGTGGTGAAGGAAACAAGAGACAGGAAAAGGAATATTGTGGGACTGGCCTGCTTCAGGGTTGTATATGGTGAGATTTTTGGACTTATGTGCCAACATGAGAAGTATAGAATTCTTTATCCTATTTTTAAAATATAATCTAATTTTTAAGTGTTTTTTTATCATATTATGTAGGGACTTAAAGTTCAACATATCAACACTTGATGAAAAATCCCTGTTCCTTATTATGCCTAAGATGTTTGAAATGCAGAAAGATAATGAGGTTAAGATTAATAGCCTAAGTCGTTTGATAATAACAATAAGCTTGTCTTCTGGATGGTTAACAACCTAAGTTTGCAGACAAAAATTAGAGAAGAAGGAGGGCTACAAGGAAAGTCAACATTTTGGCCCTAACCTTCTAAGTTCAATTAAGATTTAGGACATATGAAGACTTGTACTGTAACGTCATGTACCTCGGTAGTGTCCCAAATTTTCTAATCAAGGAGATTATGGGGCCAAAGAGGAAAGTGATCGATGATGCAGAGTGTGCCTAAGGAGAGTCACATGGAGAGAAAACATTCTCTCAGGCTTTCACAGAGAGCACATTGGCCAAGCAATGGCCGTGACTCATCCACATGGCTGACACTGACAAAAGTTCTACAATCGGAGGTACAGGATCTCAGGATAAATCCTGAGGGCATTTCACTGACCTTCTCAGACCAAAAAGCTACAACTCTTGTTGCATAGGTCCTGCTTTACCTTGGTCTTAACCATCCAGTAGAAAAGTATGAAGACGAAATATAGGAAGTAAAGCCATGCTGTTATGTTGAGCTGTGGGGAACCCAGGTCAATAATTTCTGACAATTCCATTGAAACAGAATACCCATTGCTATTATGGACTACTGGACTCTTTTAGAATATTTTTCTGAGTTTACACACCTATAATATTCAAATAACAAAACTTAGAAAAAATGGGGTATACAGATGAATGTCCTTTTTGTATGTGTGTATGCAAAGTGGATGGGATAGATATATAGTTACATTCTGTTAATGAATAGAATAATTTGTTCTAATGGTGTTTGTAAATAGGATCTCAAGTCCGCATCTTGTACAGCAATTAACCACTAGGAAGAATGTATGCAGTGTGTTAGTTATTGAAACTGTCCTAGCGATTTGATTTGAAACTGTCTCATTGCTGTTTATCAATAAAATTATGAAAAAGTACATTTTAATTAAATGAGATCCTAGTTGTTGATTAGTTGAGGTAGTTCCTTTATAGTTTGGTTTCAGTTCATGAACTCTCTGGCTACCCCTAAATCTTCAAAATTGCCACCTACTCCCTCCTCCAGTAGGTTTAGTGCTTCTGTTTTAATATTTAGATCTTTGATCCATTTTGATTTTTAGTTCATGTTGATAGGCAAGGGACTAGTTTTAGTCTTCTGTATGTGGAAAGCCAGTTTTTCCAGCAACATTCATTAAGAGGCTGTCTTTCTTCCACGAAACATATTTGGCTGCTTTGTCCAAGGTGGCCAAATGTATTTGTAGATGTGTGTGAATCTTCTAATCTGTTCTACTGCTTATAAGTCCTGTTTTGTTGACACTGCCATGCTGATTTTATCATAGTAGCTTTGTAGTATAGTTTCAAGTCAGCAATTGTGATGCCTCCTGCCTTTCCTTTGTTGCCCAAAATTGTTTTTGTTATTCTCAGTCGCTCCTGGTTCCAGATGAATTTCAGGAAAGTTTTCTCAGGATCTGTAAGTTATGCTAATGGTATTTTGATTGGAACTGCATTAAATCTGTGTAACAATTTATGGGTTATAGTTCTTTTCACAATGTTCCTTTTTTCTTATCCATGATTAAGGAATAGCTTTCCATTTTCTGAAATCCTCTTCAAACTCTTTTTTAGAATGCTATAATTTTCACTGTATGGATCTTTTACTTCCTTTGTCAGATTGATTTCTAAGTATTTCATTTTGGGAGATGCTATTGTGAAGGGTATGTTATCGTCAATTTCTCTTTCAGTGAAGGAATGTTATTCATCTCTAAGTACTGACTGTATCCCTCTACACTACTGAATTGGGTTATTAAATCTACAAGTCTTTTGGTGGAGTTTCTGAGGTATTCTATGTAGGATATCATATTATCTTCAAATAATATAATTTCATTCTTCCCTTCCTATACTTTTTCCTTTTATTTCTTTCTCAGCTAATTGCTCTAGCTAGTTTCCAGAACTATATTGAATTGAGAATTGAGGAGGTTATACTGGACATCCTTGTCCTGTTCCTGATTTTTAAGTGAAAACTTTTGGGGTTTTGCATATTTAATATGATGTTTGTTGTTGGTTTGTCATAGATGGCTTTTATCAGATTAAAGTACATCTATTCTAATTTTTTGTAGAGATTTTGTTGTGAATGAGTGTTAGTCTGTACTTAAAGCTTTTCCTGCATCTATTGAGATAAATATGTGTGCTTCTTTTTGTCTTTAGCTCTGTTGACATGGTGTATTACATTTATTGATTTGTATATTTTGAACCATCCTTGCATTTGTGATGAATCCCACTTGATCATAATGTATACCCTTCTTTATTGCTGCATTATTTGCTATTATCTCATGGAGAATTTTTGCATTTATATTCTGTAGGGAGATTGGGCTCTAGTTTTCACTTTTGACTGTATCCTTCTCTGGTTTTGATATCAGGGCAATACTTGTCTCCAGGAATGTGATAAGGAGAATTGTTTCCCTTTAAATTTCATTAAAGAGTTAGAGAAGAGTTGGCATTAAATATTCTCTAAATATTTTGTAGAATTAAGCTGTGAATCCATCAGGACCTGGGCATTTCTTTGTTGGTAAGTTTTTAATTATGCATTTGGTTTCATTGACTGATATTGTGTTATTCAGAATGTTTATACCTTCTTGATTCATCTTTCTTCATATGTTTCTAAGAATCTATTTGTGTTTTCTATCCTGTAAGAATAAACATTTTTGAAGTAGGTATTGATGATCTTCTAAATATCCAAAAGATGTGTAGTGATTTTTCTCTTTTCATTCTCTATTACATGAATTTGAATGTCGTCTTTCCTTTTTTGATTAAGGTTAGGTAGGGGTATACCAATTTCTCACATTCATTATTTGTATTGTTTATCTCCACTGCATTAATTTCTGCTCTGATTGGGGCTTTTGGCTTGACCTGCTATTTTTCTACAAGCTTGAGATGCAACATTAGATTGTCTCTGTTCATTCCATTTTCCTGATGTGAGAAGTCACCAGTATAAATTTCCATCTGAGGACTACTTTCATTGAACCCCAAAGATTATGATAAGATGTATTTGCATTTTTCTTTCATTGTAGATATTGTTTTCTTCTTTGACTTCATCTGTGATCCACTGGTTGTTCATGAGGGTGTTATTAATTTCCATTTGTTTATGGAGTATTTGTGGTTTCTTTTGTCAATAATTTCCAACTCTTTCCTATCTTGCAAGATGGCAGGTGAGAAAACTGAGAAGCCAGACACTAAAGAGAAGAAACCTGAAGCCCAGAAGGCTTCTGCCAGTGGCACTGGTAAAAAGGGTAAAGTGAAGAAGGCCAAAAAGTCCAAGAAGGGGCAGCCGCCCCACTGCAGCTGAAATCCTGTCCTGATTAGAGTAATTGATAGATACTCCCGACCTGCCATGTATTCTAGAAAGGCTTTGTACAAGAGAAAGTACACAGCTGCTAAATCAAAGGTTGAGAAGAAAAAGAAGGAGAAAGTTCTTGCTACCATCACAAAACTGGTCGGTGGGGACAAGAATGGAGGTAGCCGGGTGGTTAAGCTTCAAAAAATGCCTAAGTACTCCCGTACTGAAGGTGGGCCTCAAAAGCTCTTGAGTCATGGCAAGAAACCATTCAGTCAGCATGTGCGGAAACTTCGAGCTAGCATCACTCCTGGCACCATCCTGATCATCCTTACCAGGTGTCACAGGGCAAGAGAGTGGTCTTCCTGAAGCAATTGGACAGTGGCTTGCTACTTGTGACTGGGCCTCTGAGCCTTAATCGTGTTCCTCTACAAAGAACACACCAGAAATTTGTCATTGCCACCTCTACAAAAGTTGACATCAGCAAAGTGAAAATCCCCAACACCTTGCTTACTTTAAGAAGAAGCAGCTGAGGAAGCCCAGACACCAGGAGGGTGAGATCTTCGACATCGGGAAAGAGAGGTACCAGATTTCAGAGCAGCACAAGGTGGATCAGAAAGCAGTGGACTCACAGATTTTGGCAAAAATCAAAGGTGTTCCTCAGCTCTGGGGCTACCTGTGATCCGTTTTTGCTCTGACAAATGGAATTTATCCTCATAAATTAGTGTTCTAAAATTCTTACTAAGAATCTAATTAAATACCTGACACATTTTTAAAAATAATAATAATAATTTCCAACTTCATTGCACTATGGTCAGATAATATGCATGAGATAATTTAACTGCCTTTGCATTTACTTAAGCATGTTCTGTGAGTTAGTATATGGTCTATTATAGAGAATGTCCCATGTGCAGCTCAGAAAAATACGTATTCTGATATTGTTCAATGAAACTCTCGTAAAGATTTACTATGGCTGGCCAAATAGCTCAGTGGATTAAAGCACCTGTTTAGGCAGATTCAGCAGCTAGGGTACAATTCCCAGTGTGCCATGCCAGCCTCAGCCCTAGGGCACATTGTGAGGGTGATTGAGACTGGCCTTGGTAGTGCACATCTGTAATCCTAGCTTTTGGGATGCTAAATACAGGCTGATCACTACAAGTCTGATCTACATAGTGAGATCCTTTATTTTATTTTTTAAATAATTTTATTGAGAAACAAATAGCAATGAAACAGTTTCAAAACCAATTAGTAGACAGTTTCAATAATTAATACATTGCATAGTTGTCTTCTTAGTGGTTATTCATAGTACAAAATGCAGACATGATATCCTGTCCACAAACACTATTAGAACAACTTTCTATTTATTGAATTAAGAGAAAGTAGCTGTATATCTATCCTATTTTGAATATACAGATACAAAATGATCCTTCATTTGTATCCCCCCCTTTTTTTGTTGAGTTTTGTCAGAGAAGGGTATTCCATTGTCCTTTAAATATTGTAGGTGTGGAGGGGCGGGGTTTGTGGGGCAAGATGGTGGCCACCAGGGCTCCGTCTTAAGGGCATTGGTGCTGGGAGCGCTCATTCCCTGGCAGAGGGGCAGGATCCTCGAGGCGTCAGGGAGCATCATCCTCCAGCCCCGAGGCTGGTGAAGGGCAGATCCGCCTCATGAACAGCTGCGTCCAGAGGCTTCTGGAAATCACCGAAGGGTCAGAGTTCCTCCGGCTGCAGGTGGAGGGAGGTGGATGCTCCAGGTTCCAATACAAATTTTCCCTGGACACTATTATCCACCCAGACAACAGGGTATTTGAGCAGGGTGGGGCGAGAGTTGTGGTTGACCCTGATAGCCTGGCCTTCGTGAAAGGTGCCCACGTGGACTTCAGCTGAGAGCTGATCCGAAGCTCGCTCCAGGTGTTGAACAATCCTCAAGCACAACAAGGCTGCTCCTGTGGGTCATCCTTCTCTATCAAACTCTGACAAGATGACAGGGCACCCTGAGATTGTCAACAGCTGCACTAAGCTAAGAAACCCAGGGTTAGTAGAATTCTAGAAGTTTCTAATCATATCCTTCTCTCAATGTTATTTTTCTTAGTTTAGGAGTATGTGAAACTTTCACACTTGACCAAAATCACCTTCCTCCATCTGCCCTCTATATGATGCTAAGGCCAAGCTTCCAAATGTTGTTACCTCGGGTTTAATTACTGGCTGAAACCCAATAAAGTCAGGCGTGGTGGCACATACATGTAATCCTAACACTTGGGAGACTGAGGCAGGAAGATTGTTGATAGTTCAAGGCCAGCCTGTGCTACATGGTGAGTGTAGGACCAGCCTGAACTACATAGCAAGACAGTATCTGGAAAACAAAAAACACTAATATTATGTTCAGAGCCTCAAAGCCTCCAGATTTGGAGGGACTTCTTTGGCCTTCAGAATTGCTTGTACATATTTGTATAATGATGCATAAAAACCTCATTTTATAAAAGGTTGTTATTGTTTTTTTAAGTCACAATCATAGCTTAGGTAGGTTGAGCATGGTTCATAGGCCAGAACAGATGAAAAAGACAAATGAAATGTAGTCTTTTACATTTTACACATCTTGAATGTGTTACTGACTTTCCTGTTTTCTAACCGCATGGTAGGCAGATACCATACTTATCCTACTTGTCAGTCTGCTAGGACTCATGAAACCAGGAACCTATCCACCAGAAGTCTTGGACCAAACCCCTGCTGATACCTGAATTTCTTGAAAAATAGCTTCTCTGTACCCAGGATATGTTGCTTCACCTATCTTGTGGAAAGTGCTTTGATCTTACCCAGAGAAGGAAGAAGTTGCTTCACTATTGTAGATAATAGGTAATGATCTCTTGGGTTACCAGATGAAATGTGGAATGCCAAGTTGTATTTGAATTTCAGAAAAACAGTAACCTTTTAAGTATAAATATTTTTTTTATCTGTCTAATACTTATTATGTCTCATCACAACTGGGTTGATTCTGGAAGTTATTTGATAAGTCCATCTTTTCCTTGGGACCCTAAAAGTTTGTTATAGCAAAAATGTGCTGAACTGGGTAAGAATTAAAGTTATTTAGTAAGAAAACTTGCCATTAAAAAAAAATGGAAATGTGAGAAAACCTAGACCTGCTGGCATGGTGGTACACAGCTGCAATCTCATGCTCAAGAGACTAAGGCAGGGGGATTGCCTCAAGTTTGAGACCAGACTGAACTACATAGTGAGATCCTGTCTCAAAGTAAAAGAAGAGGGTCCCAGCCCAGGCGCAGTGTGGGTGAGACACTCTTCCACCCCCTTGGGACACCCCCCACCACTCCTAAGCACCTCCCCACCCTGCCCGCCCAGAAGGAATTTCTGCCATGGTCCAGGAACACCCAGACGCAGTCCTAGCCCAGGCCCAGTGAGTGTATGGGAGAGCTTCTGGATACGCTCTGCCAGCAGGATCTACTGGTCCCAGCCCAGCTGCAGCACAGGTGAGACCCTATCCCACCCCAATGCAACAACCTCCAGCACTCCGCAGCACCTCCCCCACACCACCAACCAAATAAGAATTTCTGCCTCATTCTGAGAACCCTCAGATCCAGTCCTAGTAGAGGCCAGGACTAGGAGAGCTGAGTGTGTGGGAAAGCTGCCTCTAGATCTACTCCACCTTGTCCCCTCCAGACTCACCTCAGACCTGGAATACAGGCCTGGGGTGGAACCCTTCAGCTGCAATCCTTGCAGAGAGTGTACAGGAAAGAACCACCCAACTAGTACAGGACAAGAAAATCCTGCCAGAGAGGAACAACAGGATCACCCCCAAGGGCAGCAACAGGAAGGAACTGAGCACAGCAGCCAGACCCAAGCCAGGCACAGCTGCATAAATCCAAACTTTGTAGATCAGAACCTGAACGTCAGTACATGCTAAGGTTATAACTGCAACAAAGATCTACAACAAAGGTCAGAAGACAGTCCCACACAAAATGACAATGAGAAGGAGCAAAATGCAATCTCAGACCCCAAACCCACCCATAACAAGTGCAGAGGGACCTAACACAGAACAAATTGGGAATCACACAGATGAAAACAATGAATCAAACGATTCTGAAATAAAGAAAGAGCTGCAGAAAGGTATAGAGGAACTCAGATTGGAAATGAGAAAAGAAATCCCTGAACTAATAACATCTTCAGTAAAGAAGCAAATGCAGAAACATATGGAGGAAACCCAATGCCCACGCAGAACAAGTGCAGAGGATATTAGCTCAACTCAAATGTATGAATTATTAGCATTGATAGTAAATAAGCAATAGCAGAAAGTCATAGAGGAACTCAGAGCAGATTTCTTTTCTACTAGCTCAGCTCAAATGTATGAATTAATAGCGTTGATAGTAAATAAGCAACAACAGAAAGTTATAGAGAAACTCAGAATGTAATTATTGTCTAAAATAAAAAAAGAATTCTCAGAACTCATAGAATATGAAGTAAAAAATCAATGACAGAAACATAGGGAGGAAACCCAAGCTGAAAAAAACACTGCAGGAAAAGAATTTATAACTGCTGCTAAAGAAGACATTGATAAAAAATATTAGAGGAGATTAGAAAAATGATGGATTCCTTGAATGATCAATACAAGAAACAAATAGATCGCATGAAGCAGAGTCAAAGAAATATAGAGGAAATTAAAATCTCAATCACAAGCTTGCAAAACCCTTTAAGTAAAAGTGAAGAAAGAGTTTCAGATCTTGAAGACGCTGGTGCAGCTAGGGAAAAGAAAATAAAGGATCTCTTAAAAACAATAAGGATGCAGTAAAAAATAATCCATTACCTGCAAGATGATGCAAAGATGAACAATGTGAGACTAACAGGCATCAATGAGAAAGAAGGAGTCAATAAAAAGGAAATTAAAAACATATGGGCAGAAGTAATAGCAGAAAACTTCCCAAATATGACGAAAGAATCTGATATTCAGGTAACTGAAGCATACAGAATGCCAAGTAACCTTAACCCAATGAAAAACACACCGAGACATATAATAGTCAAGATCCCAGAAATTCAGCACAAGAATAATATACTGAAAGCTGCTAGAGAAAAGAAGCAGATCACATTCAAAGGAAAACCCATCAGAATTATGGCCGACTTCTCTTCACAAATCATGAAGGCAAGAAGAGCATGGAGCAGAGTACTTCAAGTCTTCTATGAAACCAAATTTCAGACCAGACTACCATACCCAGCAAAACTCTTTCCAGCTGGATGGAGAAGTGAAATACTTTCATAACAAAGAACAGGTAAAGAATTTCATGATGACAAAGCCAACCTTACACAGGCTACTGAAAGATGTTCTAGAGAGAGACCAAAATGATCAGAATTCCATGAGTGAGATCAGAAACAACCAACTAAATAAGGCAAGCAATTAAACACAGGAGAAAAAGGAGTAAACAACAACAGGTAAATAATATGTCACTCATAAGTCAATACATCTCAATACTAATCACGAGTGTAAATGGACTCAAACAGCAATTAAGAGAAATAGACTGGCACAGTGGATTAGGAAACAAAAACCAACAATATGCTGTATACAAGAAACACATTTAACTCATGAAGACATTCATAGGCTGAAAGTCAAAGGATGGAACACAGTACTATATGCCCCAGCAGCTCAGAAAAAGGCAGGGATAGTAATCCTATTCTCAGTTTCAAGTTCAAAGCAAGAATGATCAAGCAAAATAAAGAAGGCCACTACATATTGGTTACGGGGAAAATTCAAGAGAAAGAGGTAACACTCATAAATATGTATGCAAAAACATGGGAGCACCCAACCATATAAAGCAAATCTTAATGGACATGAAAAATCTAATATCCAATACCACAATCTTAACAGGAGACCTCAACACCCCCTAATCCCCAAAAGATAGGTCAACCAGACAAAAAGATAGCAAAGAAATAACAGAACTGAGCCAGAGCTTGAAACAAATGGACTTCGTGGACATATACAGAGTGTTCAACCCAAACACAGCTGATTACAAATTTTTCTCAGCTGCACATGGGCCACTTTCTAAAAGAGACCACATACTGGTGCATAGGTCGTGCTTAAGTATATGTAAGAAAACAAAAATTATCCCATGCACATTATCTGACTATAGTGCAATGAAACTGAAAATAAATGAGCAAAGAGACCAGAAAAAACCCTTAAACGCATGGAAAATAAATGACGCTGTACTCAGCAACCAATGAGTTACAGATGAAATTAAACAAGAAGTTCAACAATATCTACAATTCAATGAAAATTCAAGCACAACTTATCGTCATTTATGGGATATGATGAAAGCAGTTCTCAGAGGGAAATTCATAGCTGTGAACTCACACATTAGGAAAACAGAAC
>NW_004524658.1:12507619-12511657 GCF_000260255.1 Octodon degus | reverse complement strand
ACAAGTCCACATCTTGTACAGCAATTAACCACTAAGAAGAATATATTCAGTGTATTATTTGTTGAAACTGTACTTCTGATTTGATTGGAAACTGTCTCATTGCTATCTGTTTATCAATAAAATTTTGAAGAAAAAAAAAGAATATATGCAGTGTGTTAATTATTGAAACTGTCCTACCAATTTGGTTTGAAACTCATTGTTATTTGTTTCTCAATAAAATTATGGGAAAAAAGTAAAAGAGGAGCTTGAATTTAGTGGAATCAACCCCATCATGCTGTTGAAGCAGATTCTGGGAACACTGAACAGTTTCTTAGCTGCCCTGGGCCGGAGGCAGAAAGCGGTGTGTTTTGGGACAGCCTTCATACTCACTTTGCCAAGACAAAAACTTACAGCCAGGACCTGGACCAAGTAAGATTTTCAGTTCAGATACTTACATTCCTTCATCATTCTTAAAAAGAGATTTTGGGGGCCGGGGAGATGGCGCAATAGAATAAGCACTTGCCAAGGGCCTGAGTTCAGTCCCCAGTTCCACAAAAAAAAAAAAAAAAAAAAAAAACACTATACATTTGGGGGCCTTCCCATTAGCTCAGTTGTTTAAGTACCTACTTATGCAAAGCAGTCAGGCTGAGGAGTCTGTGGTTCAATCCCCAGCTCTTTATGCCTTACCAGACCTGCTATGAGAGGGAGAATTGGAATTCCATGTTAAGAAATAGGTAGATTTGTGTTGGGTGTGATAATTCATACCTGTAATCCCAGCACTCAAGAGGCTGAGGCAAAAGGATCACTGCAAGTTTGAGGCCAGCCTGAACTGCACAGTGAAAACTTATTTAAAAAAAAAAAAAAAAAAAAAAAAGGTGGGTTAGGCTGAAATCACCTTCAGTGAGAGGACTTCATGAGGAAACACGTGGTAAGAAGGCTTCATGTATAGGGCAGGGATAATGACAGCAGCAAGAGGACATTAGGCATTGTCAACAGCCTTCGACTCCTCTGCAGGGCCTTTCTGGCCAGATACACTTCCCAACAGGCCATAAAGCCAGCAGATGTTTCACAAATTCTGCTCACTGTGCAGATTCATTTAGGAAAACTTTATATTTTCTCCATGTCAATTGCATGATCTTTTGTTTCCCATTACTTTCCAGGAGAGTTTGTCAAGGCCTTCTTTGTTGCAGAATTAGCTTTAATGTTTTATGCAAATGGGTCCCTGGGCATGATGGTCCCCCCCCCCACATACCTTTTCAGTGCTGGAAATTGTACCCAGGGCCAGGGCCTTGGGCATGTTAGGTGGTATAAACCATCTCTTTTCCTCCTCTTTCCATTCCCTACTTTTCTCCTTTACTCTCTGATTAAACCCAGGGAACATGTGGGAGCATTTTAAGGGATTAGGAGAATATCTATGCAGAGATTAAACTGGACATAGTAGATCTACTTACAGTCCCAGCACACTGGAGGCTGACATAGGAGGATCATCATGAGTGTGAGACCAGCCTGGCCTACAAAATGAGCTTACAGCCAAGCTGAGTTTCTTGACCCAAGTAGCAAGACCCAGTCTCAAAAAGACAAACCCCTCAAAACACAAAGCATCAAGTCTTGACATTTGGCTGAACAACCAGGTGTAAGGAATGGAACTCTAGCCCCAAGGTAATGCTGTAAGCTGGCCTTGAGCAGGGCCTAACACTATCCAGGGCAGCCTTGTCATTTACACATTTGGCCAAAAGTCAAGAAACACCTTTCTTTTTCTTGATATCTAGGATTGATGATTACAATTGCTCTCTTAAAAGCTGACCACCTTTCCCCCTAAAAATGCTACTGGACTCCTTAATGAAAGTTTTTTGTTTTCTTTTCTTTTCTTTTTTGAGACAGGGTCTTAACTATATGGACCAGGCTGGTTATAGGAGTGTGCCACCATGGTCAATATAGGTTTGCCTTATAAAATGTT
The DNA here is from genome assembly GCF_000260255.1 of Octodon degus. Taxonomy (NCBI): domain Eukaryota; kingdom Metazoa; phylum Chordata; class Mammalia; order Rodentia; family Octodontidae; genus Octodon; species Octodon degus. The sequence continues at coordinate 12,509,721 of NW_004524658.1, read as the reverse complement.
GAAATGCTTAATGCATGGCTTTGATTGTAATAAGATAAATATACAGAGTGAGGGGCATTCAAGCAGTCTGTGGCCAGCAGCTGTATTTAAAAATATTTTAATTTCTGAATAGGTAATACATGTAATGTTTTGAAAGACAAGGGCTTAAAGTGAAAAATCTCCCAGTATTATTCCCATTCACCCTGCCACCCTCCCCACAACCACAGTTGTTTCAAAAAGAAAAAATGTATCCAAGGGGCTGAGGAGATAGCTCAGTAGAATAAGTGCTTGCCTTGCAAGTGCAAGGACCTGAGTTCAATCCCCGGTTCTGCAAAAAAAAAAAAAAACCAAACAAATATATCCAAGGTACAATATGAGATAACACGCACAATTGTCATTACAGCATTATAAACAAAAGATAAACTATGGGAATGTGTATCAATGAGGAACTGATTAGTTACAGTGTACCATTTGATGGAATGGTACATAGCTGTGAAGTAGAATGAGACAATCTTTATGCGTAACTATAAAGAAAAAAGCAAAGTACACAGCAGCATGCAAAATACTCCATTTGGGTTCTCACGTGCCTACATGAGCAGCATGTCCAGAATGAGTGGCTGGGTCGGAGGGTAGAGTGGTGGAGGGAGCGGCAGGGTGTGTGTGAATGGTGGCACAGGTGGAGCACAAAGAGCCAGTTCACAGCCCCACTGCTCCTGCGATGTGCAGCAGTGTGTTACCCACTGGTGGGTAAGCTGCCCTCTTAGTCTCTTTTGGGCATCTTAAGGCATTAGAGCTTTTTGTTTCCCTAGTGATAATCTTTTGGTGTTACAAATAATATGATAATAAATAAGCTTTTACACATGTCATTTCATATCTGGTGAGGAAGTTAACATTTGAAAATTAAATTCTGGGAAGTCAGTACTGTTAGAATTTTGAAAACACTGTCATATTGTCCTCTTGAAAGGTTGCACCATTTCTCATGCCCAGCAGCCAGCAGTTTCCCAAGATGCTTGCTTGCCAAGTAGGAGTCTTAAAGGTTTTCATCTTTGCTAACCTTTTAAAAAAACATACCAAAAGAAAGCGTATCACTGCATTTTAAGTTATATTTCTTTTACTAACGGATGGAAGAATATTTTCATATGTGTAAAATCATTTCTTTGTCTTTTACAAATATAAACTACTCTAGCGATTTAAAGCAAATTAAAAAAAATAAAATAAAATAAATATTTTAGGTGCATAAATTCAGCAAAATATTTCAATATGGTCCAGTAGTCCATAATAGTAGTGGGTTATCCATAGAACTGGCAATGTCAGAAGTTGTTGACGTGAGCCTTTTACAGCTCAGCATATTAATATGGCTTTACTTTTTATACCTCATTTTTATACTTTTCTGCTGGATGGTTAAGACTAAGATAAAGCAAGACCTATAGAATAAGAAATATAACTTTTGTATCTGATAAGGTCAGTCAAGTCCCCTCAGGATTTACACTGAAACACCTGTACCACAGTTTGTAGATCCTTTGTCAGTGTCAGCCGTGTGGATGAGTCACGGCCATTACTTGATCGATTTGCTTTCTGTGAAAGCCAAAGAGAATGTTTTCTCTCCCTGTGATTCTCTTTAGGCACACTCTACATCATCGATCACTTTCCTCTTTGGCCTCATAATCTCCTTTATCAGAAAATTTAAGACACAACTGAGTTACATGATGTTACAGTATAGGTTCTCCTGTGTCCTGAGTCTTCACTGACTTTGAAAGGCTAGGGCAAAATGTTGGCTGTCCTTTCAGCCCTTCTTGTTCTCTAATTTTTGGTCTGCAAACTTAGGTTGCTAACCCTCCAGAAGAGAACCTTATTATTATTACCCTACAACATAGGTAGTTGAGCTTAACCTCACTATCTGTCTGAATATCAAACATCTTAGGTATAACATGGAACAGGTATTTTCCATCAAGTACTGATATGTTAAACTTTAAGAACATGGAGAAAAAAATTTAATAAATAAAAAAAATTTAAAAAGCAATAAGCAATCACATATTTTACACAATAATTTAGAAATCTAACCATATACAGCATTGTAGCACGACAGTCCTATGACATTTTTTCCTCTCTCTCTCTCTCTCTCT
>NW_004524658.1:12490783-12497284 GCF_000260255.1 Octodon degus | reverse complement strand
AATAAAAATAAAAAATAAAAAATTTTTTAAATAAAAAAAAAAGAATTTTGGAGTGACAGAAGAGAAGCAACATGAAAGAATAGAAAAATTAATTTACTCAACACAGTAAGGAGTAGGTAGAAATGTGGACACTCACAACAGTTTTCCAACAAACCTGGCTGGCCTATGTCACTTAACAATAAAACTAGTTAAATCTGGGGAAATTTTTCTGTCTCAGGCTGCCTGTCTTTGTCTCTATCCTCATCCCAGCCTTACTCCCTTCCCCTCTCCCTGTCTCTCTGTAATACAAACAAGGAATGATAATAATTTCAGAATTTTAAATCTTAGAATTACAGCAGCTCTGGAGGTGTGTCATTTACTCCTTTAAATAGAAACTTCTGTGAAATTTGTAGTTAGCTGGTACCCACCAGTTAAAACTTTGGGATCCATAGTAGTGCCCATACTAAGGCTACCTACACCCTTTCTGGGGTGCCCTTAGCTAATGACACATCATGAATATTTAACTCTCGTGGGTTACTGCTGCTAGTACAAGACTATTCTAGTGCAGTCTTTGTAGTGGGACTGCTAACTGGCTTTTCTGATACTTTGCAAAGCTTTGCTAAAATCTGAGGTTTTTACTAATTCTAGTTTATTTCCCCTCCTCTTTCACAGGGGCCTGTGAATTGTTGAATTGCTCTCTTATTCTTGCTTACTTATCCCTTTACTTTCCACATATATTTCCCCAAATAAATTGCTTCCATTTCTAATCCTGTCTTGACATTTGCTTCTGAGAGGACACAACTGAGCCAGGAGGGGACCTCAAAAGTCATTGAGGCTCATATAAATGCCTTTTGCCTAGGAACGTTATAGTCAATTGATTTGCTGAATGTTACATGGCTCCTATGTGACAGACTGGGGTTAGTAAGAGATTTCACAATCCACAATCAAATACTTTTCTACCCAAGGAAAAACTCTACATAAATATAACTTCACTGGAAAATTCTAAAACTAAAAATAAAAACTAAAATGAGTAATTTATACTGCGTAGGAAAGATGAAAGTCATCGTGGGACTCTAAGGAGAAGTTGTCACAAAGCAAAGCATATACACAGTGGCAGGAGCAAAAATGCAAAGGAAAAAATGAGCAACATTCAGAACAATCAGGTGAAGTTTTAGGTCCTCTCTCAGTCCCACAAGGTGTGCTTTGTCTCTAGGATGCAAACCACCAAAACATGGTGCATCACAAATCTCTGCCTCTTTTTTTTTTTTTTTTTTTTTTTTTTTTTTTTTTTTTTTTTGTGGAACCGGGGATTGAACTCAGGCTCTTGCACTTACCAGGAAAGTGCTTAATCCACTGAGCCATCTCCCCGGCCCCTCTGCCTCTCTTATTATATCATATCTTCACTGTGCCCTGGGATGACAGTGGAGACCAAGTAAAATATTTCAGTTTCAGGGAAGCCAAATTCTTGTCTCCCCCAAATTATGTCCAATTGGAACATCACAGGGTGATCTCATTTGGAAACAGGATCTTTGTAGATGTTTTTGAGATATTATACTGCAGTAGAGTTGGCCCTAAATTCAATAGCAATATCCTTATTAGAGACTGAAACCATAAACTAAGATGACAAAAGAGTCAGGGATTACAGTGATGCATGTATGAAACAAGGAATTTTATCAGCTGCCAGAAGCTGGACAAGGAGAGTCCTCCCCAAGAATCTTCAGAGGGAACACAGTTCTGCTGGAACTTAGATTTTGTATTTCTGGCCTCCAGAACTGTGAGAGAATAAATTTATCTTGTTTTACACCATTAAGCTTAAAATTTGTGGACATTTGTTAAGACATCTGTAGGAAATTAATACAGTGAAGGCACATGTTTATTGAAGGTTCTTTTATGCTGCCTAGTCACACAGCAAAAGCAAGCTGTACAACCAAGTATAAGAAAACAAAATCATTAACTTTATATTTTCCATAAACAAGGTAGAGAGGCTGGTAGCATTTCCAGCAGGACTTTAGACTTAAAAGAACATACTGTATTATAAATAACTGTATCAGCAAATTCCATTCCATGCTGGTGAAGTGCAAGTACTCCAGCTCTAGTGGCCCAAGAGGTAATCACAGAGTGACTACAAAACAGCTGCAAGCTGTCCATAATTCAACTTGACCCAACATCTAGATGCTTAAGAGATCCTTGAATAGGGTTTCTTAGGTTTCTAGTACAGTTCCCTCTGATTAAGGATCTATAAGCAGGTGTGTGTGTGGATCAAGATGAGCTTGTTACTTTGGGAAAGGCTGGTTTAACACTTACACAGGTTCAAAAGAGAAGTCAGCAACTCTACCTTTTGACACATTTCCAGTTAGTTCTTGTGTCAGGTTTGTAAAGACCACCCTTAAGCTTGCTGATTTACTAGGACTCACTGGACTCCACCGCTGCTGAACTCATAGTTACAGCTTATTACAGTAAAAAGATACAGATCACAATCAATAAAGATAAAAAGAGGCTAGGGGGAAAGTCCAGAAGAAATCAAGTACAAGCTTCCCAGTGTGGTTGTAAGGGGGTATGCTTAATTCTCCCAGCTATGCTGTATGAAAATATGTGCAAAGTGTTGCCAATCACAGAATTCCTTAAGCCTTGAGATTTGGGTTTTTATTGGGTGTCAGTCATGTAAGCTCTGGCCACTGCTATCCCAGAACAAAATGAGCTACTCAATATAATACATCACTAGGATGTATTTGCTATACTTTGTCAAATTCGTACAATATGTCTCAAGGACTCAGACATACAAAATCTTCAAACAGACACCATTCCAAAGGTTTCATAATAACCTTTGTTTTGGAGAGATTCTACAGCATCCATACAGTAAAATATTCCAGGCATATTTATTTTATGTGAACCCACATAGTCAAGAGTATGTTGGGTTTAACAACCTAGCTTTCACTTAAAGATATATCATGAATATATTTAATTTCAATGTCTTAAAGATCTATTGCAGATGAACAAAATATAATCAATATTCTGTTGTGATAGTTTATTTCCTGATATTTGCTATTAAAATGGCTATTCAGTGAATTTCCTTAAAAACAAGTGTAAGTAGAGCTATAGGATTTGAACCTATGCAGCATGTAGGGACTTAGTTTTGTTATGATTATCTAAATATTGTAGGAGCAAGTCTTGTTTGCTAGATAGGGAAACCATCCATTCTCTCATTTGTTTCTCAGGAAAGAACCAGCATGTGCTAGAATTTCATGTTATTTAATCCTCACAAAAACTATTAATAATTAATTGCCATTCTTACTTTTCAATATTTCTATGAAATAATTTATGAAAATTTTAGAAAATGTAGGAATCTGTGTAAAAAATAACATCACCTATAATTTAACTGCTCACAGAAAATTTGTTTCAGTACATATTTATGACTTATTTCCGTATTTTGCATCATTGAAATTCTGCTTAATAAATTCTATATCCTGCTTTCTATTTATGTTATAATGTTTGCTATGTCCCCTTAACAACTACCACTTTTTAAATACTGCATAACAGTCCACTGTGTTTCTTTACCGTGTGCTTGGCCTTTTGCTTTGTTTTCATTATTTCCTATTGCAACAAATTACATGTCATACATATTTTTTTCTGTGCCTTGTATTACTTTTAAAGATATAGCCCTATAAGTTGAATTAGGAGATAAAAGCTCAACATATTGCCAAACCAGTTATCAAATGAATCGTTTGTACAAAGTCTCCAGACATTGAACCAAGAAGGACCACATCCTAAACTTGGAATTTAGTACTTTTAGTATTCTTTTAACTTCATAATACAAACTTCATTCATTTATGTCACATATTTTTCTTATTTCTGTGTAATCAGAAAAATATTCTTAATGTAGGACTAACTAAAGGAACATAATGCATTGTAAGAGCTCAGCTATAATTACTTTCAAAATTGTTCGTAGATTTTTCTGTTTATATTCCATAAGGGGGAGGTGTAAAGAAACATTTTTGTCCTATCCATATAAGATCTAGGGTTTTGGGTTTTTTTTTTTATGTATTTAGGACAAGGTCTAGCATCTCACTACACAGACTGGACTTGCAGTGATTGTCCTGTTTTCAGCCTCCCAAGCACTGGGATGACAGGTGGGCACCACCATGCCCAGTCTCAATCGCCCTCTCAGTGCACCCCAGGTGTAGGGCTGGCACGGCATGCCAGGGATCAAACCCTGGCCACTGCACTCTGCCTAAGCAGGAGCTTTATTCCACTGAGCTCTATGGCCGGCCCTAAATTTTTTAATTCTAAAAAAATTACAATTATTTAACAGTTTCATTGTTAGGTTGTAATATCTCTACCTGTTACAGGTAGCAACAGTTTACCAAAATTACTTAAATTTCTAAGATTTTTCTATATGAAAAATTGTTTTTCCTTATGTAGGTATCTTTATTTCTGAGACATTTTTACAAAGTAAAATTTCAATTCTTACTGGGAAACTAAAGTATGAACTGCTTTTATTTTGAAAATATATCTCCATTATTTTAATTCTCTCTCTGTGCAGACATATATTCCATTAAACTAAGTATAAAGTTTTGTTTATTAAGAATTTTGTTCATTAAAATTTTGTTTGAGGGCCAGGGAGATGGGTCAGTAGAATAAGCGCTTCCCTGGCAAGCGCAAGGGCCTGAGTTCAATTCCTGGTTCTGTGAAAAAACAAAAGAAAAACAAACAAGCAAAAAAAGGTGGATCACTTTTATATATTTATGTATTTTTCTCCTATGTTAGTAGATTTTGTCCACTTCAAAAGTATTTTTCTACCCATTTTTATGGCATTCTGGGGTGCTCATGTTCAGTTTTACCAAATTGTAGAGTCCAATCTAGTAGTGAGACCCCGAACACTCTGTAGACTCTTCCTTAAAAAATACAAAAATATATATTTTTATATCAATTTTTTATTTAAAATGTTTCCTAAGCAGAGCATGGTGGTATATGCCTGTGATCCCAGCACTCAGAAGGTTAAGGCAGGAGGATCACTGTGAGTTTGAGGCCAGCCGGAGCTATAAAGTGAGCTCAAGGCCAGCTTGAACTGCATAGTGAGGTCCTGTCTCAAAAAGAAAAAAAAAAAGCAGTTTATTAGAGGTCTTCATGATACTTCAAAGTATGACTCACTTCATTTCTCTTACCTGAATGTAAATGGAAATTGCTCAATCTGAAATTACAATTTCACATAAAGGATACAGAATGTCATGCCCTTTATACTTCATGTTAATAAACTTGAAACATTCAACAGTGTAGACATTAGCTGTATTTAATGCAAAAAAAAAATTTATATTGTCATAAACTTTTAGATTCAGCATACTGACTTTCAACTTAGATTTGGTCAGAACTAAGAATTATAACACTACAACTTTCCTAGTAGTAATTACTTTCTGTGCATCTAGCTAAAATACAGATATCCCTATCTTTTTGAAATATAAACTGTGCTGACAAATTTTAGCATGGTAATTTTTTTTCTAAAAAAGGTTAAAACTTCAGGAACAAAATCAACATCTACAAAATGTTTGGGGTAGTTAGGCTTTTGTTTTTAATTCTGAATAGCTCTTAGAAATTCTTCTTCCCTGGTATAGCACACTGAACTGAAATATTAGGTGCATTCTGGAGCTGGCCAACAGTCACTAAATAACTGATCACACAATATTCTCTACAAAGAAAAAAAAATGAGTGTGGTGAGTCCAGAATGGGCTCATTATCACAGTTAATTACACACCAGCAAGTGTAAAACAAAGTTATCACTGGGGTCAGAGGGAGGAGCAGGGAGTAGAGTGCTGAAAGAGATGTCAAGGAAACAGTTATTAAGTTTTGTTGGAAAGAAAAGCCTGCCAGGGTAAATGTCAGAAACTAATAGTTCTGTTCAGTAGTCTCTTTATCCTGGTAATACAAAACAACTCTTCATTGCTTTCCAGAGCTTTTTTCCCCATAAGATTAATTATATCTCTGAAGCATTCCACCTTTAAAAATGGAAGCATTCATCATTCATGGTTTTATAAGCATTTTCATAAGTTTTCAATGAACTGAGGATCTTTTTTAAATTCTAAAACTATCACTTAGGAGCTCTGAAAAACCTTTATTATTCTTATACATTTAGAACTTGAATAGCTCATCTTATTTCCTTTATGATTTCTTATGTTAGTAGTGGCTATCCTATAGTGACTACCATCTGTACTTGAATAGAGGTTTTTCAAACTGAAAACTTACACTAAATTTTGAGCCATCTTTTCAGTATGGATTTGAACTGTTCCCTTTTTTGTTGGTGGTGGGGGCGGTGAGGCAGAGGCCTGGATATCAAACTGAGGACCCTGCGCTTGCCAAGTAGGCTCTTAAGCCACTGAACTATATCCCTGGCCCTTCCTTGTAGTTCTTATATATTTTTCCCTACGTTAGTAGATTTTGTCCACTTCAAACGTGTTTTTCTACCCGTTATGGCATTCTGGGGTGCTCATGTTGTTTTACCAAATTCTAGTATCTGATAGTCTAGTGTTGTTT
>NW_004524658.1:12485031-12490683 GCF_000260255.1 Octodon degus | reverse complement strand
TATTTCTTTGCTGATTTTTTTGGTCTAGTTGATATATTTCTTTGGGACAATAGGGTGTTGTGTCCACCATTCCAATTGTGTTATTTGATTTTTTTCATGTCTCCTAATATTTGTCTTACGCAGTTGGGAACTTCAGCATTTTGCACACATATATTTATGATTGTTATTGCCTCCTCTCAAAGTTTTCCTCTAACAAGTATGTAACAATCTTCTTTATCTCTTTTGATCATTCTTGGTTTGAAGTTCACATTGTTTGCAAACAAAGTAGCTACCCCTGCTTTTTTTCTGGGTTCCTGTCGCATGGAGTATTGTCGTTCATCCTGTAACTTTCAGTCTATGAATTTCTTTTTGAGTTAAATATGTTCCTTTTACACAGCATATTGTTGGATTTTTATTTTTCTTGATCCACTCTGCCAGTCTGTTTCTTTTGAATGCTGAATTGAGGCCATTTTCATTAACAGTTATAACTAATATATATTGGCTTATCTTTGTCATGTTATTTTCTTGCTGTTGGTTCCTATTGTCATTTGAGGTTTTGCAAGAAGAAACAATAATACAATATAGGACACTTACTTGTATGGGTGACATAGTTTGTGGTTTTGCAAGTAGAACAATACAATATGGGACACATATTTTATAAGATTATTTTATAGTGAATCACCCAAGGAATCATATATGAAGAATGCAAGAAATCTGTCCACACACTCTAAAGACCAAAGAATCCAGCTGAGGGTCTGGATCACATGCTAGTGCCCTGACTGAGTCTAGCTGAAGCTTGAGCTGCTAGAGCTCATAACAATGTCTCCCATGAGTCCAACTAGAGGCCTAAAGCCCAGGACAATGCCTTATGCAGGTGTGTTGCACTTGAAAGACCCACTGGTCAGTGGTAGAAGCTAGAGAGTCTATGCCAGTAGGATGAGGGATCTGTGCTAGCAACCTGAGGGATTTACAGTGGAGCCAGGAAGCAATGCTTGAAGTAAGAGCCAGAGATTCCCTGAAAAGTACCACAGCCAACCTCAGCAACAGTGAGGTCCCAAACTTCTCTGATGATGAAGAAAGCTGAATCCTCATTAGGAAAGCCAACATGACAAGCTTCTCCAGGAGACTGAGCTGTGCACCATCTTACCCTCTGGAACCAGGAAGCAAAGCTCACAGTGAAGACAAGAGCTCCCCCAAAATTAACTATTGCCATTCTCAGAAACAATGATGTCCCAAGCTCTTCCTCTGATGAGAAAGCCAAGTTCATCAGGAAAACCAGCATGACAAGGTCACCCAGGAAAACAGCCCAAGAGAACCAGCAGCTCCCTAACAGCTTCCCAATGTCTTCTTCAAATAGCTTCCCTATAAGAGCATCTACAAGCTCTTCTCTAGTTTTGTCTCTTACACTGCCAGCAACAATCCTCAGGTGGATCTCCTACACACAGCACCATGCTGGTTCAGTTCAGCTGGATGTAACAAGTTGACCACCAGTGGACAACACACCACAATTATTGTTTTATAACAATCACCCAAAATTCATATACAAGAGTGTGCAGGAAACCTGTCCACACAATACAGGCCCAAAATAATACAACTGAGGGCCTGCATCCCACAATAATGTCCTGTATGAATCCAGCTGACCAACTAAAACCCATAACAATATCTCTCATCAGTCCATCTGGAGGCCATAACAACAATGTCTCATGCAGGCCTGTTTTATGGATTTGTGCTAGGAAGTCTCAAAGATCAGTGGTTGAAGCTAGAAAATTCATTTCAGTGGGATGGATCTGTGCTCAAAGGGTGAGGGATCTGAATTGAAGCAAGGAAATGACATTCAAACTAAGAACCAGAGTTTTCCCCCCACAAAAGTACCATAGCCATCCTCAGCAGTAGTAGGCCTGAGATCCTTCAGTAATGAGGAAGGCAGAGTTCCCATCAAGAAAGCCAACATGACAAAACTTCTCCAGGAAATTGAGCTATACACCATCTTCCCTTCCAGAGCCAGGACGTGATGCTCAAAGTAAGGACAAGAGCTCCCTTTAAGCAAACCATAGCCATTTGCCGGGGAGATGGCTCAGTAGAATAAGCGCTTGCCTGGCAAGTGCAAGGGCCTGAGTTCAAACCCTGGTTCTGAAAGAAAAAAAAAGTCATTCTCAGCAAACAAGGTCCTGAGCTCCTTTGACAATGATAACAATTGAGTTCATCAGGAAATTCAACATGACAAATACCTCTAAGAAAACCAACAGCTCCCTACAGCCTCCCTAACAACTTCCAACAGCTTCTCTTCTCCAGCTCTCCCTTTTATGCTGCCATCAACAATCCTCAGGTGGGCCTCCAACATGCAGCACCACACTGGTTCAATTCAGCTGGGTGTTAGAAGTTGGCCACCAGTTCTCTACTTTTCCTGTCTGTTTGCTTTCCCTGATTAGTGGTTCCTTTCTAATGTTATCAGAATTGTGGTCATTTTTATCTCTTTCTAGAATATCTTTCAGTAGTTGGTAGTGTTGGTTTACTGGATATGAATTTCTTCAGTTGTTCTTTGTCATGGAAGTATCTTATTTCTCCATTAATTCTGAAAGACAGTTTTTCAGGGTCCATCAATCTGGACTAGAAGTTGTTTCAATTCTGAAATACTTCATTCCAAGTTCTTCTTCACTTCACGGTTTGTGTTGAGAAGGCTGTTTGTGATTTTCATGGGCTTTCCTTTTCTTTTCTTTTCTTTTCTCTAACAGCTTTTAATAAACTGTTCTTATACTGAATTTCTTAGATCTTATTATATAGGTGATTTATTTCAGTTATGGCTAATTGGAGTTCTGTATGCCTCATTAACTGTGAGATTCTCTTCCCATGCTTAGGAATTTCTCTATTATTTCTGCAAATATTCTTTTTATGTCATCTGTGTTGACTTCTACTTTTTCATGAAGTCTTCAGTCTTATCTTGTTTTTCTTTGCATTGCCTTGCAGCTGCTGAATTGTTATTTCCTGGTTTCTTGTTATTTTAAAGATATCTCTCCTTTTGTGATTGTTAGCTGTAATCCTATTTTCAAGGTCTAAATTTTTTGTTCATTTTAATGAGAAAAAAAGATAAATAGCAATGAAACAGTTTCAAAAACATTTAGTAGGACAGTTACAATAACTAATACATTGCCTATTGTCTTCCTAGTAGTTAGTTATTCAGAGGACAAAATGTAGATATGAAATCTTGTCTAAACACTATTAGTACAAACCTTCCTTCTCATTGAACTAAGAGAAAGTAGCTGTGTATCTATCCTAACTATCTTGTATAGACATATATATTTTTCCACTACAAAATGGTCCTTTATTTATATCCCCTTTTTTGTTTTGTTTTGTCAGAGATGGGTGTTTCACTGCTGTTAGAGATGCTGTATTTGGAGAAGTCTTTAAAGGGTCTTTTCATACTTGATGCCAGTCCAAATATTGTAGCTACTTGAATTCAGCAAAATAACCCAAAATAGTCCAATAGTCCATAATAGTAGTGAGTTACTAGTACAACTGGCAAAGGAGATTATGGGGCCACAGAGGAAAGTGATTAACAGTGCATAGTATGCCTAAGGAGAGTCAATTAGAGAGAAAAAATTTCTCTCAGGCTTTCACAGAGAGCAAATTGTTCAAGCAGTGGGCATTACTCATCCAGATGGATAACATTGACAGAAGAACTACAAGGTGCTGTACATGGTTCCAGGGTAAATCCTGGGGGGATTTGACTGACCATATCAGATAGCAAAAGTTACATCTTTAGCTATATAGGTCTTGCTTTAACTTAGTCCTAACTATCCAGCAGAAAAGTGTAACCACAAAGTATAAAAATTAAAGCTATATGAATACGCTCAGCTGTAAAATGCCCAGGTCAACATCTTTAATTTCATTCAAAGAGTTTTTCCAGTTTGCAGTGGGACTTTTAATTTCCTAGATATCTGAATCTGGATCTGTTTTATGCATTTTCATTCTTTTCTATATTGTTCATTCAAGGTTTCCATCATTTCATTATACTCCTTCATTTCCCTGTCTATGTCTCCCTTGGATATGTTGAGCAATTCTTTCATTATGATTATTTCTTTTTTCTATCTTTCTTTCTTTTTGGTACTGGAGATCAAACTCAGGACCTTGTGCTTACCAGGCAGAAGTTTATACCACTCAGTTATCTCCCCAGGTGTCATTTCTTTTTTACCTGAGAGAATATTTCTGATATTACTTCTCCACAATCTCTTGGAATTATTTCTTTTTAAAAATTTTTTAAAAGTCTTTTATTTATTTGGTACAAGGTCTCATTATGCAGTGTGGACTCATGATCCTCCTGTCTCAGCCTCTCCAGCATTGGGATTACAAGCGAGCACCACCATGCCTGGTTTTGGTGGTCAGCACAGCATGCCCAATGTTCCGGAGCCAGCACAGCATGCAGTACCAGGGATCAAACCTGAGTCTTTGCATTTGCCAGGCAGGTACGTGGACCACCAAACTACCCCTCCTCCAGCTTTAAAGTTGCTTCTTTACTGCAGTTGTTATCATTTCAGAAATTTCAGGTGTGTGACTTCCAATTTCTTCTATGTCAATGTCTCCTGGTTTTTTTTCTGGGTGGGCTGGAGGTCTGAGATTTTGTTATGCTCTGTCTTAATATATTTGAGGTTGTTGTAATTGTATACGGGTGGTGGTTGGGGTCTCTACTCTTTCTCTCTCTCTCTCTCTCTCTCTCTCTCTCTCTCTTTCTCTGCTCACAGGGTTTTTTTGATGGTGGGGGTAGGAGTGAGCAGCATCTTGCCCCTGCACCCACCATTTATAAATTTAAAGCTATAAATAAGTAAATTATAAATTCTAACAGCATTATGCTCAGGACTGTAAGTATAAATCTAACTTACTCTTTAGAAGTTACAGTCCTATCATTACAAGGATGTTCCACAAATTCACCATCTCAACATTAACAAAAATCTCTTTTAGGGGCTGGAGAGATGGCTCAGTGGTCTAAAGCACCTACTTAGAACAAGCTTGGCAAAGCACAGGGACCACGGTTCGATCCCCAAGCACCACATGCCAGCCAGCCCTGCCCCCAGGTGGGCTGAGCTGGCCACACACACACACACACACACACACACACACTAAATAAATGTAAAAAAAATTTAAAAATTTAAAAAAAATCTTAGTCATCTTTGACAAATCTGAAGCACATTCCCACTATGTAGTAGCATCAAAATAAACATCTGTTTACTGAATGAAGATGAGTATAAGTGTGTCGTTTTCCAACGGCAGTGATTCTGTGCTAGATGTCCACATGAGTGAAGAAATGTGTCCCATCTAAAACTGTGTAACATTTGAAAAACTAAAGTTCATCTTTTCCTCCAAAACTAAAACACCAGCCTCACAAAGCCATTATAGAAGTCAACTTTCTCAATAAAAAATCTAATTATTAAAAAAAACGTTCCCCTTAGGAAATAGAAAATAATTGAATAAGAAGTTTTATTGTGAGTATGCAGCACATTCTGAAATGACAAATAGTGGGAGACAGTTTGTAAGAATTTTACTTTTACAACTTGCCCCTATTGAATAAAATTAGTGTCCCTTATTTCCAATTCAAATACAAGACAAGATATCTCTATCTATCTATCTATATCTATATCTATCTATATCTATCTATATCTATATCTATCTATATCTATCTAT
>NW_004524658.1:12484364-12484931 GCF_000260255.1 Octodon degus | reverse complement strand
ATATTCTTTCCCCTACTTTCCCCTAGGTCAGTATTCAATGCTGTCCCATAGGTTCAAGACAACTGCCTAGACTATGATCCTCTGTGGCAGAGCTTTTAACCTTGTCCATGAGATCATCTTAAGGACCTTAGGATTCTTAAAATACATCTACATTTCTTCCTAACCCCAAATTCTGATTCACTTGGTGTGAGACATGTCCTAGACACTGGACATTTTGAAGATCCACAGATGATCCTAATGTACATCTAAAATTGAGAAGTGGGCCAGGGAGATAGCTCAGTAGAATAAGTGTTTGCCTGGCAAGCGCAAGGATCTGAGTTCAATCCCCGGTTCTGAAAAAATAAAATAAAATAAAATTGAAAAGTACTCTTTTATAAAAGCAAACATAAAACAATACTGCCAGCCTCACAGGATTACCTACCATATCACTGGTAGAAGAAAAGAGAGAAGGTGGATAGAATTTTGGAGTGACAGGACCCAGTCCTAGCCCAGGTCCGGTGAGTGTGCGGAGAGTTTCCTGCTACCCTGCGCCGGCGGGACCAGTCCCAGCCCAGGTGCAGCGTGGGC
>NW_004524658.1:12479400-12484264 GCF_000260255.1 Octodon degus | reverse complement strand
TTAGGGAAGGGTCTACAGGGTGTTCAGGGTCACACTACCAGATCAGACTCATAGTGATCCAACTGTTTACAGCCTCCCAAGAGCTGGGATTACAGGTGCATGCCACCACGCCCAGTCTCAATTGCCTGCTTGGCAGGCCCTGGGGGCAGGGCCAGCACAGCAGGCCTGGGGATCGAACCCCTGGCCCCTGTGCCTGCTTACAGGTGCTTTAATCCGCTAAGCTATTTGACTGACCCTTGTAAATTTGCACATGTTTTTGTGCACCTTTTGAGCTCATAAATAAAAAACTATAAGCACAAATCTTTAATGAATCTTATGTTGTTGGATACTTCTTTACACAGAGAAATAATTTGTTATTTTATATAATTTATGTCACACCAGGGACTATTTTAAAATATTTATTGTAGAGGGTTGTCATGAAACAGTATATTAATTTATGAAAATATGAATAGATTACATTTTGATTGTCCTTTATTGACTACTTACCAGATTGGTTTTTGGCACAGCAAATGGTCAGATCTAAAGGAAATATTTTATTTTACAAAAGTAATTTTTAAATTTTTCCATTTAGCTTTTTTATATTATTTTCAAAAAGTTTTACCACTATATAAACACATATGTGCACTAGTGCAGAGAATATTTGCTTATGTGCTCATAGCAGGGTCTATTATTTTCTGTTTATATATTAATATGCCTAAGATTTCAAATCATTTTCCAAATTGTTATAATTTTCTATAAGACTTTGTAATTCTATGTACATATTAGCTATTAAATAAATGGCATAGGGCCAGGGAGATGGCTCAGTAGGATAAGCGCTTGACTGGCAAACGCAAGGATCTGAGTTCAATCCCCGGTTCCCCCAAAAAAAAAAAAACCAAGAACAAGTAAAGCAAAGAATAAATAAATGGCATAGGCAAGTGCTAAGAACCTGCTTGTATATAAACTTTAACCTAATTACTATACACATAAAAAGGACTCTAAAAGACATTTAGAAGATAAGTCATTATAAAACAAAAAAATTGGTAAGGCACGATAATTTTTAAAATGAGTAGTGTAAGAAATTAGTCCTGGTCCGGCAAGATAGCTCAGCAGATTAAAGCACATGCTTAGGCAAGCTTAGGTAAGCTTAGGTAAGCTAAGGCAAGCTAAGGCAAGCCTATTCAAGCACTGGGACCACGGTTCAATCCCTGGCACCACATGCCATACCAGCCATGCCCTCAAGGTGGGCTGAGCTGGCCACAGAGTCCAGACTTAGTGGTGTAGGCCTGTAATCCCAGCACTGAGGAGGCTGAAAACAGGAAGATCACTATGAGTCCAAGCTGCATAGTGAGACCCTGTAACAACCAAATACACACACACACATACACACACACACAAAAAAAAAAAAAAAAAAAAAAAAAAGGAAAGGAGTTCTAATGGCCAGGCATTGTGACACACACCTGTACTCCCAGTATTCAGGAGGCTGACACAGAGGATTGTTGGGAAGTTCAGGGTCAGCCTGAACTGTAGTGAATCCTTGTCTCAAAAAGACAGAAAGGTGGGGTGGAGCTAGCCAGGGTGAGGGAGTCCTGGTGGCAGAAGTTAGTATGAGCACATTGGCCAAGCAATGGCCATGACTCATCCACATGGCTGACACTGACAAATCTTCTACAATCTGAGGTACAGGATCTCAGGATAAATCCTGACAGGATTTCACTGACTTTATCAGACCCAAAAGCTACAACTCTTGTTGCATAGGTCCTGCTTTACCTTGGTCTTAGCCATCCAGTAGAAAAGTATAAAAACGAAATATAAGAAGTAAAGCCATGCTGTTATGTTGAGCTGTAGGGGACTCTGGTCAACAATTTCTGACATTGCCAGTCAAGCAGAAGACCCAATACTATTATGGGCTACTGGACTCTTTTAGAATATCTTCCTGAGTTTACACACCTATAATATTCAAATGATGGAACTTAACCAAAAAAGGGGATACAGATGAATGTCCATTTTGTATCTGTGTATTCAAAGTGGTTAGGATAGATATATAATTACATTCTCTTAATGAATAGAGAGATTTGTTCTACTGGTGTTTGTAAATAGGATATCAAGTCCACATCTTGTACAGCAATTAACCACTACGAAGAACGTATGCAATGTGTTAATTATTGAAACTGTCCTACCAATTTGATTTGAAACTGTCTCATTGCTATTTGTGTATCAATAAAACTATGGGAAAAAAAAAAAAGAAACCAAGAGAAGCTTTGTGGACAAGTAGCAAGTGGTGGTGGAATTATTATTATATTTTATTTTAAAGAGTAAAAACAGAAGCAAAAACAGAAAAGACAGAAACAGTGTAACATACATGACAGATTTTCAAAACAGGAATAGCTAATCAACAATGATTATTATCTATTTTTATTGTCAAATGTGTTGCTCAGAGTAACAGATAGTTATGCAAGATTGGGGAAATAGTGGTTGTTGGAAAATAGCAGTTCCATTTTATGTCTAAGGTGTTTGATATTCAGACAGATAGTAATGTTAAGCTTAACTGCCTCTGTTACACAGTAATATCATTAAGCTTCTCTTCTGCATGTTTAACAACTAAGTCTGTAGACCAAAAATTAGAGACACCGATGGGCTAAAAAATAGTCAATAATTTGGTCCTAGCCCTCCAAGGTCAGTGAGAACTCAGGAAATAAAAGAACCTCTGCTGTGACATCCTGTAACTAAGTGGTGTCCCAAATTTTCTGATCAAGGAGATTATGGAGCCACAGAGGAAAGTGATCAACAATGTATAGTGTGTCTAAGGACAGTCACCTAGACAGAAAAAATTCTCTCAGGCTTTTACAGAGAGCAAATTGATCAAGCAATGGCCGTGACTCATCCACATGGCTGACACTGATGAAGGATCTACAAACTGTGGTAGAGGGTTTCAGGGTAAATCCTGAGGGGATTTGACTGACCTTGTCAGATAAAAAAGTTACGTTTTTAGTTATGTAGGTCTTGCTTTAATCTGGCCTTTACCATCCAGCAGAAAAGTATAACCACGAGCTATAAAAAAATAAAGATATATTAATATGCTGAGCTGTAAAAGGCTCAAGTCAACAACTTCTGACAATGCCAGGTGTGCTGATAACTCACTATTACGGACTATTGGTCTATATTGGGTTATTTTGTTGAATTCAAGTATCTACAATCTTTAGACTGGCATCAAGTATGAAAAGGTCCTTTAAAGACTTCTCCAAATACAGCTTCTCGAAATTCAATGGAACACACATCTCTGACAAAAAACAAAATAAAAAAAGGTGGATGTGTTGGGAGCCATGGAATTGATCAAATGTGTGTAGGTGGAACTAGACCTCAGTGCCTAAAGCAAACAAGCTACCTCAGACCTGAAATAAACATTCTGTCTGGTAAAGTCAGCTATTAGTCACTAGGAAACCTTGTGTCACATGTTACTAACTCCGTAAAAGTATAAATAAAATACACTTTGTTGTGGAAAAAAAATGTATGTATACACAAGATAGGATAGATATATACCTACTTTCTCAGTTCATTGAGAAGAAAGGTTTGTACTATTATTTAGACAAGATATCATGTCTACATCTTGTCCTCTGAATAACTACTATGAAGTCAACAAATGGCGGTGTATTATTGTAACTGTCCTACTAACCCATTTTGAAACTTTTTCATAGCTATTTTATCTTTTTTTCTCATTAAAATGAATTAAAAAAAGATTGGGGAAATAATTGAATATTGATATTTCCTTTCAAGAAATCTTTTTTTTCCTTGACTTTTTAAAATTTTTTTAAAGAGAGTAAAGACATTAAAAATAGTACACATTTAGAAGACCAAGATGAGAGATATTCAACCATGGGTTTTATATGGTGGTGGATTTAGAACATGATGAATATTTATTGGAATATAACTTTGGTTAGCTTTGAAAAAAATAATTTCATTGTATGGTTAGGGAGTAGCTTATAAAATTGAAGGAAAGGCCAGAAAATAATGAGCATAAAAGGAAAAAAATGCTTCAAAATGCTGGTAGCTGAGATTTCAGTTAAAATTATGCTTCAAAACAAGTTATGCTGGGGCTGGGGAGATGGCTCAGTGGAATAAGCGCTTCCCTGGCAAGTGCAAGGGCCTGAGTTCAATCCCCGGTTCCGCAAAAAAATAATAAAATTAAAATAAAATAAAATAAAATAAAATAAAATAAAATAAACATATATATATACATATATATAAACAAGTTATGCTACTGGCTAGGATCCTATTTTGATCTTATACTGTGACAACTGCTAGAAAACATTGCACTACTAGATAGCACAACTATGCATGAATTCTAAACTTTGGGCTAGTTACTGTACAATCTATTTACAATTCAACAATTTGGACAGAAGCATAGAATTGGCAAGCTATATACCCTAGAAATGAGGTTGGAAGAAGGAAGCTATCTTAGAGTGTGGGAGGAATGGGAAGTGGGAACAGAGTATCAATGTAATACTGAGGTTAAGATGAGGGCAAGAATGTCTGTTGTGCTACTGCATATAGGGTGACCATAGACAGTAACGTACTACTGTACATTTTGAAACATTAGAAGAAAGGATTGTGAACAACTTTGCCATGAAGAAATGTTTGAGGGCCAGTCAAACAGCTCAGCAGATTAAAGCACCTGTAAGCAGGCACAGAGGCCCGGGGCTTTGATTCCCAGGCCTGCCAGCCAGCCCCGCCCCTGGGGCGCACTGAGACAACAATTGAGATTGGTAGTAGTAGCACACAGCCTGTAATCCCAGCTCTTGGGAGGCTGTAAAGAGGCAGATCACTATGAGTCTGATCTAGCAGTGAGACCCTGAACACCCTGTAGACCCTTCCCTAAAATACCAAA
>NW_004524658.1:12470367-12479300 GCF_000260255.1 Octodon degus | reverse complement strand
CCCCGGTTCTGAAAAAAAAAAAAAAAAAAAAAGTTTGAGAATATGTATAACCTGATTTAAGCATTATACAAAGTATATGTGAACTGAACCATAACATGGTACTTAGTAAGTAAAAATTTTTATGTATTAATGTATTTTAAAATTTGAGAAAATACTTAATGTCTTAGTTCATTCAAATGTATTGTAAAAATTTCTCTTCCACAAACTCATACAACAAAAAATTCTCCCAAAATAGAAACGGGTTTTAAGGTTGAAAATTAGGACACAAAATACCCACTAGAGTGCATTATTTTCCTGTCCACCGTGCACTCATTCAACACTTCTTCGAAAAAACTATGCTACACCTCAAAGTGTAATCAGTTCTTGTTCAGTTAAAAATGCACACCTCTTCCACAGGCAGACAGTCAAGTCACATTCACTGCCATGTGCAGGATCTTAAAGAATGCTTATTTCCCCTCAGGTCTGTGGTAACCCTATCACATTATTTTGTAACCTAAGTGTGACATCCCAGAGTTAGCCAATATCAAAAATCTCATGTACAGAGCTGGAGAGATAACTCAGTGGCATAAGCACCTGCTTGGTAAGTGCAATATCTTGAGTTTGATCCCTGATACTGAAGGGGGTAAAAAAAAAAAAAAAAAAAAAAAAAATGACATATACAGTAATGGGAAAAACTGAGGAAACAAATTTAGAATTTAGATATCCACATTACATAAAAGAAAAAAATATGGAACGACTTTTTATGTATTTTGTACAGGGTCTCATTACACAGCTTGGACTTGTAGTGATCCTATTTTCATCCTCCCCAGCGCTGGGATTACAGGCGTATACCACCACGCCTGGTCTCAGTGGCTGGCTCAGAGAGCCCCATGGCAGGTCCAGTGCAGCATGTAGTGCTAGAGATTGAACCTCAGTCACTGTGCTTGCCTATGCAGGTGCTTAGTAACTTTTGTTTTTGCAACTCACTTTTTTAACTTCAGGACAGGGTTTGATTTATTTCAGCTAACATCTAGTCTATGTTTCCTTGACTTATAGCAGGATTCTGACTAAGGCAGAGATTTTTTATCTGGTAGGATGACCAAATTCTCATTTCTGAGACAGGTGAAGTTGTAATATTCTACTAACTGAAACTTAATGAGAGTATAACAACTAGGAAATTTTCAGCCTTTAGGGCTAATCCATATTTCTTCCAGCTGCCATTGTATAACAGTAATTCCTCCTTGGTGGATTATTTATTACTCTACAATTCTGTTTCTCCAGTTGCATAAGGAATTTTAAATGGCTAAATGTAGTCTCAATTTCCAAATCAGTCAGTGTATTTTTGCCTAAAGTTTACCTAAATAAATTGCAGTGGAAGAGCCCTCTCAAGTCAAAGGGTAACTTTATTATGGTACCTTTTCGAACAGATATTTGTGCTTTTAGGGGGAATGAAGTTCCCCAGCCAGAAGCACTATCATGTGGGAAACTTCATAATACTGAAGCCCAGTGTTTCTAGCAGACCTTGTCTGGTAGAGGTACACGGTACAGAGACTGGTCTTTTCATAATTCTTGTTGAGAAATAGCTCAATTGGGCCTTTTTGGATAATACTGTCTCAGAATTCTAGGTAGTCCTATAACCACTGATTGTCAAGTTGACTGGACTGAGACTCCTAAAAAACTAATTGGATTGTGAGGGCACTAATCTCATCAATGTGTTAACCCACCAATTTGTTCATAGTGGGATGGACCCTCAGGAAGTGAAGTCTAGGTAGAAGTGGGTAAATGGGGCCCACATCTTGGCCTAGGCACTGTCTAGGGCTTTTTCCTCTACTCTGAGCTTTCTGGATGCCAAGAGCTGAGCAGCTTTCCTCAACTAAACTTCAAATTATATTCAAGCAACAGAAAGTGACCAGTACATGTACCAAGCCTGTACATTGTGGAATATTCAGCAACACAACAGACCTCTGTTAACACCACTGTCAGTTATCTTGACATTGGTACAGAAGAAATATGGTATGCATATTCATAGAGTAAACTAGTTAAGTTTGAATGGAATCAACTCATCTTTCTCTCACACATCATGGGGATACCTGATAGCTAGTTAGCTCATTCGAAGAGATAGGACTGATTACTAGGTAGGTAAGCTCCTCTGAACTATTTCTGCAAATGACAAAAGCCAATGCCAACACAGTAGAAGCTAAAGACAAATATAATGGTCTATGTAACCATATTCCAAGACTTCCAGGATTATCACTAGTTTTCAGGGCCCCAAAAATTGCCATTTGCCAATACCCATGCCAGCATTATTCTTTCCTACTGAGCTCAGTTAATTATGGTTGCCAACATTTTTCTGGCCTTATCCGTCCTACCTTAATCATACCTTAATTTCACACAATAATTCTGGGAAGAGGCTGATTTATGTCTCTATTTCTGTTGCAATCACTATGACTAGAAGAGATGAGAAACAAGAGTTCAATAACTATTGCCAGTCGACCACTTGAATTTATGAATGGTTTATATTTCATCTCTAAGTTAGTATGGAGAAAGGAGGGCAGTCTTCAAAAAAGAAGTGCTAGTCTAAAATAAATAGTGTCAAAGAAATATCAATCATACACATATATATATTTTAGGATCTCCTATAATAAACTTTTTTAGTCATTAAAGTTTACCTAAATAAACTGCAGTGGAAGAGCCCTTTCAAGTCGAAGGGTAAAAGAAAGGAGAGCAGAAAGTGAAAATGGATTCACTGTACCAATCACACTGGTACTTAAACCATGGGATTGGTATTTAACCACATACACCCCTGTTAGTCTAAGTATTTTCAGGTAGCTTTCAGTACCAGTTGTAAGTGATAAATACTTCAGAATTAGTTATTTCCAACTAAAACTTTCTTAACAGTAAAAAAAAAGTGGAGCTTTAAAACCCTGGCTTACTTAGTATTAACATTCAAGGGGAGAATATTCTATACATAAGGATTTCCACTTAGCCTGAATAAACAGTGTGGTTAACCAGTGGTTTCCCAAAGTTTTCCTATAACTAGAGAAAGCATCAATCTTTCTAAATCTGAGGTAACTTTCTAAACCCTAAGGTAGTCAGTAAGAAAAGGGAAAAATTAAGACTTAATTACTATGCAAAACCCAAAAAGTCTAATATCACAACTACAGAAAAAACTTAAACAGAAAAGTTATAAAACATTTTAACTATATGTAATTATTTTTTCATATATACATATGTATAGTATCGAAATATCTCTTCTACTTTGATAACTAAGTTTCTGAGACTAAAAATAAAATGATTTCAAACACTTTTACATTCAAAAACTTCAGGTCTCATTTATTCAAAACAAAATAAATTGAAGTGACCATATGTACAAGATAAATATTTAAAATTGTACAAAATAGTAAACCTCAAATTTTTCAGTGTCTTAATGACATAATTTCTCTTTTAGTCATTTTCGTAAAAATAAAAATTTTAAACTTACATCAATGCTCCTTTTAATTTTTTTTTAAAGACAAAATACTTGGGAAAAATTGCAAGTATTAGGTTTGCACCACTTAAGCATTTACAGTCATCTAGATGTCATAATTTTAAAAACATATAAATTCAATCTGTAAGAAAATATGTTAAAAACTGTACATAAAGAACTGTTCCATATAAAATATAAATGCACCTTCTACTGATTATATGGGTACAAAACCATTCTGACTTAAAAGTAGATTTTATAAAATGTCAGAGTAATAGGCACCACTTTCTAATAGAATGTCTAAGTAAGATTATTTCTACCCCAAACAACATCAAGATTCCTTAGCAAAAGTTTTGCATATACATGGAAAGGCATTGTCTTGCATTACATTTTCTATAAATTATAAGAACTACAGACACAAAAAATGAGGTCAACATCTTATCCTTGTAAAAATGTCCATTAAGCTTAGTACTAGATATTCCTAATAGTTGAACTCTACAATGATGCTTTTGAAGATCCTCCATAATATTATTTGAACCAATGGTTTCTTCTTAGCTTTCGGAGTAGGCAATGAAGTTCTTTTCCGTTATTACGAAAAATTCATGACTTCTGCCAACAATATTTCTCCATTGCGGGTTTACATGAGGCACCATGCCACAGTAAGAGCAGCTACAATACCATTCAAAATTGCCATGCTATAGCCCATGTGGAAAGAATGTCCAGTCAGTTTTCTAGAAAAAAAAAGGAGAAACACAAATCAAAAAGGGAACATATAACTTGGCATAAGCAAAACATCAAATTTTTATCAAAAGTGGTTTAGACCTGGGACTGTTTTCCGAGTTTTTACACATTAATACTCAAGTTAAAAAAAAAAAATACTGAATGTTTTGCAGTATTAGAAGACAATAGATTTTTAAGTTCTCTTTCACAACTATTTTGAGGCAAGGTCTCAGTAAGCAGTTCAGGATGGCCCTGAACACAACTTTATAGACCAGGCTGGTATCAAACTTGCATCAATCCTCCTGCCCTGGCCCCTTGGGTGCTGGGATTATAGGCATGTGCAACCACACCTTGCATAAGAGCCTTTTTTTGCTTTTCAGTACTGGGAACTAAACGCTGTTATGTTTTGCTTGCTAGGCAGGTGCTGTGCCTCTGCTTGAGCTACACTCCTGGCTCCAAAACTATTCTTTAACAGTGGTTAGAGGAAAATATATTTCCTCCTCACTTTATGTAACATATTCAGTAAAAAAAAAAAAAAGGTCAATGCTTTAATTTTCAAAACTTACAGAAGACACACTACCATTAATTCCCATCAAAATAATTCCCTTGCTTTGAGCACACTTATTCCATTATTCTTGCCACTTTCTGAAACAACTGTGGCAATCTTCTTTTATGTCTTTAATTGTGCTGTTGTGGCTGCTGTGGTGCCTCAATGTCCAGAATCAATTCAACACTTTTACCATTCATGGTCATTTTAACTAAGAAGATCCAGAAACTGTACAGTATGAGATCCAGTGAATAAGGCAAATGAGGATACACTGCAACATTTTTACTTTAAAGAAAATGCTATAAACATTTAATCAAAAAGGAATGTTTAAAAAATACAGTGTATACTTAAACTTAATGTAACATATTAAGTAAAAATTCAGCAAAGACACACCTCTTATTTACAATTACTCTGGGTTCCAACTAGCTAAGAACTTTATGTGCATAGACTTTTGCCCTCACATTTGTTTCCTTTACAACAACTTAATAGCCCTCCCATTAACCATACTGCAATAATACTTTTTCCCTTATCCTGAGTTTTTTATTTTATTTATTTATTCATTTATATTTGTGTGTGTGTGGAGAGTCTCACTATGCAGCTTGGACTCATAGTGATCCTTCTAATTTCAGCCTCCCTAGTGCTGAGATTAGAGGCGTGCGCTACCACGTCCGACTCCATTGCCAGCTCAGTGCATCCAGGGGCAGGGCTGGTGCAGCATGCAGGGCCAGGGATCAAACCCTCGCCCCTGCACTTACCAAAACAAGCGCTTAGTCTGCTGAGCTATAATGGCAGCCCTTTCTTTCCTTATCTAATAAGGGTAACACATACTAAAAAGAAAAATACAAATGCTATGTCCAATTGGTGTCAGAAGCTGTCACCAGGGACTGGGTATATCACTCAGTGGTGCAGCACCTGCCTGGCAGGCACAAGTTTCTGAGTTTAGTTCCTGGTACAAAGGGGGGGGGGGCATGGGGAGATAGCTTAGTGGCATAAGTGCCTGCCTGACAAATACAAGGTCCAGAGTTCAATCCTTGGTACCAGAAAGAAAGAAAGAAAGAAAGAAAGAAAGAAAGAAAGAAAAAAGGTGCCTGCCTGACAAATACAAGGTCCAGAATTCAATCCTTGGTACCAGAAAGAAAGAAAGAAAGAAAGAAAGAAAGAAAGAAAGAAAGAAAGAAAGAAAGAAAGAAAGAAAGAAAGAAAGAAAGAAAGAAAAAAGGTGATACCAAATATCAAATTCCTCTATTCATGAAAGCATATCAAATTGAGGATGTATGTGTGCAAAAAGTGCACTGTGAATCAAAATGAATGCATACATGAATTGTACCTCAAGTTAAACTTTTACTGTGAAGCAAAATGAATACGTATATGAATTACATTTCAACTTAAAAAACGTTTTACTGAAGACAACACTGAAAGAACTTAGTGGAGGAAGGTTCTTAGAATAATGTGGAAATATTACACATTGTAAAGCTCTCATTTCTTCTACAAATTCATTGAGATCTCAGTAGTCCTCAGTAGCACTTTGAGAAGGAAACTGACACTACAACACTAATTTTATATTATTCAATAAGTGTGTAATGAGAAATTCAAATCACAACATAAAAAATATTTTCAAGTACCAAACTGATACACATACCGGAATATACAATTGTATCCACAAACAGATTTATGTATGTACAAATACACTTAATCTTTTAATGGTAAATCCAATTAGGAAAAGAACCTTTTATTAAGTCAATTATATCCATTAAGTAAAATGAGTGTAACTTTTTTGTAACTACAATATAATACAGTACAACTGAGAAAATCACACAAAAAATAAAAATTTTCATACATCTCAAGCAAAATTATAGCACTATTAATACTGCCCAACCCTTAAAAGTGAGTAAATAATACCTGGCCCCACCAAACTAATTTGATTTTCTTGTCTGCCATCTGGATTTTCAAATTAGACTACATAACTGAATGAGGGCAACAAACAAAAAATCTCAGAGTCTCAACAACATAACAGGAATGTTTAATTTTGAAGACCTTCCATTTTATTTTAGAATCTGTAAGCATTCTTAAATGGGCATGAAGATCTTTTGAAAATGGTACCACCATTTTTGGAGATACTCTACAGTAAATATTTGTACATAGAATCTAATACAGAAATCCAACTTACAATCAAATGTTTTTCAGAACTACTTTCTCTGCATATACCTAAACACACTTTATATATTAATTTTTCTAAGACATTGTTTTGCTCATATTTTTTGTGCTAACTAGATAGAAAATATAAAAGCAAAGTACATAATATTGTCAATAAGGACAAATTTCCTAATGATAGAAGTTTGACCTAGGTTTTACAAGCCATGGCACAGGCTGCCAGATGAAACAGACATGGTGTGAGGGGAAAAGAATAGACCAGAAATGAAATTCACACTTAAGATCTCATGCTTATCACATGAAAAGACCAGATCAGAGGAACTTAAAGAGTTTCCTCCAATTTTAAATTCTCCTATGACTATTACAGTTTGCAGAGGCAGAGTAAGTAAAACATTTCAAAATGCTTACATAGTTATGTATGGTTTTTCCTATTAAAATAGATAAATGATGAACATTATCTGTATTTAAATTGACAATGTAGGGAATATAATTGCCTAAGTATTTTAATCCCAAAGATCCAATCAAAGAAAACAACTGATATAATGAAAATAAGTGAATAAAAAAAAAAAAGAAAATAAGTGAATAGTTTAACATTAATTTCAAATATTAAGACCCCACAGTTCGTTTGACCATAAAAATAACAAGCAGAAATATAAAGACAATTCAATGACGAAAGCAAAAATGGTTCTGAAGCAAAAGTTAAACAGATTTTATTAGGCTTAAAGTTGCTACAACACATTTCTGAAGCCAAAATAAAAATAATAGGAAACACTGCTCAATACAACTGAAATACTGGGAAAATATTTACAAGGAAAGACTCATTACAATGGATCTACTTCCTTATCTTAGGAGATTAATTGTATAAAAGGTACTATTATCCTGTTATAGTTCCAAGGACTTTCTAATAATAAAGATGCGTATTATGAAGTACTTATTGAGTACATGTTAGTATTTGAATTCAAGGTCCACACTAGATATGAGTCTGAGTGTCAGTACTAAACAAGTAGTATAGACAGAAAAATTGTCTGATCTTTCTGAACTTTAATTTCTTCCTTTATACAATGGAAATAAAAACAGAACTTACCCTATAGAGTTGCTTTAAGAATTAGGTATCTCACAAATAGAAAATGACAGTATTACCTATCTAGAAAAGAAAGCTTAGCTACATAAGATATTTGAAAATATTCTTGTTTAACTACTTTATCTCTTTCTTCTAAGCCAAACACCTAAACTTAAGCCCACCTTAAACCAAAAATCAATAACACTGTATAAATAAACTTGGGAATTAGACTGAAGAAATGAATACAAGCCTCTTTCTGCTTATTCATAATCACTTCTACTTTATAATTTCCCAAACAATCCATAGTTCTTTTACCTATATCCAGATTTCATATATAGAAAATTAATTTCTAGCAATATATTTCTATTAGTATTTAATTGTAACTTGTAAAGTGAATATAACATGAAAAAATTATTTTAATTTTCTTCATTGTGGGGGAATAGAATACATTTAAAATTTATGATTCAAATGAACTCAATGACTCTAGCAACTTAAGTGACTATTCTCTGACTTTTGAACAACAAACTAACAAATAAGCAATGCCAAAAGCACCAAATAATTTTTTGAGTTTTTGTTGTTGTTTGTTTGTTTTTGTGGAACTGGGAATTGAACTCAGGATCTTGCGCTTGCCAGGGAAGCACTTATTCCACTAAGTCTTCTCCCCGGCCCCTTGGGTTGTTTTTACATTTCTAATGTGTGATCTGACCTAGACCCTTTTGCTAGTCATAAATAGCAAGACACTCTATTCTCTTCATGCCTATGTCATATTTCTTCATGCATTTTTTCCCTTCCCATGTAGTCTCACAAGAGATGCTTTCATGATGGAATTCCTGTAATTTAAAATAATACTTTGAATGTCAGCTATTTTGCTTTAAGAAAAAGAATAAGAAATTATAGTTCTTTATTTGGAATTGAAAGTATCTACCCCCAAAACTAGAATTTGGGAAAAATAATTTCTTTTTTTTTTTTTTTTATTTGACTTTCACAGTATTTGTTGTAGATTTTGGATCTTT
>NW_004524658.1:12459897-12470267 GCF_000260255.1 Octodon degus | reverse complement strand
AGGGCTGGCTGGCATGTGGTGCTGGGGGATTGAACCGCGGTCCCTGATGCTTTTGCTAAGCTTGTTCCAAGTAGGTGCTTTAGACCACTGAGCCATCCCTCCAGCCCGGGAAAAATAATTTCTAAGAAAAACATCTTTATTATAGCAGATCTTCTATATCTGTGGGTTTCACATCTACATATTCAATCAACCTTGAAACAAAAATGTCTGAGGAAAAACTGTACTGAATATATGCATTTTTCTTGTTTTTAATCCATAAACACAGTACTATTTTATATAGTACTTACACTATATAAGATATTAAAAGGTAGAGATGAATTAAAATACAGAGAAGAAAGTGATAAGCTTTGTGTAAAAATAATATGGCATTTTACATGAAGGACTTCAACATATACAGATTTTGGTATATGTAAGAGGGAGTTACATAGCCTTAGAACCAATTCCCTCTGAATAGTAAGGGTTAACTGTACTTAAAACATTCATTTCTTTTAGAAATAGAAAACAATATAAATTAGGGCCAGGGATTTAGCTCACTGGCACTGCACATACCTGGCAAGCATGAGGTACTGAGTTCAATTTCTGGTACAAAGAAAAAAAAAAAAAAAGCAATACTCAAGAAAATGATATAAATTACTTTGTACACTTGGCTCTAAAAATTATCAGAAACTGTTTAAGTTGTATATATTCCAATGTTCTTCATGCATGTTAACATAGATTAGAATTTCAGAGAATGATTTAGCATTGTATCTCATAAAGTAAAAACTAGATATAATTCACTTATCCCTTATTTTTATTCTAAAGTTCTTCATAATTTTCTCAGTTCTTTTAATTCCCTGAGATTTACAGAATGAATACTCTCTATCAGGAGTATATATGGGAGGTAGGAAAATGAGTAACAATCAGTGGTGCCCTTAAAGGTAACAGAATTAGTGACACAGCGCACTAAGTGTTGAAAGTTTGGTAGACTGCATTAGTGGAACATAGGTCATTTAAAACAGGGTCTCACATTGTAGTTCACGAAGGCCTTGAACTGTGTAGCCTAGGCTTATCTCACACTTGTGGCAATCCTCCTACCTTACCCTCCTAGGGTGATGAGGAGAGTATGGGAAAGATAATATTTTGATATAGTTACAGTGAACAATGCAAAACATAACACTCTGCCTGGGAGTTTAATCTCTGCTGTACTATCTACAGGACTATTTTAACCTAAGTCAAATTATGTTTAAAATGATAGTAATTCCTCTCATTAGTGTTCTTGTGAAAATAAAAGATATCAACAAGTACCTGTGGCAATGTCGGGAGTTTGTTGAGTACACACTGAGTGAAAGAACAGATTTCAGCCATTACCACTGGTCCATGACCTGGCTAGAGTTGCAGAGAAAAAAGGCAATATTCGGTCTCACACTTGAATTACTGGCTGGATGAAATCTCATTCACAAACCGTGATAGGAACCCATGAGAACACAGAAGTAAAAAACAATTCAATTTTTGATATGCTAAACTGCAAACACCTGTAGGATACATGAGTACTAAATATCTCCTGGAAGCAACAGGAAATATTAATGAAAATCAAAGCAGAAGTTCTCAGGAAAATGCCCAACATAATCTAGAAAGAAAAGGAGAAAGTGGTATCATAGAAGTTACAACACAACACTAAATTGCAAAATAAAGATTAAATTTCATAAATAAGAGGTCTACAGGAATTCAAGAAGAAAAATAAAATTGTGTAGGGGTAGGTAACTGTAGACATCTATAGTAGCAACTACTGTTCCCAGAGAGACTATCTCTTCTCCTGTCTTCCAAAATAGTCTCATATGAAAGGAAGGGGGAAAGTCATGATTTTTCCCCCCATGAGCAGCACAGGAGAAATCTGAATATTTAAGAAGTATCCTAACAAGAACTGGAGGGGCTGGGGAGACAGCTCAGTAGAATAAGCGCTTGCCTGGTAAGCGCAGGGTCCTGAGTTTAATCCCCAGTACTGAAGAAAAAAAAAGAACTGGAGACAAGAAATGTTGAAGTTATATGAGAGAGGGAATGGGAGAAGAAGGGCAAGTTGAATCGGGAGCACAGGAAATAAAATCAAGTTTGGAAAGGTAGAAAGAAAGATACCCCATGAGATAAGTAGAAGGAAGGATGTTTGTATAAGGTAAATTTGTAACAAACGAAGGGTGGAAATAAGAAGTAGAAAGTGAAGGGAATTCTTTCACAGTGATTTCATAAAGTAGGAAATGCAGGTGCACTGAGTAGTTCAATGCAGTGAAAATTTTGAATGGTTACACAAACAAGTGACATAGGCAAATGGATTTACTGATGGATGCATCATGTTAGCTGAGATTCCAGCTCAAACTATGAAGCTGTGATCTCTGGTTACATGGAACTTGGTTTAGGTGACTGAAATCCTTAGCTTCTTTATATGGAAGAGTATAAGCCTCAAGACATTTTAAAATGAATTTGTGATCGGCTATTTTAATATACTGAGAGTTTTATTCCACGGTCCTACCTCCTACCTGAACTTTCTTTTGCTGTTTCTATAAACATTCAATTTTACAGAACAGGTACTTGATACTTCTTTCTATATACAAAACCTAGTGAAAGAGAGCTAATTTTTCTTATATTCCACTGGTGCAATATTTGATGTACTCACTTTGGTTTTCCAATTCTTAAATTTGAAATAAAATTATTTCCTTGCCACTAATTATCACCTACTCTTCTTTTTCGTCTTGGGAAACATTTCTCAGAATTAACAATGATGCAGTTTATTGCAGATTCATAATCTAAAAAAAGGAGTGAATAAAATAAGTAGGTTTCTTTTTTGTTGTTGTTGTTGTTGTTTTGGCCGACTCAGCCCACCCTGAGGGCAGGGGTGGTATGGCATGTGGTGCCAGGGATCAAAACATGGTCCCCTGCAGCTGCCTAAGCTTACCTAAGTAGGCACTTTAGACCATTGAGCTATCTCCCTAGCCCAATAAATAGGTTTATAATTGTCATGTTTACTTCATTATAAATTGTAAGCTTTCCTGTTTCTTCTGTAGATAAGACTGTCCACTACTTTATCATTTTATTCATTAAAGCTCAAATACTCAGTAAAAGGTTTACCAGTCAAGTGTGAAATACAGTAATTATTTTTCAAGTTAAAAATCTGATGTGTCTTATCCTTAAGAAAAAAAAAAAGCTAAAGCACTGCTGAATGATACAAAAAATTCACAGATGACCTAATGCTACTATTTCACCAAGTTTTTGATGAAAGGGAATAAATATTCCCAAATTTATTCCTGGAACCAAACATTACCCTAACACCAAAAACAAAAAAGAATCCAACCAACCATATGATCCTCTCAATATACGCAGAAAAACAGCTTTTGACAAAGTCCAACAACCATTCATGATTTAAAAAAAAAATTCAGAAAGTCTCAATATGATAAAAAGCCATTTCATTTATAACAAAACAACAGCGAACATCACATTGAATGGACAAAAACTCAAAGCTTTTACTCTAAAATCAGGAACAAGACAACGATGTCTGTTCTTACCAATCTTATTTGATGTAGCCCTGGAAACATTAGATGAGAGATGGAAAACAAACAAACAAAAAGGAATAAGGAGAGGAAAGGAAGATGTTAAATTACCAGTATTTGTGGACAACATGATACCCACATAGAAGACCACAAAAACTACACTAACAAACTTCTAGATTTAATAACTAAATTCAGTAGCATAGCTGGATAGGAAGGCAACACTCATAAATCAATAGCATTTCTGTACACAAACAAACTCACTGAGAGGGAAATTAGGGAAACAACCCCTTTTCACAATACCATACAAAAAAATGAAATACTGAGAAATCAGTCTAACAAAGTAAAGCACCTTTACACCAACAACTGAAAAGGATATCAAAACATGGAAAGATATCCTTTGCTCTTAGAACCAACATAGTGAAAACTGCCACACTCTCAAAATTGTTACACAGATTTAATGTAATCTAATCAAAATACTAGTAGCAAAACAAAAACAAAAACAACAACAACAAAAAAAAAAACAATAGCACACCTTACAGAACTAAAGAAAACATTTCTAAAATTCACTTGAAAACTGAAGAGATCTAGAATATCAAAACAATTCTGGCAACAAAGACAGGCCAGGGCATCACAATCCTTGACTTAAAATTGTACTGCAAAACTTTCTCCTAACAAACATCATGGTATTGGCAAAAAAGAGACCTGAAGATCAGGGGAACAGATTAGAAGTTGCAGACAGAAATCCAAACAGACTCAGCCACCTTAACTCTGACAAAGGAGCCAAACACCTTCACTGGAAGAAAGATAGCTTCTTTAGTAAGTGGTACTAGAAAAACTGGCTTTCCACATGCTTAAAATTAAAATTAAACAAACCCAGAAATATGAAATCTGCTGGAAAATAGAATAGGTAGAATTCACTTATTAATTAATTTATTTTTGAGACAGGGTTTCGCTATGCAGTTTAGAATGGCCCTGAACTCACTTTGCAGCTTAGGCTGGCCTCAAACTCACAGCAATCCTCAGCCTCCCAAGTGCTGAGATTACAGGTATATGCCACTATACCAAATGAATAGGTATAACTTTTGAAGACATAGGGGTAGGCGAAGACTTTATGAGTAAAACCCCAATCACACAGAAAATATCACAAGGAATCAACAACTGGGAGTTCATCTCATTCAAAAGCTTTTGTACAGCTAAAGAAATCACCAACAGAGTGAAGTGACAATACAGGGTGGAGAAAAAATTCTGCCAGCTGTTCCTCAAAGGACTAATATCTAGAATTTATAACCAACAAAAAAATCATATTGCCAAATTTAAAGACCCAAATTAAAAAATGGGCATCTGAAATAAACAGACACTTATCAAATGAAGAAACACAAATGTTGGGGCCGGGGAGATGGCTCAGTAGAATAAGCACTTCCCTGGCACACGCAAGCGGCTGAGTTCAATCTTGGGTCCCGCCAAAAAAAAAAAAAAAAAAAAAAAGAAAGAAAGACAGAAATACAAATGCCGAAGAAATAAAAGAAAAACAGTTCAACATCACTGGACATTTGAGAGATGCGAATTAAAACAAGGCTGAGATTCTATCTTATTCCAGAAAAAAAATGGCTATTATGAAGAAATCAAGCAATAACAAATGCTGACAGGGCTATGTTCAGCAGAGACCCCTTCTCCACTGCTGATGGGATGGTAAACTAGTGCAACCACTGTGGAAACTGGTGTGGAGAGTTCTCAAAAAACTAAAACTAGAGATCCCAATCAACCCAGCTATTACCTTTCTTGATCTCTTCCCCAAAGAACTAAAAGCATATACAGTAACATACATACATCCATGTTTATAGCAGCAAAGTTTTTTTACATAAATCTTGGAAACAACCCAAATGCCCATCAAACCAATGAATATATATATTTTAAATACAATACAGTACTATTCTGCCATAAAGGATAAGCTACAGACATTTCTAGCTAAATGGATATATACCTTGAGACCATTCTCTTAAATGAAATAAATCAGACACATGTTTAAATACTGAATTGTTTCTCTGTTACAAGAAACTGAAAGTGTAAATAAGAACCAAAATGTGTAACAGATATTTGAGAGATGGAAAGAAAATATTCAAATGAGAAGGGGAACAAGGGAGGGGCTAGAGGAAAAGGAAATAAGGGACAAGAAAAAAAGAATGTAAGAAAAAAATGCAAACAAACTTCTGTAAATAAAGAGGGAAAGAGGAACTGAAGAGAGGGGAGGGGAATGGGGAAAAAAGCAGCTAGATATGTTATGTACAAGAACAAATTCCCTATATGTGTCTATACACACACACACACACACATACACACAGAGTGACGTATATCTGAAATGTACCAACACATTTTTTAAAATGTATAAGAATTTTAAAAGTAAATTACATTTCCTAGGGGCCGGGGAGATGGCTCAGTGGAAGAAGCGCTTCCCCTGGCAAGCACAAGGGCCTGAGTTCAATCCCCGGTTCCACAAAAAAAAAAAAAAAGGCAACCTATAGTAGGCTAGTCAGGCTTTCAGCTTGAAAGATCTTAGAAAAGTTAAGCATAGGTATCTGTGCCCTTTGACTCATTTATTGTTGTACCTAATAAACTTGTATGAGATGCTAAATGACTTACTTGCTCAAAAATCCTCTGCTAGTATGTGGAGTAGGGTGGATTTGGAAAATACTTCCTCTGACTTCAAAGCCCTTTCTAATATGATAGACTGTCTCTCATTGTTTATAGAAATTGTTGACCATACAGAACGTGTTCCAAATACAAAATTGGTCAGTGCTATCTCTCAGGTAATTCTTTTCAGTGCTGTTAAGTGTGGACACCTGTACCTTTTCAATAGTCCACAAATAACACTGTAAACTACATGAACAAGCACAATAGCAAACAGGTGCAAATATTCACTAGCTATTGCATGTTATATAAGCTAAAAACCAAGCCTAGTTAATATAACTTCTTTGAAGATTACATCTATGTATTTCTCAACTCAGAGCACTAGTACAATACATAAGGCCAGCATGTATTTTAACCTCTTATTTTCAAAAGCTGTAGTATATAGTACAATTTATTCATTAGTAAAAGGATTACAAACAATTGATCCAGTCTGTAGATAATGAAACTTCATGATACTCAGCTACCAAGGCCATGAATTATCTTTAGCTCATGAGCTACCCCTTTGTCAGAGGGTTTTCTCTTTTACTGCAATTAGCCATCTGACATCTGTTTCATTAGTTCATGGCAATAAAGAATATGATTCACCAAAGAGGCAGAGCTCCACAACATGTACAAAGGAGCAGTAGAGTCAATTCATTTTGCTCAGGATGCCTGGAAAAGAAACTTCTAATTTAAATACTAAATTTCTGACTTTCCTTGACCTCCAACACTCATAATACTGCTCAATTTAAGAACCTACAACATTTTTCTAATACACTTTTACCATTTTTTCTTGTTTTTAAACTCTAAAGAATAAGTTAGAGAAAACTCAAATTTAAAAAGGTTGTAAAGAAATGGGTATTAATATAATTCATCAGTAACTATCCTAAATCCCAAGTTTTCCAGAAAAATTCACAAAACATTTCATTATTTTTGTCTGTTAAACAGTTAACAAACATAAGGCCACACAAATGTCATAAAAACTGAAATAGCCTTAGCATCGAATTACATATAGAATGTTTTACAAAGTAATACATGTAAATCAAGAAAATCACATGTATCAGTCTACAAGTTACCAAAAAGATACAGACATTAAACTGTACACAGAATTACTCTCTAAGTTGAAATAATTCTTCCAAAACAATTCATTCTATACTTCAAAAAGACATTTTCAATTCAAAGACACAAGATGAAAAGTCTTTTAGAACAAAGTTAACAGAGGATTGATGAAGAACTGATTCTCCCAAATCTAAAATGTTATGACTGAAAGAAATGTTATTTTATGTCATTCTCAAAACAATAAAAAATTTAAATGTGTTTAATAATCTAAGTTTTGGATGCAGACATTTAGTTCACCAAAAGTCATACACTTCTATCTAACCCCGATTAGCTCAAGTTTGAAATTTCTAGCAGCACCATAACACTGTAGCACTGTATAGGACTTCTGCAACAGTCCATAACTACAACTTCAAATACAAACAGATGTTTTTCCCTCCTTAGAAATAAGTCTCTTTAAGTATCTCCAGCATAAAAGTTTTCTTACTGACATTAAAAAAACAACAACTTCTTGGGGCAGGCCAGAGAGCCCAGCAGACAAAAACTCATGCTTAGGCAGATCACAGCGGCCAGAGTTTGATCCCCAGCATGCAGTCTGGCCCCTCCTCTAGGGTGCCACCTCATAGTGACGCCCACCTGTAATCCCAGCGCGTGGGAGGCTGAAAACAGGAGAATCACTATGAGTCCGATCTGTGCAGTGAGACCCTGTAGACCCTGCACTAAATAAAAAACAAAAACAAAACCAAAACAACTTCCTTGCCTTCATAACTCTCTCAATTTCAGCTAATATACTAAGGAAATTTCTAGATGCTGTGGAATGCCAGCCACCTTGTTATGCAAATTGTGAATTTAAAATAAATTTACTTACCAAAACTTTACTTACTCACTTATCAAAAATGTCTTAATTTGTAATCTTTTCAGTTTATATCCCTACAAAATTAGTATCAGAGCACGAAGGTTAAAGCAGCAAAAGCTGTTAATTTCTTTTTCATGTTAGCAAAATTAATAACTGCTACTAACTGCAGTATAATATTCTTCAAAACTGTTGGCTCTTGATTTCTGCCTACAGAAAGAGTACAAGGGGATAAATTTATTAGCTTCATAATTTATCATAATACAACAAATATTTTGACGCCCAATTACAAAACAAGCTTCCTATACAATTTTTCTTAGAGCCATCATATATGTTATCTTTTTTCCACCTAATTTACTGCTAGACTATAGAGAACTATTTTTACCATGGGTAGGACTTTGAGTAATTGAATGGCTTATTTATTTTCTGGCACATAAAAGAACTATAAGCCTGCAGCTACAGCATTTCAGCACTAGATGGGGCTTTTTGCACAGGTAACATGAAATGTGTGCAGCCTAAAATGAAAGAGAGCTAGGGAGAAAATCAAGAGGACAAATAGAGTGAAATGTTAAGAATACATTTTTAAATTGGATTTAGCAACATCATATAAGCAAAGCTGCCACAAAGCAAAACCTCAGGATGCATATTAGAAAAATGAATTTCTTCTTAATTCATTTTATATTTACAGGAGGTAGGTTGAATATGGCAAACAGAAATAATTAACAAAGTCAGTTGCCAGCTCCATAATTTGCAAATAATTTGACTTTCTGGAAATTGCTTAAACTCCTGGAACTTTTTTCTTAATGTTTTGGTACAGTCTCGTTACTCAGCTCAGCTCCACAGTGAACCTCCTGTTTTCAGCCTCCCCAGCACTGGGATTACAGGCATGAGCTACCATGCCTGGCTCTCGATGGCCAGCTTAGTGTGCCCAGGGGTGAAGCTGGCGTGGCATGTGGTACCAGGTATCGAACTCTAGTCCCTGTGCTTGCCTAAGTAGGTGCTTAGTCTGCTGAGATATCTCGCCAGCCCTTGGAACTTGTTTTTACATGTGTCAAAAAAAAAAAAAAAAAAAAAAGGATTAGAGTAATGATAATACCTATGGGTGACTCAGAGGATCCTGGTTTTCCCCATCTTTTTAAGACAAGGTTTCACTAAGTTGCTAAACTACCCAAGTTGGGCTCAATCTACTTATATCTGTCTCCTAGAGTAGTGGGCTTACAAGCCAGCACCACCACACCTGCTCCCTATCATCTTTAACAGGAACCTCTAAATATATTTGTAGTTCAATGTATATCTTGATCTAACTTGAGAGACTTAAAATGTCTAGGCCTGTCACTAGCTTATTTTAGAGTAAACCCAAAGATTTCATCAAGGTTTGAATTATTTTTGTATTCATTATTTTTGCATGGGTAGGTGAAAATACACAGACATATTTAATTTCTGGAAGCTACAGCAGAAAATCACAATGTGCAATAATGTATATTTTATATTTCCCTGCTTGAAAATCAAAGATATGAGGCTGGAAATTAAGAGAGTTCATTAAGCCAAAGAGTTTGATTAGGTAGTATAGGAATAAAAAAAGAGTAACATAACTAAATGAAAAATATTTAAGTACTCTGAAAAGTTTAACCTTACTTTCCCTTCCTCTTGATCTTTAATATTACAAATAGATATTCGTAACTAAGACAAAGCTCTCTATATAATTTAGAAGTATATTACACCAAATATACAAAGAAAATGAAGATTTATATGTCTGCAATTGCAAAATATCTTTTTAACTAAGTGAAGTTTGCATGTGCATGGAACCATCCAAAAAAAAAAAAAATCCTACTGAAGCCCATTAATTTATGTTTCAAAATATATTTTCCTTTATAAAGATCACAAGCTTATGTAAAAGTTTCTAAGATATGTCAATTACAAAATTAAAAAAGAATATATAGGAAACATTGCATTCCTAATCTCAATCTCTTCAATGAATTATTGATCCACATTATTGACTACATTAAGTATTTCACCCAATATATAACAATAAATACTACTTTTTTATTCCCTTAAAAAGTTAATATATTTCAGGAAAACACAATTGACAGTGACAGTCTTTTTGACTTCTTTCCCCCACAAATACACTTATTTGAAAACAAATCTATGTATCTTAGTTTACAAAGAATAGCAAAATACTGCTTTAACAAATCAAGGGGCTTGGGGAGATGGCTAAATAGAATAAGCGCTTCCCTGGCAAGCGCAAGGGCCTGAGTTCAATCCCTGGTGCGGGGGGGGGGGGG
>NW_004524658.1:12413793-12459797 GCF_000260255.1 Octodon degus | reverse complement strand
ATCAACATAA
This sequence comes from Octodon degus, assembly GCF_000260255.1. Lineage (NCBI taxonomy): Eukaryota > Metazoa > Chordata > Mammalia > Rodentia > Octodontidae > Octodon > Octodon degus. The sequence goes on along the minus strand of NW_004524658.1, from coordinate 12,459,787 downwards.
TTTTTTATCATCTAACAAAATGGTATATACAGTGACTTCAATTTTGATTTTAAAGTTAGTATATACTAGAAAGCTATACATTAAAATGTGGTAGCCATTTCCTCTGAGTATTGGTTGTTTCCATTATTTTTCTTCATTTTTGTTTTATTTTCTGAGATAGGGTCTCACAATATATTTCAGGCTGGCTCTGAACGCACTACTAGTTTGTAGGCTAGGCTGGCTTCAAGCCCATGATGATCCTTCCCGAGTGCTGGGATTGCCGGTGTCAGCACACCCAGCTTGTTCTTTTGAATTTTCAACAAAAGACCAGAATTACTTTTATGTAATAAAAAAAGTATATAAACACTATTACTTATTTTACATAAGAAAATATGCAATGTTATATTTTATAAATATGTAATGTGGCATATCCATGAAATGTATTAATTTGATTTTGAAGAAAAATTGTGAAGATTTCAACTTTTTAAAGAGGTTATTTCTCTGTACAAGGACTCACTCTACTGGTGACACAGAGACTATACAGTATACTTTTATATTTCTGAATTGCTTATTTTCAACAAACACTAGTGGGCAGTGTTTTCAAAATCAAACTCAACTTCCTTCTAGTAATTGTATGCACTACCATTTGTAGATATATTTCACTTGTAGACACATATTTTATTTTTTATATTCACTTATATATGGTAAAATGAATTTTTTGCAGTAGTACAGGTTGATCCCAGGCTTTTTTTTTCAGACAGAGTTTTACTATGTCCTTAAATTGCCCAGGCTGAGCTTGAACTTGAAATTCTTCAATCTCACTCCCCAGAATAGTGGAATTACAGGCAGGCACCACCCCACCTGGCTGGAATATGTACTTTGTATACATACAGTATTAGCACAAGTACATAATCTAAGACTGTGATCTGACATCTCACACTAAAATATTAAAAAAACATGCCTTTTGCTACTACAGCTTAATAAAAATGCAATTTTCAAAAATTAAATGCAATTAGTTAATATATCTTTATGAAAACACCAAGACTCTTCCCTAAAACTCCCCCAAATTACACTATTTATAAGACTTACGCATTGTGGTAATGGTAGAAGAGAAACTGAGGGTAAAATCATATTCCAAGAAAATGCACCAAGTGTAAAGTTCATGTTTCAGAATTACATAATTTACTTAAAGGATGCCAAGGTAATGTGGCATGTGGCTACAGTAAAGCACATAGTACTAGAAGGTGTATGCATTAGGGAAATAAGCAAAGGTGAATTTGTAAGAGTAACACAGGGTCATATAGGGAAGCACAAATATGCTATACTTATGAGTTGAACTTTGTATTAAAGGCAACAGAAAAGCCACTAAAGAGTTTTAGATGAGAAACAGCTCTAACCAGATTTGTCTTGTTATAAATAACAGTATGTAGGGAAAATTTGAGTGGAAGTTTGGAGAAGTTAAACACAGGCCTAACTCTTAACAGTGCAAAACACTGGTGATGCAGTCTTCTGATGTCATTTGAAAACACAAGGACTAGATGTGGTGAAATTGAAGCAAGTGAGTGAAAACAGCATCTTTAACACAAGAATTTTTTTTTTCTTGTCTGAGATAGGGTTTTACTGTGCAGTTCAGCCTGATCTTGAACTCACTTTGTAGCCCAGGTTGGGCCTGAACCCTTGGTGAGCCTCCTGTTCTACCCTCCTGAGTGCTGGGATTACAGGAATATGCCACCACACTCAGCAAAACTAGAGATTTTTTAATCACTGTTATATGTAAGATACTGTCTAAAATCCAGGTAGCAAGATCTCCTAGATCCTGGAAATACCAGACTATAATTCAGAGAAGTGAAATGCAATTAAAAGAATGAGATTATGTATGTATGTATGTATGTATGTATGTATGTATGTATTTTCTGGAACCAGGAATTGAACTCAGGCCCTTATGCTTGCCAGGGAAGCACTTATTCCACTGAGTCATCTCCCTGGGACCAAGATTAAATTTTTTGGACTTAGGAATCTACTACATAATCTACTACCCCTTATTAAAGTAACATGTCAATAGGCTACAAAACATAAATGTGAATTGAATGCTGTTATGTCTTAGCATAATACACTTCCAACTGAATGGTACCCATGTGAATTATGGGATGGTATTATACTGTTAGATATAACTTTTAGTTTAATTAATATTTGAGAGTATTAATTTATCTTGTGCATTCATAAAATTTACTTGACATGTATATAATGTTTCATATATACAGTGATCTATTAAGACATTTAAAATATATACATACACACATATAGAGACATATTTACATCTCATTGGAAGTGAAGCCAAATTTTTTAGATATTTATATAAAGCCTAAAAATATATGGAAGTTTTTTTTATTTTTTTAAAATTTTATTTGTGTGTGTGTGTGTGTGTGTGTGTGTGGCCAACTCAGCCCACCAGGGGGCGGGGCGGGGCGGGGCTGGCTGGCATGTGGTGCTGGGAGATTGAACCGCAGTCCCTGTGCTTTAGCTTGTTCTAAGTAGGTGCTTTAGACCACTGAGCCATCTCACCGGCCCCCGGAATTTTCTTAATGAAAGCCAGTAGTACTAATATTATTAATAAGTTATCATTAGTGTAGCTTTGCGTTTATAGACTCCTTCAAACACATATTCTTATCTCTACAACTTATTCAAGAGGTAGATGGAAGCTGGAGTATAGTAACAACTGCAATAATACACCACAATTAAAAGGAACTTATTTACTAGGCTTCACCAACCCTTTCCCAACTCCCATGCGTAAAATAAATGATATCTTTGACTTCATTTAAAATTAATATTTAAATGGCCAGCCAAATAGCTCAGTAGACTAGTCTACTCTACAGTAGACTAAAGTGCCTGCTTAGGCAGGGGCCGGGAGTTCGATCCCCAGTGTGCCATCCTGGCCCCGGCCCAGGGCATGCAGAAACAGCTATTGAGACTGGGCGTGGTGGTGCACACCTGTACTCCCAGCACTTCGGAGGCTGCAAACAGGAGAATCACTATGAGTCCGATCTACCTAGCGAGATCCTGTACTAAATAAAAAATAAATAAATAAAATAAAATTGATATTTCAAAGTAGAATCTTCATGGACTGGCAAAATAGCTCAGCAGACTAAATGCCTGCTCTGGCAAGTGCAGAGACCAGGGTTTCCCCAATCCCAAATGCCACGCCAGCCCTTCTCCTGAGACACGTTGAACCAGCAATCCCAGCAACTGAGTCCTGGTGTGGTGGCACACTGCTGAAACCTCAGCGCTGGGTAGGCTAAAAACAGGAGGATCACTACAAGTCCAAGCTGTGTAGTGAGACCCTGTACCAAATACATAAATGAAAAAAAAAAAAAGTAGAGTCTTCATAATACTGGATTAGATCACTGCCTACTGAGTTTTCTGAAATTCTCTGAAATACAGAAAACATAGAACAAAGAAACTGAATACTATTTGAGTATTTTTTTAAAAATCCAATCTGGTCTGTATCTATATATTGGGTGCCACAGACGACTGAAAATAATTATAAAAAATTTAAATCCTGAGGAAAATTCCAAAATGATTTTTAAACTGTTCTGAGTATAACTACTTATTACATGAACCTTGTAAAGCACTGAAGGTGTTAGTATTAATTCTGACTTTACAAACCCTCTTTCAAATTCCATTTGAAGAGGACAACTATGAAAGTTTCTCAGTTCTTAAGATAATTCCCTGAATTTTGTTATTTAAAAATTACACTACCTATTGCATTTAAAATGCTTTACCTATTTATAAAGGGGGCATAAATTAAAAATCTTATGTCATTTGTTTCTTATACAGAACCTCAACCCCAGGGGCATCACAAAAATTTTGAAAGGCACATTATGGTGGATGTACAAGGCCCATATTTATTGTTTTAGAAATATTTCTACTGATGAATTATTAAATTTTATGAGTTTTAAACAATGTATACTTAACAGGAAAAAATCAATAAAATATTAAATCTTTAGTATGTAATGAGTTCTAAGAACATACTATCAACAGAAGCTGTTTGCTTATGTATCTTAAAAAATAGTGCTAACCAGATAGCTCAGCGGACTAAAGCACCTGCTTAGGCAGGCACAGGAACACGGTTAGATCCTTGGCCGTCTATGCAGGCCCTGCCCCCCAGGGCACCTATAATCCCAGTGCTTGGGAGGCTGAACACAGAGCATCACTATGAGTGTGATCTGTGTAGTAAAACTCTATACTAAATAGAAAAAATAAATAAAATAAAAAAACACGTAGAAATAAATTTCTATGTGAACTACAATGAAAATACAAGTAGAACTATCACAATCATTATTTCAGTTATGACATCTAATGCAGTTTTCTCACATGACAACATGTTTCACACACAAATATTGCTTACAGTGTAAGAATGTGTTTTGTTTTCCTGTCTTCTGTGCTGGATATAATTGACATCTTACTGGTCTTCCTGTTTCTTAGTAGTAGTCTTATGATGTTTCACCTGTTTGTTCACTTGTCTGCTCCACAACTTTTTTTGCAGAGTTCTCTGGGCATATACATGCTGTTCTTCCTCTGTTGTTATACACAGATTCCAGTCCCAATATGCTAACAAAATTTCTCCACACTTTGTGCTTGTTATTTTCTTTGTAAACTATGCAATTAATTATGGCATGTTTAAAACTGAGTAAAATATAACCATTAGCCAATGCATCAACACTGACTCTGCCTTTCATTTTGCTCTAAAATGTGATCATTTCTGGCTTTACTTGTAAGGAGTCACTATCAATCTTTTTGCTTGTTTATGGACAGGATATTACTAGGTAGTCCACGTTAGTCTTGAACTAACCCTGTAGCAAAGGTTGACCTTGACCTCATAGGATCCTTCAGCCTCAGCCTCCTGAGTACTGGGATTACAGGAATGCACCACCATATCCAGCCATCTTATCATCATGGTATCAATACCACTTTATTTTTCTTGGCCATAGAGGAGGCCAATGTTGTATCTTTCTGAAATCCAAACATTGTACTATGCATTTCTCTTTTGTGAACCTGCAATGTTTTTTCAGAATCTTGGCTTTGTTCTTGTGAATAGTTCCTATGCTGGTCAACTGGTGTTCTTTCAGCAAATGTAATATCCGTGAGTAATGCGTGAACCAACTGTCAAATGTGACGTGGGTTACTTTTCAGTGGTTTTTTGGTTTTGGTTTTAGACTATTTTGGGTTACTTTTTTATTTACTTGTTTTAAGAGAGTACAAATAAGAATTAAAACAAAAAATTGCAAGTGATACAGAATTTTACTTAACAAAGTAGCATGAATTTCACAGTATTAGTTGTAATACTGGTTATCTTCCAACCAGTTATTCATATTATTATATTACCTGTTATTCATATTGCCAATATATTCACATTACCAGACATATGCATGTAAAATTGGAGAAAAGAAATGTACCAGAAATAGGCACAAGTCTACTTGCAAAGTCATATGGTTTATTACTGCACAAAGAAAGATATGGTGACTCAGTTCCAGAATAAATTTCTAAATTCAAGGTGTAAAATGTCTTCACAACTACCACAGCACTGTGTGTGTGTATCTTTTTGAGATAAGGTCTCTCTATGCAGTTGAGGGTGGCCTTGAGTTTATTTTGTACCTCAGGCTATTTTCAAACTCTCAAGGATCCTCTTGCCTGAGCCTCCTGAGTGCTGGGATTATAGGCCTACACCACTGCACCAGCTACCAAATCTCTTGAGGGTCATTATTGTTCTAAAAATCTTAACACCACATCTGTCATTTCTCCATAAATCCTTTAGACTACGATGATTAAAATGATAAAGTCTTGCTATGAAAGATATCAATTCATATGCAATATCATGATAAATATATTCTTGAGATTGCTATTGATGTGTACAGAATGTTTTACTTGTATTTCATTATCAGTGTATTTCTAAATATCTTGTAGCATATCATCCATTACAAACGATTTCCAACTTTGAAGTGCAGCAGTGACTTTTTTTTTGTTTGTTTTTTTTTTTTTTGCAGAACGGGGGATTGAATTCAGGCCCTTGTGCTTGCCAGGGAAGTGCTTATTCTACTGAGTCATCTCCCCGGCCCATGGCTTTCTATCCAATAGGTTTCACTGCTGGCAAGGACCTAGTAATATCTTTGGAACTAGTTCTAATGTTGGTTTGTACAGGTATACATGATCATTGTGTAGGATTTTTGACTAGTCCAATATTTACGTGCATTAGTTTTCTTCCTCGTCGGAATCAAGGTCTTAATTTCTGTAATTCTGTCTTATCTTGCTAACTTTTTTGGCTTACATGACCTAAGTCATCACCAGTAGCCAACTGATCTACTATTTATATACTTTTTAACCTCCTCCCAAAAGTGAATTTTCATGAGCTATTGTACTCAACTGGGTTAATTCTATCAAAAACCAAAACAAAACACTTAATTTAAAAATATACAAAAATGTAGGTCGGGAAGATAGCTCAGTTGAGTAAGTGCTTGCCTGGCAAGCGCAAGTGTATGAGTCATAACATGGGTAAGACTCACCTGTTCACTCTTCGATACACATGCATACACCTTGCTGTGTATCATACCACAGAGGTGAACACAAAATTGCTTCTTGTATTCTCGTAGCACAGCTACTGAGATGCACAGCCAGCTACTGTTACACTAAAGTATGAATTTTCATTAGAAAAGTATGGTATGAGTATCTGCTACCCATACCATAGAATTTTCAAACAAGTTGAAATGAATTAGGAAAAAAAAAAGAGAAAGAAAGAAAGAGAAAGAGAAAGAGAGAAAGAGAAAGAGAAAGAGAAAGAGAAAGAGAAAGAGAAAGAGAAAGAGAAAGAGAAAGAGAAAGAGAAAGAGAGAAAGAAAGGCAAGGCAAGACAAGAAATAGGAATATTGTACTTACTTGAACCTGGCAGGTGAAAGAGGAGTAGGAGGAAACATTCCCGGCTCAAAAGAATCAAAATAAGTCACTGTCCAAGAAAAGCTACAACACGAGAACCCAGCACTTAGCGATATTATAAGTAGAGTCCAGAATCCTTAATGAAAAAAAAAAGGAAAAAAGTATTAACACTAGAATAATTTAAACTAGTGTCTTTATATTCAAAAGATCGTGTGTATTTCTGGTCTTCTGAAACATATGCAACCATTCTCACAATAAGAGATTGAAGCTTAGTACAAACTAACTTTGTACTTACAGAAGTACAAACTATAGAAGCATGATTAGAAGTCACATCACTAAGTATTTTAATTAAATTGTAATATGTAGAAAAGAGCAAAATTCAATTTAAGAATATTTTCAGTTTTATGAAGTGTAACTACAGTAAAAATCGTTAAAACTCTCCTTAAGGCATCTTGACATTTTTTCATTTCATGAATCATACCTTGTTGTCTTTTACTATTTAGTATTAAGTGATTCCTTTCACTCTACACCACAGGATATATGAATCAATTGTGGAGTATCTCTTCATACTTTCCTCCAAAAGTCATAAACTTAATCTGATTCTCTTAATCAGTATGTGGCACTGATACTAGGGCCTTGTGTATGAGAGCAAGTACTCTACACTGAGCTATATCCCCAGTCTCCTCTACTTTGAGACAGTGTAAAACCTAATTGCCTAGGCTAGCCTGGAACTCTGGATACTCCCAAGTAAGTGGATTAGAGGTATGCACCACTAAACCCAGATCTTCTGGTTCTTTTGCTCTGCTCGCTGCATTCCCAATTTATCAGTGAGCTGAGATCCCAGATCCTACCCATAGTCATTTTGAAACTGTATTTTTTCTACAGAAATCAAGTCAAAAGCATAAGCTGGGCTTGGTGGCACACACCTGTAATCCCAGCACCTGGGAGGCTGAGGTAGGAGGATCCTTGAGAGTTTGAGACCATACAGAGTGAGCTCGAGGCTAGCCTGCACTGCACTGCAAGACCCTGTCTCAAAAAGACAAAAAAAAAAGTACAGTGGTCCCTCAGTTATCATAGAGGCTACATTCCAGACAACCCTACATTAAGTGAATATCAGAGAAAAAAAAATCAGCTAAGTAGTGACATATTTATTTTAATATTTATATATATTAAGGCTTTATAACCCCTTCCCAGTCTTATAAACCCTTCCCACACCTTTAAAAACACTTCTAATGTTTTTTTTTTTTTTTTTTTTTCTCTAAATGCCCTAAGGGGTGGTTTGGCTGGCTGGTGTGTTGTGGGGATCAAACTACAGCAACCTGAGGCTGACAGCTTTGTGGAAGCAGCCACTTAAACAACTGAGCTAAGGCCAAGCCCCCCACTTCTAATGTTCTTAACCACTTTTTAAACTCATAAACCCACATAATTTTAACAACATATGTATACTGTATGGTACTCCAAAATCCAGCAACATAGCAAAAAAATCTGTGACAAATAATTTAAGCCTCATGATGGATTAAAATAAGCCAAATAAGTCCTTCTCTAAAGCTGTAGGTTTTAGTAGTGTTTTGTAACAAAGTGACTAAGATAAGTTTTTTTCTGAGAATCTAACTCCATGATCAATGTCCTACTATTTTTAGTATAGTAGTTTTATTTTAATAGCAAATTTCAAACTTCACTTATTCATTTACTGAACACCTACATTGAGGGACTTCTTTGCATTTGTTACTATGTTACCTGACAAGCATAGAGTAGTAAACAAAATAGAAACCACCAATGTCTTCATGGAGTAATTCTAGTGAAGAGAGAATGAATGTGAAAAAAGTAACAGTAGATTGTGATAATTGTTTTTGAATAAATATTTTTCTAAGAAAGTAACATGAAACATTTTTTACTTGGACAGAAAAAAGCTAACTCTGGGGCCAGTGAGATAGCTCAGCAGACTGAAGCACCTGCTTAGGCAAGCTTAGGCAAGCACAGATACTGTGGTTTGATCCCTGGTACCACACGCAGTGATAGCCCTACCTACCCCCTACGGCGGGCTGATCCAGCCAGAGTCCAGGTATAGTGGTGTATGCCTGTAATTCCAGTGTGAGGGAGGCTGAAAACAGGAGGATCACTATGAGTCTGACCTGCATAGTGAGATCTTGTAACAACTAAATACATTTAAAAAAAAAAAAAAGAAAGAAAAGGAAAAAGCTAACTCTAAATGTTATATGATAAACAGAAGTCAAAGGGAGACTAATCATACTTGACACTGAAGTATAGTCTAGGACCTCAATATCTGAAAGAGTTGGCATGGTCTTGATATATGAACAGATCTAACCCCCCAAAAAAGCAGAATACAGAGTACAGAAGGCCAAATAGAGTCAATTATAGCCAGGTATGGTGACAGACATCTATAATCCCAGCACTTTGGGAGACTGAAGGAGGAGGATCACAGACTTGAACCCAGGCAGGGGTAGATTAATGACTAGCAAGAACCTATCTCACAGGGCTGGGGGTACAGCTCAGTGGCATAAGTGCTGCCTGGCAAGTGCAAGGGCCTGATCCCCAGTACCGCCAAAAAAAAAAAAAAAAAAAAAAAAGAACCTATCTCCCAGTGCCGGTCTTGCCCTGCACTGAGACGCTGAGGCTGAGATGGAGATTGAAACTGGGTGTGGTGGCACATGCCTGTAATCCCAAGCTCTCCAGTACAGAAAAAAATTTTTTATCTCATTCAGTAAAGATATCACATAGAACAAGGAAGAAAAGTTGCATTTATATACCACTCTCTGTATTATGCTAAATTATAGAACCATGACATAAAAGTTGCTAATTCTAAAACACTTACGATCTAAATATAAAGGTGCAGAGTACCTCCCCACCCCAAAGAGGTATAAAAGGACTCACTGGCTGGAAATCACAGATCTTTTTAACCATAATACAAAATTCATGAGCAATGTTAAAACCCAGAAATCTAACAGATGTACTCACACACAAAAAAACTCCTAAAATTATGCAGCAAAAATTAAATGTCAAATCAAAAGTGTTTCCAAGGGGGCTGGGGAGATGGCTCAGTGGAATAAGCACTTCCCTGGCAAGCGCAAGGGCCTGAGTTCAATTCCTAGTTCTGCAAAAAAAAAAAAAAAAAAAAAGGATTTTCAAAAAAATTTGCAATTTATAGCACAAATTACAGTTTAATTTATAAAGTAGGAACAATGAGAGTAGTATCAATAAAGTAGAAGAGTTATAACAATTACTGTAACAAGTTATGGAATATGGTATTAGTAATGCCTTACCAGTTGATATGGCAGCTAAAATGATAACTTAACTAAAGGACGAATAACACATGTAGTGCGGATGTGCTGGACAAAGGAATGACTCATGTCTCAAACAAGATAGTTCAAGATCTAAAACAATGCCCAATTTGCAAAGGCAGATGAAGGGGTGCTACTATGGTTAATTAATTATGTATATCCATATGGTATTATTATTAGCTAAAAATAGCAAAAAAAAAAAAGTATTGGTAAAAAATAGTATGCATGTTGGGGGCTGGGGAGATGGCTCAGCAGAATAAGCACTTTCCTGGCAAGCGCGAGGGCCTGAGTTCAATCCCTGGTTCCACCAAAAAAAAGAAAAAAAAAAGTAAAGAAGCAACTGTTATGGAAAGATGCCCAAGATACACTGGTGAGCCAAAAGATGAAGGTTCAGAACTACAATACACTTGGATAACAAAATGTATATACACATGTACATATATTACATATGGAGAAATGAATAAACACATATTAATAAAACTATCTGAAAGGATTTAGAATTTAACATTGATCTTCTATAAGAAATCATCAGTTTGGGAAACAGAAGCTTTTTCTGTATTTTTAAAATTTTAACTACAAAATACTTATGTTGAAAAGTAAAATTATAAAATCAATCCATTAAGACAGTCCTTGGATAGGAAATGACCAGGGCAGTTATATTTAATCTATGTGAAATTGTACTGAAACTGTCTCAAGTTTCCTGAGCTACAATTATGAAAGTGTATGCCCTGTATTTCTGGAGTATAGGGAGGAGGGTTCAGAATTCAAAGCAGCTTTTATTTTAGCAAAAACAGGTAAGTTATGTACACTGTACTATTAGTAAACCATGGGAAGCTCAGAAATAGACATAAAATGCTCATGCTCAACTCAAAATGTGTGAAGTATTTTTGAATATCAACCTAATGTTTCTTCTGTTAGCTCCCTTTCCCTCCCACACCACTTCTGACACATTTGGTTCTGTGTCCTTGCCCCAGAAGAGGAACTTGGCAAAGTGGAAAAGAGAAGTAGCCTGAGTGTCTCCCTGGCTTCTCTCTTGCAAAGGAATTACGAAATCAAAAATGAGTACATAGATACAATGAGAGGTAGGAGGGTAAAAACAAAGTGCCTTGAATTGACATTTGAATAGAAGAGCTAAAACAGTTGACTGGGATGTAGATGAAATGTTTGTGTAGATCAGAGAAAAAAGGGAAAGACTTATTTAAAGGTGAAAATGATGTCCTTTGTTTGAATAAACATGTGTACTTATACTTTAGATGAATTTATGGGAGGGAGTGCTGTTGCTGACGCTTCCTAGCAAAGCCACTGAGAAGAGGCCACACTCCACAGCAAATGTGAATGCGTTTAATACTTTGGCAGGTGGGTTGGGTCCAGGCACCAGATACTTCTTCCCTAATTAGGATGCAGAAACAGAAAATGATCCTGTGGCTGGAAGTGCTACAATTAAAAGGCTAACCTCAGTAGGATGAAAGATGTTTCAACATTAACTCATTTTAACAAACGTCTTGGAAGATTAGAATGCACCACCATCCCTACATTCTTGCATAATAATCAGCCTGAAGAACCCCAGCCCAACGTAAGATTGGATGGTCAGAGTATCCCAGTAAAAGTTGAGGTATAATCTTCTTGCAACCCAGTGAAGTCAAAACAAAAATTATAAGGTTTAGTGTGCATTTATGAGTTATGGGTGACTATGTTACCAAATAGCTGTTATCTGCTATTTAAATGCATACCTCTCAAGAGGGAATAAGCAACAAGATTACTCTAATTTAACATAGTATATAAAGTCAACAGAACAAAGATGGTAATAAATCCATGAAAAACTGAGTATTTGTGTTTGGGAACTAAACTTTCAAAGTAGCTTAAAAAAAAAAAGCAAGCAAAGACACAAATTGACATTTGAAAATAAGTATGAGGTTTTCTAAAGCTTTTTCACTCAAGAATTTAAAAAGGGTGCCACCTACCAAGTTTTAAAAGAAAAAAAGAGTACTTACTCTTGGATTTGGATTTTTCAGAAATCACTATTACCATTATACATTCTCAGTAATGCCTTATATTGGAATTTTCACTATTTTATTTTTAAACTAAGCAAAAACTGCATCATTGATAAACCACACCACAGTATTAGCACTAAAAAGAGCACTCTGTAACACTGTGGTCTAGTAGTGCTTGAAATTGTGGAAATTACTCAACTCTTTTATGAACAAGCACAAAAACCACAATGGTTAACAGACAACAACAGAAATTTGTTACAAGTCATTATCTTTAGAATTCCCAAGATCAAAATTTTGTAACTGATAGTTTACAAGCCTATTTTACTAAGAATTTATTAAGGCTATAAATGTTTCTGAAAGCATATAAAAATGAAGTCATTCAGCTTAGAACTTATGTCATTCCTGATTTAAGAACAATCAGCTAAGTTTGTAAAATATATCTTCTCAGTATATTTTCCACAAATGGATTTCTTGCCAGAAAAATTGTTCTGTACTTTTTTTTTCCACTTAATATTATATATTGGACACTTTACCAGCTGTACATTATTCCAGTGTTCACTTTTTGAAAATGTGTAATATTCTACTTAAGCAAAACAACTTCATCTAAGACTAGTGTTATATTTAGGGCTAGGAATTTTTATACAAAAATGTCATAGTGCCACACAGAAATCATTTCGAGACTATGGAATGGTTTCCATGTTTTCATAAAAGCTTCTGTGCTGGGCATGGTAATCTGAGTCTATACCTCCAGCTACTCAGGAGGATGAAGCAGAAGTATTGCTTAAGCCCATAAATTTGAAATCAGCGTGAGCAACATGGCCAGACCTTATCTTAAAAATAAAACTAGAAAATAAGCTTCTGAATCTGATGTCTTCTTAACATCCTTTGGCAAAGATCAGATTTGTAGCATCTGTTATAAAGGGCTAGTCTTGTTTTTGAACTATTCATTTAGACTATATTATGCTGTGATGCTTCACAATACTGTACATTTACAGAGACAAAATGACCCCAAGTTCAAAGATGATGTCAGGGGCTGGGAGTGTGGCTCAGTGGTAGAGATCCTGCCCTGCATGTACAAGGGCCTGAGTTCAAGCCCCAGCACCAGCCACCTCCTCACAAAAACATATATCCCAAAGATGATGCTAAATCATTTGAAAAGTTCATCAACTGTTCTTCAAAGCAATGAGACTATTACTATCATGACTACTTGGTCCAGAACATTAAAAATATGGTAATAATTACTAAGAGAAAACCTATTGAAGGTGATCCACACCTACAAAGTTGAAAAAAATTCAGTTTCTTCCTTACAGTGAATCATCAAAACCCTAAACTTGATCTTTGTTTCTTCTGTGGTGCAGAGGAACAAACCCAGAGCCTTGACACTAAACTATACCCCCAAACCTTTCACCAAGTTGCTGAGGGCAGGATCTAACTTGCGTATTTCCTGCCTCAGCCTCCCATAGTGCTGGGATTACAGACAAGCCCTATAATGCCTGCCCTGACTTTTTTGTTTTGTTTTGTTTAAATAGGCTATCTATAGTTCAGGTTGGCCATGAACTCTCACAACAATCCTCTTGCTTCAGCCTCCTTGTTGGAATCAGCACTGAAATAAGTATATAAAGCACTCTGCATCTGAGCTGTAGATGACCCTCTATAGGGTCAACTAAGGACTCTGCAGATGGAGCATGGCACAAGTGGGAGGAAGCTAGCCTTGCAGCTATAGCTGTGAGGCTAAGCACATTTCCTGTGCTGTTCCCAACCTTATCAACTCAAGCCTATCAGCCCAGGTCCCAATGCCATCAGCTTAATATGTACTTTCTTCAAACTATCTTCTACTTCTGAAAGAATGCCTTTGTTCTCCTGAAGCATGTAAGGCAGAATATCCCTTTAAGGAACAGAGTGGTCATCAGCCCTCTCATTTCATGATTTTCTTTCACTGCATAACACAAGTCATCAGAGACAAGCCCCAATATTAATAACTGGGGAACTATACTCTCAAGTGCTGGGATTTTAGGCATGTGCCACCATGTTCACAGCACTGATCTTGACTTCTTTATCTACCATATTTATCTTTTAATTTAATTCTACAATCTATTAAGGAAAATGATACAGTATTATCCACAGTTCCAGAGGGGTAACTCAAGAACTTTCTGTAAAAATTTATAAATATTATATCCTATTCTATAGCACAATTAGTATAAAATTGTATATATGGCCTAATCATTATTAAAAGAACTAAAAGAGGTCATTTTGCTATACTTTCAAATGTTGGAAATGGCACTAAGTTTGTGAAATATGGTAAAACAAAAAAATTAGATCAATATAAAGACCCATGTGCAAAAATTAAACAACTCAGCATTGTATGATTAGTACAATCAATTTGGCCTGAGAATAATTTTCAAGAGGAGTAACTGAAATGCAACATTAAATTAAGAGCTTTTAAAAATTATTCTCCTTGAAAACAAAATAGGATAACCTTCAGGGATTGTTGGCAATGACAAAGAATCTGTCTCCACTGCTCTTCTCTCATTGCTGGCACAAATAGCCAACACTCAAAATGAAGGAAGGAAAAGTTTATTTAGCTCACAATTACTGGAGGTTTCAGTTCACACTCAGCTGGCTTGAAAGCAGAGCGGCACATAGCAGAGGGAAACTTTTCATGATGGCAGCAAAGAGCAGAGAGCAAAAGGGAGGAGTAAAGGCCTGGGAGATGGCTCAGTAGAATAAGTGCTTCCCTGGCAAACTCAAGGGCCTGAGTTCAATCCTGGTTCCACCAAAAAGAAAAAAAAAAAAGGAGCTCTAACAGTAACAATGGCTATAGAGAGCAAGTCTGACTCTAGGTCTCTCTTATGTTACATTCAGGCTATCCACCCCAGGCTGGGCATAGTACTCACATCCCTAATCCCAGCAGTCCTCAAACCCATAATCCCAGCTTTATCACAAACTCTAGAAGTGAGCCTCAGTGACTACACAAGGCTTTGGGGGGACAAATACATACAAACCATAACAAAACCCAAACCCTAAAAACTCTTGCAATGTAACTTGTTATCCAGGGAAGATTATGGGAGTTCCAAAACCAGCTCATAATATCAACCATATATCCGTGGCTAAATAACCTCACCAGTAAAGATGTACACGATTACAGCCTCATCCATTAGCCAAAAAAAACCCCAATTCCAAATGCTCGGATGCAAAGTCATCAGGAACCGTTTTGTTTTTTAAAGAAAACTATCCACAGAGCTTTCCAGGAAGCATTCTTCTAGATAAGTATGACCAAAGCAGTGTATCAATTCCTTTGAAGTTAGGTTTCTTTTTTCTTTTTGGCAGAACCAGGGATTGAACTCAGGCCCTTGCACTTGCCAGGCAAGTACTTATTCCACTGAGCCTGAAGTTAGGTTTCTGAACAGACGTTTTGGGCTTATACTGTCTTTGTTCATCTGTGACTCAAGTTACTTTTCTCATCGCTGAGACAAAAGACCTGACAAGCAAAGTTCATAATTTGTAGTGGTTTCAATTCACAAGCATCTGGCTCCAAGACAGGGTGGTATGGCAGAGGGGCATTACAGGGGAGAAACACTCTATAACAGGCAGAAGGCAAAAAAATCATCCAAGTAGCTAGCAGCTAGCAGCTAACAACTAGAGCAGTAAGCAACAGATTCTGTCCTTTCATGTTGTATCCAGGTTACATACCCACTGTGGGGAACCCCTAAACCAACCAGCACTATGCCAAACTAATCAGTGGACCAACTCAGTAATCACACACCCTTAATCCCAGCGTCTCACACACTAGAAGATTCAGCCACCTCTGAAAAAGCCCTTCCTTTGACTGCATGAGGCTTGGGGTGGGGGTGGGAGGGATCTAGAAATAAACCATAACATGTTACAAAGATTTCATTACTCTTGGCTATATTTTTTAAAAACTAGTTCAGGACCTTCAAAGCGTATCTAAAACTGTCCCTTCAATTACATCAGCATCATTTATTTTGAGCCTCACCCTAGAAGGAATCACAATCTATAGGGGGACTTTTGGACTAAGATTAAATTGCAATGCAAAAATTTGCAATATATACAATTTTATCAGTGTAAACTGATAATTATGGTAGATAACTTTTTTCTAAAAGTCAACTTATTTTCAAAGAACTGAGGCAGTTTGCAATGAGTCACTGAAATGTTAAAATAACAGCAACAAGGCAACGTTATGTCAAAAAATACCTAAAAATTTTTTTTTATCTAGTTCAGCCTTCTAGGAAACAGGCAAAATAAATTTAAGAAAATACAATGAAGTGCCAATGGCTGGCCCAAGGGAAGAAATAGCTCCATATGTGTGGCAACTGTGCCACTAGAGAGACTATGGAGAGGGGGGTCACAGAAGGAAAATGGACTGCCTGGGCAACTGAGGTAGAGAAACAGCCTAACTAGAATGAGAATTACCCTAGATGAGGGAAAGATTGTTTCAAACAGGATTGTTCTTCGGCTTATGGAGCGACCAAAGTGCTCCACATTACCTTCCAATGCGGCATCCAGCAGGTATTAATAACCCTATGTATGGATGCAGATGGAGACCCAGAGAGGCTATGCAACTAGCTGCATGCTACTATCTCATTGTGGCTGGATGGCTGAAAGTGTTTTATCTGTGTGGTGACTTGGGAGGCAGGAAGTAAAAGGAGTCTTCCTGGCAAAGAAAGAGGAATCAACCCACCCTCAACAGGGGTCAGGGCACAGTGCAATGTCTGACTTGGCTGGCTGTTAGCAAAATGCAGCAGATGCCCACTGGGAAAGGAATTATGAGCACTAACAAGTAAAATCCTGATTCATAGTAGGGACACCACCTGTGTGTTCCCTGCTCCCTATCTGGCTGTGCCTCTGTTCTCCCTGGATACTCTGGTTCCCAGCCTTGCCCCATGTTTGGTCACTCAGTGTGGCACTTAGGCTCCCTGCAGGAGACAGGCAGTACACTCAAGGGACCTTAATAAACACATTAATAGGCCTGGATTCAGCAACAAGGAGGTTGTGCACTACTCACTTACTAGCCAGGCTGAGAAATCCCCTCTGCTCCGACACACAAAGAGTCAGGAGGAAAAGAAATTACTGGGGTCCAGTACAAGCTAGAACTGCTGAGGACCATCCCCAGGGACTTGACTGTGTGGCCCTCTGGCTTTAGACAGCATCAAAACCACCTGGAAGGTGTGATGAAGTAGTACTTGCTAGAGCCTGAGGTGGACTGAAGTGTGGCCAAGAACTTCCATTTGAAGTACAGTGAGGCAGACATTGCTGTACTCTGAGAGTTACTGCTCAGGAGCTAAGAAGTATAGTGGGAAGGAAGGTGGTGCACAAATAGATCTAGGTGGTGACCTAGATCTACAGACTTCCAATCCCTACCTAGTTTTTCAACTGAACCCAGAGGCAAGGGATTCAGGGTGTAGAGTTCACGGTCTCTCCCCCAGGCCATGAGCAGGGAAAGACAATGGATCTAAGAGGTGAAGAATTAACCATCATAAACTCTCTTGACTCTTGCCAAGGTGTATTTCCACATGTGCCAAGATGCTGGGGACCACAAATTTACCATGCCTAGTTTTATATACTTCCTTAAGGAATAAATGGAAGCTTGGGAATAGCATTGTCACCCTTTTGAGACTTCCCATTATTTTAGGGATGGGCCATTCTTTATCATGCATTTAAGACCAAAACTAAAACCACCAAGATCCCCTCCTTGATCAATAGATGCCCAGGTTCTGGCTGCCTCAGCCTTTAGTTCCCTGGGAACAAATGGTCATTCCAGATCCCCACTGTATTGCCAGTTCCATGTTTTTCCTTCTCTCTCACCTTGCACTGCAACACCTGGCAGATTCGGGTTCACTAAGGGGTCACTGATACCAAGAATGCATTTTAATTTAACTATTTTCTGCCCATAGCTTCCCTGAATACTTTTTTTTTTTTTTAATGTATTAGTACAATTGTCTACAGGGACTCACTACACAGATCTGACTTGCAGTGTTCCTCCTGTTTTTCAACCTTTCAACCTCCCAAGTGCTGGGATTACAAGAGGCCACCACCACACCCAGTCTCAATCACCCACCACACCCAGTCTGGATCAGCATCTCAGCACCTCAAGCCTCAGGGTGAGTCCTGCACAGCAGGCTGGGGATCAAATCCCCAGTCCCTGCCTAAGCAAGTGGTTTAATCTGCTGAACTATCTGGCTGGCCTTTTTTTTAAGGGTCTACAGGGTCTCACTACATAGATGGACTCAAAGTGATCTGCCCTTGTTCAGCCTCCCAAAGAGCTGGGATTACAAATACACGCCACCACACCCTCAATTGCCATCTCAGAGACCTGGGGGTGGAGCCGGTCTCTGTGTCTGCCTAAACAGGCGCTTTAACCCGCTGAGCTATCTGGCCAGCTCTTGGCCCTATTTTTTTAATGTTACTCTACATACAACACTCTGCTCAAAGGCTTAAAGGAAATTTTGATTCTTTCAATTCCATTTAATAAATGAGCTGCCATGTTTGGATGTCCAAGAGTAGAAAGAAATTACTGCTATATGATAAGAGCATAAGTCATTTTTTTGAATAGGCAACTTCAACAATAATTTTTTTTTTAATTAAAGACTTGGACGGTTTCTTCATATGAAATCGTTTCTATCAGCTACACAAAGAGTAGGATATAACTGTACAGGCATTTCTTCTGGGGTAAGATAAGCAATCAACTCAGGGTTGTCAAAAATTTTAGAGAACTGGCCTATCTTTTCAAGTATCCACTTAAGAATTTTAACTAGAAATTAGCAATCAAAGAAAAAAAGAAGTGTAAGGAAGTCAACTTGTATTTTTCTCCCAAACAGGTGGGAATTTCAGCTTAGAATACAAGAGTGTTAGCACAATCATTTCAACCCTTACCACAATTTAACACTGTATCTCTGAAACAGATTTTCAAGACGATTGTGGTACAGACTGCTTGCTATCCACATCATTTGATATACATAGCTTGCTTTAAAGTTAATCCCCGTGTGTATGGGCTGGCCAGATAGCTCAACAGATTAAAATGCCTGCTTAAGCAGAAGCTGGGACCTTCTTGATCTCCAGATCTCCATTGTACCTGCAGGCCCTACCCCCAGGGCACAATGAAACATTGAGAATGGGCTTGGTGGAGCATGCCTATAATCCCAGCATTTGGGAGGCTGAAAACAGGAGGATCACTACAAATTCCATCTGTGTAGAGAGACCCAGAACTAAATACATTTAAAAAAGGCTAAACTTACAAAATAAAAAAATAAAATCAATTAATCAATAAATCTCCAGGAATATGACTAAATTAGCCTATTAGGTGATGTTCATTGTATTTATTCTCCACATGATCACTCTAAGTACATATTGGCCCAGCTGCAGTTCGTAGTTTTTGGGCCACAAAAAATGAGTTTTATCCATTCCTAAATCTTGACAATGAATTCATGTCTGGATCAAGGACTTAGAAATTGATCTCCCTACCTGCTCTCACAGTACTAAATAACTATTGCACATACCTAAAAGCAATGTAAATTATTTAGCTGGATTGGAAAAGGAGTCAGGGAAGTGGCATAAGTTCCATTATACTTTTTTATATTGAGCAAGCCATTCCTTCAGATAACAATTGCTACTGCTGAGCATAATTATACATGCTTGTAATCCCAGCTACTATGAGGAGGACCACTAGTTTGAGGCCAGTCTAAGCAACTTTGTGAAATTCTGTCTCAAAACAAAATGAAAAAGACAGGAAATGTAGCTCAATGACAGAATACCTGCCTAGCAGGTAGGAGCTGGGCTCAATCCCAGCACTACAAAAAACTTAAAAAAAGAACTGTCACCCATTTAATTTATAAGTATGAAATCAACCCTGTATTTAAATAGCAACAGGTTAGAAATCATGCCTAGTTCTTAAGA
Source organism: Octodon degus (assembly GCF_000260255.1). Lineage (NCBI taxonomy): Eukaryota > Metazoa > Chordata > Mammalia > Rodentia > Octodontidae > Octodon > Octodon degus. Next base: position 12,439,683 of record NW_004524658.1, on the reverse strand, counting down.
TTTTCTCTCCACTGTATTAATAAAGAATAAACAAGGGGCTGGAAAGATGGCTCAGTAGAATAAGCACTTCCCTGGCAAGTGCAAGGGCCTGAGTTCAATCCCCAGTTCCGTAAAAAACACAAAAAAAGACATGAAAAGTCTTGGTTGTTGTCTAGAAATGAAAATGTACAACAAAACTGATAAAATAATAAATATGCTGAAATAACAGGACAGTAAAAATTTCTAAAGGTATCTAGCAAACTAACTTCATTATTCGAAAAGCAAGTAGACTATTCTTAGCATTACTGTGACAGCCTTAGCTTTAGAGAAGTAGACTGGAGCTAAGCAAAGATTGGGCGTGTTCAAATTATCAAATCAAATGATTTATGGCAAGCTGGAGTAAAATACAGAAGTAAAATTCTAAATCCTCCAAGATCATTATGACATGAAAAAATATAGCATTAATATCTTTTTCACTGGAAACTTGGAAATTACAGCATTTTACAAGAAACTGAAAAAACTCAGCTATGATCCTCCTCATCATTAATCTTTACAAGTATGGTCAATGATTTAATTTTAAAAAGTGTTGCCTATAGAACTATTTGACCTTTGATTTCTCCTGAGATTTGCATGCATTACTCATGTGGGCTAAATCTCTCAACTTTTGTGTTTAAATTTCTTAAAAGAACTCTGGAGAACCTCTATCAACAAGCAACTAAAAAATGCCATATATGTGAAGGAGCTGAATCATAGTAATGCTCAGGGCTGGGAATATAGCTCAGCAGCACAAGTGCTTGCCTGGCAAGGGCAAAATCCTGAGTTTGATTCCCAGCACCAAAAATACCCCAACAAAAGTTTTGTTAAAAATGTTTATGAAGTTATAGTAAATGCATAACACATAATTTATAATACAATAGATGTGTATCTAAGAAATCTAACCACACACACACACACACACAAATGAGAAGCATGACTAAATCAACTGCAGATGAAAATACAGTATTTTATTCCAAAGTCTGTACAGTTTAATTTAGAAAAACAAAAATTAGCTTAAAATTAAATCAAGTGGCAAGTGCATACCTATCAGCCCAGTATCTACATCTTCAGTTTTCAAATTCTCAGCATGTAACTCTGCAAACACAAAGAAACGTTCAGGTAGGAAAAGCAGTATCATTTTGTAATTTGAAGAATAACGCTAAAACTTGGAAGACATTATATAACTGTATGAAATACCTCGGAGTTGAACTGCAGTCAAATTTTAATTTGATTTACTAGCTACATGACCTTCAGCAAGCAATTAAATTTTTTGTTTTGAAGATACTTCATGTGATACAAATTTAAGGACATACTGGATTTTGATTTCAGTTCCTTTCTCCATGATCCAAAATATTATCAATGTCTTTTGCGACGAACTTTCATTTACTTCATTATGTGACTTAATAATACAAAAGTGATCTCTCAGGAAAGAGTAATAAATTCTCTACAAAACAAAACTATCAGAGGGAAAAAGGTGGTCAGGAGTAAAAGAGAAATGGCAATGGCGGCCTAACATTTAAGATTTATAGTTTACATGGAACACTATGTTCTTAAGGGGTAAAATTCACTCGTTAATCTGCCAATCTATCTTCTTTATGAAAATGAAATATAGTATGATGTTAAGAGACCGTCTGCAGCTCTCTGGGGGCTGAAAAAAATTTAAAAATGGATTACATTTAACTTTAATAAAGTTAACACCAATCCGTGAGTGGCCAAGTATTGTGTACTTTTTATAGGAGGAAGTTTTTTCTCCCTCTTTTAGCTTTTTTAAAATTTGGCCAAGGTGAACCACTAATGAGAACTAAACGTTTCCATTGTAATAAATATAACAAATAATATATAATATACATAATAAAAATAATAAGTACAATACATCCCTGCAAGCCCTAGAAAAATTTTCACAACACACCTATTTTTCTTCAAATTTGGCCAACATTTCCACTTCAGGCACAGGAATGAAACTGGTAAAGAAAACTATCTTACGCAATAAAACTGATTACAAATAATAATAAAAAACTGAGGAGCTATCTTTAAAAGTAGAAACCTGGACTGGAGAACAGGAATCCTCGCTTCAAGAATTCTTAGTATAAAGATGAACAATGGGACGGCACACTTTTAGCCATTTGTGGAGCAAAGACTGTATGTGTGTAAATTTACACACACACACACACACACACAAATACATCTAATTTATTTTAAATGCACGCACTTCTCACCATCTCCTTTTAATGGTGGGTGAGTGTCCTACGTTTTGCTTAAACAATCAAGAGAAATATTTCATTGACTTTAGCATCCATTTAATCAAAACAGGTTCTTAAAATGTGTCTCCTCCTCAGGCACTAGCGAGCTCCATCCAAGAAAACAAAGAAGAGCAAACAAAGGTATGCATCGGGGCTGAGTGTAAAGCGGCTGCCCACGTTCCACAGGAAAAGGTGTGCATCAAGGCCACCCCGCCGGCAAGTTCAACTTCACTCCGCATACTTTCAAAGCCTGTGCTCAGTACCTTTAACGACCAGGTAGGCGATGGCCAGGAGGAAAGCGAGGAGGCCGGCGAACAGCAGCGAACAGAGAACAGACAGCACCTGGACAGGCCACCGCCGAGCCCGGAACCGGCTGCCCGCAGCCGCGGGGAAGACGCCGTTGCGCTTGTCCGGCAGGACCGGCGAGCTATCCCCGCGGGGTGGGGGCAGCCAGCCCCTTCGGGGCTCGGTCGACGCCGGGGCCGAGAACTCCGCCCGCAAGTCGCGGGCCACTCGATCGCCGCCTTCCTCTCCGTCTAGTTCGTCCTCGCCCCAGCTCTCCCCCTGAGAGAAGACGGAATTCAAAGGCCGAGAGTGAGAGGCAGGAGTGCCCACCAGGCGACTCCGCGGACGCAGATAATCTCCGCTCCCCAAAAACGACATGGCGGGAAAGACTGAACGACCCACGGAGGGCGAGCGGGCGAGCGCGCTGCCTCAGCCAATCACCGCCCGGCGTCGTCGCGGCCTTTACCACTGTGCCCTCACACGCGGGGGGGGGGGGAGCGAGAGCGCGGGGAAGGGACTACGCCAACTGGGCCGGGCACCCCCGTCACAGCCGCGTCTCCTCCAGGCGAGCACGCGCTCCCGCAGCCCTAAAGCCGACTCTTCTCGACGCCAGGTCCTAGCGCCCGCCTGGGTCCCCTCAGACACTTTGCCTAGCTCGCTCCCTCTTCGGCGCTAAAATCACTCTTAGCCTGCTTCCCCTGCGCTCTCGCCGTGCCTTAACAGCCCAATGCTTTCTCCAGTTTAGGCTCTGACCCCGCCCGGACCACAACTTCCCTCCTCGCTGCCCGACACGCTTCCCTTCCCCTCCGCCTCGCGCCGGGGCTTCGGGGCGTTAGGACTCCAGCCCACTCCCCGAGTCCCACCCGTCTGCCGCCAGCGCGGCGCGCGCACCTCGGCCTCAGTCCCGGAAAGCGCAGCGCGCTGCTGACCCCGCCCCCGTCCCACCCTAATACCACCCTACCCTGGGCGGCCTCAGGTTTGTGGAGCGTGTGTAACTCTGGAGGAGGGGTGAAGGTAGCAGGTCGCCACCCCCTGCGGGGTGAGGGTAGTCTAAACCGGGGAGGCTGGGACTAGGGCGTCTTGCCTCCCCTGGGACAAGTTGATGGAGTTTTCTCCGCCGAGGACTGGGCGCCGAAACTTCCTCCGTTCCCCTCCCCCCCTCCATGCAGGCGACGCCGAGCGAGGCCGAATCCGGGGGCGAATCGCCGCAGAGTTGCGTGTCGACAGCGCACGCTGATTGGACAGTAGGGAAGCCTGTCAGCTTGTTAGCCCCGCTGATCCCGCCCCATAGCTCAGGGCAGCCTTTAACCTTTAGCCCCAGCGGGCGCCAGCCACTCAGATCGCTTCTTGTTGGTATGTGTAGCGGCAGTGGCCGCCGGCGGAGCAGTCTGAGCCCGACGATGAGGCCGGGGACGGGAGCCGAGCGTGGAGGCCTCATGGTGAGTGAAATGGAGAGCCAACCTCCTTCGCGGGGTCCCGGGGACGGGGAGCGGAGATTGTCCGGCTCAAGCCTCTGCTCCAGCTCTTGGGTCTCTGCTGACGGCTTCCTGAGGAGACGGCCCTCGGTAAGGGATCGGTGGGGCCGGAGAAAGCGGCACAATGAAAAACGGAGTCAGAGACAGGAAGCTTTCTCCGAAAGGAGAAGATAAGAGTGGACCAAGGAAGAGCTCGAGATGGTGGGATGTGTCTCGAGGAAGAGAAATGGAGGGTTGGGCGGCACAAAGAGAAGGACGTGGGACCCTGAAGTTCACGTCTCGGCTTGGCCTAGACAGATGCGCGGTGAAGGTCCAGGGCCCAGGACCCTGGGCGGGCTGTGAATGTTGGAACCGTAGGCCCGTATTAGTAGGGAATGGTGATCCATTAGCAGTTTAAAAAGAGATCACCAAAATTTGTTTTCTGTAGTGATGTTATGCAGGGAAGACTGTTGGGAGAACTAGCAGGGGTCATTACCTGGTTTGAAATCTAGAACAATAGACATATATAAATAAAGTATTTAGCTTTTAAAATGCATTAAAAAGAATGAATTAGTTGTTTGCATTTGAGAATGTACTTTGACAAAAATAATTTTAGCTGTCTTAAACTGGTATCAGAAACTGGTGTGCTATTAGAAATGAAGTTTTGCTGGGTATCCGTGCTCCTGTGTTTTACAAGGCCAGTCCTCATCTAAATTAATTTAGAATTTTAAAATCAGCCCAGTAAGGTTGTAAAATACTAGATGACTTACATTTGTATGAAACAGGACAAAGTTTTGGTTTTCATCGCTTACATACTCTCTAAGCTGAGCGAGATAGTAGTTAATTAAATCGATGCCCCTCCCTCCAAAAAGACAGCTGTAATTCACCTGTCCTATCAGTGACCTTAATCTTTGACATTTCATTATGGAATTTGTAGGCTCTTTATAAATACTAGCATAGTACATTTTGTTAGACACAAATACAAGTTAATACAGTAATAACAATCATACCTTAATCTGATGTGCCTCTGTTACACAAGTGATTAGTTCAAGTGAGATTTTTTTTGAGGATCATGTAATGCAACTTACTAACTTTAAATTTTCACTGTTTTTCAGATGGGGCACCCTGGCATGCATTATGCACCGATGGGAATGCACCCAATGGGTCAGAGAGCAAATATGCCTCCTGTACCTCATGGAATGATGCCACAAATGATGCCCCCTATGGGAGGGCCACCAATGGGACAAGTAAGAGTGTTAACATTTTTGTTTTGTTTTGCATTTATTTTTGTGTCAGTTGTTACTGTGTGAAAATCTCAAAATGTAGGTTGGATATTGTGCTTGTAGCTGTTTAAGCATTATCTAGAGAAGCAGATAGTCTTTCAAATAAAACAAATGTTGAATCATCAACTGTAATCAAATTTTCAATATTAATGGAACAGTTCTGTGAAAGAAATTCACTACTTCAACAAAATTGATTGTTTAAAAAAAATTTTTAAAGTGACAGTGTACATCTAGGTTTTTACCTTAATGATTTTTTTCAAGCATGCCACATGAAGTTAATCTTATAAATATCTAGTAGAGACAACGTAACTTATTTTTGTGAATCATGTAAAATGCATGGAATCAAAAAATAGTAATTGTCTAGAAATTTTGCCTAGAATAAATTTTATTCTTGAAAGACCTTTGTGTGTGGGGTGGGGAGATTTTGTTTTGTAAATCTGATTCTTTACAGGACAGTACCAAATAGGTAGTCCATTTTCCACTTACACTTGTTTTGTTTTTAAGTGCTTACTGCTTCTGCACTCCTGTTTATTAGCTTCCCCTTCCATCTCTAGTGTAAAATATAAATGGACACTTTGTGAGAGTGATTTGGATCGAAAGGTTTTAATGCTGACTCAGTGACTGGTAGAACTGAGTTTCTACAGAAGCATCCCTAAGGGCAACAAGATCACATACCCTAAAAATTGTGTACACTGCTAGGTTCTATAATACACAAGTCCTTAGGTGGCTGGGTTATTTCATATGGATATCTTGCTAAATCAGAGAAATTTAGGCTAGCAAACTTTTGGAAAGCTGATTATGTATGATCTTTTCTTAAAGAGTACTGTTTACTTCGGTATTTGTTTAAGCCATGATAGTTAAAGTTATTAGTGAAATTATAGTGGACAAAGGAGCTTACTATCTTTTTTTTAGTCTTAACAGTAGAAGGGCTCAATGTCAAATGGTTTTCTTCTTTTGTATTTGGAATATAGCCCTTAATTTTGTACAGAAATCTTTATTCAAAGGCACCAGACCCAAAAAATTCTGCCTGCAGGGGTTCTTTATATAAAAGGTTTTTATTCTGCTACTCTAATAATACAAATTTTAAAATCCATAGGAGATAACAGAGACAGCTCTGATTCTTCTTCTGTTTCCTTCCATCTCTAAGCAGCAAGGAGCTCTTCAGTTTTCTTGGTAGAGCTGCTCTAACTAGATAATGAGCTTTTAAAAATATTTATTCTTTAAATGCTCTGGTTCTTATTTAAAATTAGTTTCTTTCCACAGACAGATAAAATAAAACAATTTGCTACTGCCAGATGCTTCTCTCTTTTCTGGGGCCTTCTGTTTCCATTGGGCCAATCAAGGTAAGTTTTGCAAGGGACTGACCTGCTTACCCTTGCTGTAATGGTGCTATAGCACTACCAAACACAAGATACCAGCTAGTCATTGCTAGTAACATGCAGATTTTGTTTTTTAGAAGTACTTTTATGTATCTCGTTGACATAAGCTGGTCACGGTTTGTTTTATGGCCCTTTCTCCTTAGCTGTATAGTGGCCATCTTCCTAGTTAATAAGTTCACTTGGTGTATATCTATTCAGATATTCTGAATTTTCCCTTACAATTTTCTTTTCTTTTTTTCCCCCCCTAGGCCAGTATATGCTATGTGCCTTTAAGTATACCTAATTACGTAGATATTTAGAATTCTTTCTACTCTGTTGATTCCTGTTAGGACAGTGAGTAAATATTTTAGAAGTCCACCATGGAGGGTTCCAAAGAGAATCTACGTCATTTTTCTGAAAATTGGATCATTCTTCTTTCCCCCAATAATATCTAACAAATGTGAGTCCCAAATCTTGCTAAAGTTACTTATTTTAGCTTTAAAGGAGAGTAGGAGAGCATGGATAATTTGCATCCTCAAATAAAAGATGACTCTTACTTCAAGTTTTGTGAACATCACCTTAAAAGTAAAAGATAATAATTACCAGAAATTATTTTTTGTTTCATTTCTTCTGTCTGTATTCTAAAAAGTATTGATAATAAAGTACTTGAGAAGAAGCAGGTTGCCTATATCATTCACAGCACATGGTTCTGCCATACAATTTTAAAAGTGAACTCACAAATTCTTTAGATTTTGAGATTGAAAGTTATGGAACCTTTATAAACAAGCTAGTGTTCCATACTTGTCAGATTTTTACATCTGTGGATTCAGCTGTTGGTTAACAGTGTTAGAAAAATAAATTACATCTGTAAAGAGAGAGTACAGATTTTTTTCTTGTTATTCCATAAACAGTGCATTGTAACAACTATATTAACATGCACATGGTATTAGGTGTTGCATATAAGTAATCTAGAGATAATAGTGTATACCAAAGGATGTGAGTAGATTATATGCAAATACTGTGTCATTCTACATGTAAGGAATTTGAGCATCTCTATTTTATGTATCAGTGTATGTCCTAGTACCAATGAGTTGCCAAGGGGCAGCTGTATTGACCACATTTTGTTAAGATCTTTTGCTAGGACCAAATGAAGACTAAAATTAGAGAAAGTCTTACATGCTAAGTGATTGTGGCCTTAGGAATATTACTGAATATGACACAAAATTTTAAGATTTGTTTGTAAAACAATATGCAGAACAAACACTAATCTGGGGAATCCAAAATTTATAATTTTAAAATGCAACAAGTTAACTTAGAGATGCAGTGTTTGTTTTTTGTTTTTTGAAGGTTTTTTTGATTAATGAAGGTAACCTATAATGCCATTTTAATTTAATCTAAATCAGTTGGTAATTAGTTGGTAACTATCAAATGGATCTTAATGTTTTTTCACATGTATCTTCTATAGATCAAACTCATTTCTTACATGCATAAGAAAATCATACTTTATAGAATTAAAAGTTGAAGAGGGCTTGTAAGTTGTATAAATATTAAGAAATTTTTTATTTGCAAAACTCAAAAATTTTGAGTAGAGATTTCTATCAAAGTATAATATGTGAGACTGTCTTCTTCCATATCTTGGTAATATGTCTTACTCTTTGTTTTTTTCTTACACAAAGAACGTATACATCCTGCTATCAGCCACAGAGGATTTGCCTTTTCTCAAGAGTCATACTCTTTCATATTTTTGTTTTGTTTTAGTTTTCATCCTCTTATGGTGAGAATAAGATCTATAACAGTGATGGAGAACTTTTAGAGCTTTCAATGATAAAAACAGACTACAATGGCACATATGCTGTAGATTCATCACCACTAGACTGTAAGATCCTTTTCAGACCCTAATGCCCTATGATTCAATCCATATAATTTGAGAATAGAGGTTATACAATCTTATGGGTTGATACGGAAGTAAAAATAGAAACAGGAAATTTTGGCTAGGTAGGTATGGTGTCTCATACCTATAAATTCCAGCGCTTTGGGAATCCAGTGTAAGAAAATCACAAGTTGGAGGCCATCCTGGGCAAGTAGTGGCTTAGGGAGACCCTGTTTCAAAATTTTAAAAATGGCTTGGTATATAGCTCAGTTTAAAGATTCATAGGTTCATTCTCCATTACCAAAAAAAAAAAAGTTTTTGTAATGCCTCACTAGTTGTGATTGTTTAATAGTCACTCGCCTTTGGTTCATCATTCAATAAGTTAATAAGTGAATGTTTGTGTTTTACAAGTAAGTTGGATTTTTTGTTTTAATATTAAGTAAGGCAAGCTCTAACAGATCTTATTTTATTTGTATTCTTGCTACTATATGAGCCCAGATTGTCATACTTCCATGACTAGGGTACTCAATTTTTGAACAGATTTTCTTCTTTGAAGACTGCCCCCTCTCCAAAACTCTGGATGTCAGCATGGGATTCCTTGCCCAAGAATAGCTGATATTTTTCTATACATATGGTGTAGTATCTCCATTCTTCAGTATAACGTTCAAGGATCTTTTACAGTAAACATGAAAGCACATTTCAGTTGTTGATGTCTTGACACTTCTAATTTGAATCAAAACTGGTCTTTTCGTATCTTAATTGAGTCAATTAGTTTAGTTCATGACTAAACTTACAGTATTTTTCTTGCCTCCTGTCCTCAATTCACCATGAAGTTTCCTTTGCTTACCTAAATTTTGTTTCAAGTTCTAACATTCTCAATGAGGTTTTTAGATATAACTTACAAATAACTATCAACAGACTATTTTATTTGTCCTGGCACTTAGTTGTTGACTTGCATTTCTTTTTGTGTGGTTTTCATTTGCTGATTTACCTACAAGTAACAGATTGTGGATTCTTAGAGGACAGATACAATGTTTTCTACTATTTTTAAAAACCTATCAATGCTGAGCTGTCCTTAGCACATCATGGGTGCTCAGTAAAATACTTGTTGAATGAATGAAAGGAATACAAGATACTTTTCCCCACAATACAAGCCAGGAAGTTAGTCATTGTTGCGTTTATTTCCTGCATTTGCTTATGACCTTGGGTTGTTCTGTCACTTCAGTCTACCCCTTTACTGTTGCCTTTTCATTTAACAAAAATGAAACAAAAAGAAATGGGTATTTTTGTTCTATCTGTGGTGTCATTGATGATTATCAAGTTTCTCTGTAGAGATTTGTTTTACTATGCAGTTTTCCATAAAATAGATGATATTTGTGGATATAGGACTTCCAGAGGCTTATTTTGTGTAGGCAACAGAATCTATACCTTTGAGATAGACGTTAGTCAGTGTAAAAATAAATTCTTTTTTGTTTTGTTTTCTAAAACAGATGATTGCTGTCTAGTTCAGGCAGATCTTCAACTCAGTATTTAGCCCAGGCTATCTTTAAACAATGATTCTCTTACCCCAGCCTCAGAGCACTGAGATTGTGTGTGTCACCACACCCGGCTAAAAAGAAACTTAAAAAGTTATCAGCTCACTACTACTGAATCTACGTAATTCTATATACAGCTCAGCGGCATAGTGCTTGCCTGGCAAGTACAAGGTCCTCAGTTCTATTCCCAGCACCAAAAAAAAAAAAAAAAAAAAAAAAAAAAAAAAAAAACCTAAAAAACACATTAAGCTAACACTAATGTGTATAACTTTTAGACTAGGGGATTAGGATTTAACAGATTTTTACTAACAGACTATACATTTATTTTCTTATGATTAGCAATTCACTTAATAGTAATATGAATTTATTTATTTAAAAACTCTAATGTTTATAAGTGTGGGAAGTACTTAGATAAAAGAAAAAGGAACTATATCTCCCTTATTTTGAGATTCACCAAGTCCAGTCTTTCAGAAGCCTTTTAAGCTTTTAATCAAGATTCTTGTCCTGATTATCTCTTTCCATCTTTCTCCCCAGTCTCCCTGTACATGTGTTGTTGTTGTTTTTTTACTTTGTCTAGCACATGCTTGGAATTAGAATTTTGTGAACAGTTTTTTAATTAAGGCCATTTATCAGCTTAATTTGCTTTGTAGGTTAAGGCTACATTGTAACAAGTTACTATTAACACAAACATGCATTCTTTAAATGTGGGATCAAAAAGAGAAATGTCAACAAGCTAGCCTGTTGATTTTCAATTGGGTTTGTTTGTTGATGACATGACTTTGAGTCACAATGTAGTATTATCAATAGGTAGAAAGATTTGGTATACAGTTATAGCCCATATCTGTGTACTAGGGTTATGTTGTTTTTAATGTAGAGAAATAGGTCTAACTTGTGAAGGTTTATATGTGATAATGATTTTCTTTTCTATACCTTCACAGTTCTGGGTATTTAGGTCTTTTAAATGTGGTGCCATTGTAAAGATGAATGATGTTCACCTTGCTCTCCAGAAACTTAGTAATTTCTGAGATACCTGTCTGTGAACAATGTTTCGTCTTCCTTCTGTTGGTATGTCTGACAGGATGCTTAGGAGCATTTGAAAAGCCAGTGGATGTGAATCTTACTGTATGTGCTTCCTGTTTCTCTTAAGGCTTTCATTATTTTAGACTTTAATTTTGAAGGAGTAAAAAAAGGAACATTCTTACTATAATTTAAGATGGAATCATACTCATTAGGTCTTGAAATTCAGATTAACCTTGCTGTGTTATCAAGAAAAGTTGTTACTTCTAAGAAATACCATTTTCCAGAAATTTCCAAGTAATTACATATTATATACATACACAGTGATGCATAATGATGTTTGAATCATTGATGGTCTACATGTATGACGGTGGTCCTGTAAGATTGTAGTGGAGAGCCGGTGAGATAGCTGAGCAGTCTGAGCACATGCCTGGCAAGCACAAGAACCTGGCTTCAGTACTGGTATTGCCCTGGGCCTGTTCTCGTGCGAGCTGAAACCAGACGTGATAGCATGTGCCTGTAATCCCAGTGCTGGGGAGGGTGAAACAGGCAGATCATTGAGTTCAGGCTGCATATAAACTGCTTAGTGAGACCCTGTACCAAATGCATAAATTAAAGAAATATTGTAGTAGAGCTGAAAAAAATTCAGTGATTTAGATATTTTTATTGTACCTTTTCCATGGTGAGTTATGTAAGAACTTACTGTTACACTTGCCTACAGTATTCAGTACAGTAACAGTGTAGGTTTATATTCTAGGAGCAGTAATGTGCTATTATAGCCTATGTAGACTATCTCACCTCAATTTGTTTAGGAACAGTCATGTCCACATAATGGTACTGAGCTCAACAACACAAGACTGTATGTTCTACAGAAAGTCAGACAAGGTTATAGTTGAAAAATTCCTTTGGCCTAATACCATTAGCTATGCTATCGTCTAGCACAAAGCATTGTGTTTGTAATGATGCTAGTATAAACAAACCTACTGGGGCTGGAGAGATGGCTTAGTGGTCTAAAGCACCTATTTGAAACAAGCTTGGCAAAGCACAGGGACCGCGGTTCGATCCCCAGCACCACATGCCAGCCAGACCCGCCCCCTGGTGGGCTGAGTTGGCCACACACACACAATAAATAAATGTAATAAATAAAAATAAATAATAAATATTAAAAAAAAAAACCTACTATACTGCCAGTCATGTTGCTGAATAGCACATATTACTATGTGCAGAACATACTTGGTAGTAATAATAAAGCACTGTGTCTGTAATTTATGTAATTTACTATGTTATACTTTTTTAGACTATACTCTTTCTCAAAAAAAAAAAAAGTGTACTGTAAAATAGTTGTCATAGTATCCATACCAGCAGGATACTGGTATGGATACTCATTGCTCTCATGTCTTGATGCATTAAAGGTCACATCTGATGATCGACGTGTATATCATGAGGTTTGCGTAAATACACTGATATTTTTAGAGCAGTAAAATCATGTGATATACTTATCAAAAAGTAACCTCCATCATTAATTACAGCATGACCGTTAGTTAATATATAAAATTACCCCCCTTTCTCATAATGAAATAGAGCCTGAAGAGTTAGCTATATATAACACTGAATGTAGTTGGAAGGACTAATGATAATGGTCTTAGTTTCTTTGTATCCTATATCAGATGGCTTATAGGATACCAAGATAATTTTTTTTTTTAGTGTAAGTACTGTATTGTCTTTCATATATGACTTGAGATACTACTCTTTGTATGTACCAGTTATGTTTAGAACTTTTAAAAAATAAAATAATGTGGTTCATTTTTATAGCTCTATTTCAGAGTTTCTTTGTTGTGTATTATTTAGAAAAATAATTCTGCCACCTTGTTTATATAGGCTTGAGAAATTCACATATCCTATTAAATTTTATCCTCCTTACTAAAATGTATGTTGGCAGGATGGATGTATGAATACTAGGAGAGTCCGGAGAATTGTATAGAGACTTGTAGAGCCAATATTGAATATGATACTTGCTGTGGGATTGACTTCGTTTCTTTGGTTTATACATTTGGTACAGGGTCTCACTACTCAGACTCATAGTGATCCTTCTGTTTTCTGCCTCCCCTGTGCTGGTATTACAGGTGTGCGCCACTACTCCTGGACTTGGTCTCCAGCTCAGTGCACCTTGGGGGCAGGACCGGCACATCAAGCGGGACTGGGAATACAACCCGGGTCCCTGTGCTTGCCAAAGCAGGCACTTAGTCTTCAGAGCTATCTTGCCAGCCTGGGATTGACTTATTACATGTGTTGATTTCTATTGATGGTGATACTATATTTACTAGATGCCTTTAAAGAAGAGAAACGCCTGGGTTATAAATAATGAGAAAATAGGCAAGATAGAAGATGCTTTCATTATAAACTGAAAAAGAGCAGTGATAGTAAAATACAGCTGGTCCTTCACATATCTTCAGGTTCTGAATCTAGAGATTTAGGCAACCATCTATCAAAAATATTTAAGAAAAGCAGGTGGCATCTGTAAAAGACGTATTTTTATCAGCTCCTAAACAATACAATATAAGTATTTATGTTGTATCAAGTAATCTAGAGATACTGTAAAGTCTTCTGAAGGATATGCATAGGTTATATGAAAATACCCCTCTGTTTTATAAGAGACTTGAACTACTGTGGGTTTTGGTATTCTGTGGGGTCATGGAACCAAGTCTCCAAGTCTCATGGAACAGTAAAGAACAACTATAGTTATCACATTGCTTATTGAACTTTGTCTGATGGCTTTATTCTGCCATTTGATTCTCTACATAATACTGTCAGTGTGTACTACTATTGCCATTGATAAAAAAATTTGAAGGTTAAGACCAGAGAGGTCAAAGTCAAATTAGCTCAAGATTACCTACCTGGTAAGTGCTCAGATTGACAGTGTGAGCAAAGAATGTACTCAATTTTGTTACATTGTGCTGCTTCTATATGATGCTAAAGAATTATGCACTTAATTAAGTTAGTTTCCTTAGATCTTGAAGGAGTACCTATATAGCCTTCCCTTATCTAGGGAAGTAACTTCCACCAGTCCCAGTAAATGCCTGAAACTACAGATAGTATTAAATCCTATGTACACCTACCTTGTTTTCTCTAAATGTCCTGCCATATTGCTACATAATACTAGCAGTTGTCTCATAAAATGACAAAGTTCTTGTACTGGTTGATACATTGTGTCAACTTGAGAAGTTTAGAAGTTTAGCTAAGTGACTCAGCAGAGAGCCAGGATTCTTAGTTTGTAAACGTCCTCATCCTGTGCAAGAGGAGGGCATGGAGATTGTGTGTGGATTGTATACCCACAGCCCCAAGTTAGCTTGTTTAATAGGAGGGGAGAGAGGCTGGCTTGAATCCACAGCAGCTGCCTTTTCCTTTGTTCTTTCCTGTTTTCTGCTGCCATGAACTGCTGATCTCTGACAGGTGCCACTTGGCCTGGGAGCCAGCCGAGGGTTTTTTTTTTTTTTTTTTTTTTTTTTTTTTTGCGGTACAGGGGATTGAACTCAGGACCTTCTGCTTGCCAGTCAAGCACTTATTCTGCTGAGCTATCTCCCCAGCCCAAACATTTCCTTCCTTAATTTTGGGTGTTGGGTATTTTGTCCCAACAACTAGTAAAAAGTAACTGAGACAGAATTTGGTATCAGAGAAGTAGGAACGTTGCTGTAACTACCTAACTGTGCCATTTCAGAGCCTTTGGGAATGGCTTATGGGAAGAGATAAGTTTTGGAGATGTCACCTACTAGGGAAGAGTTGGACTGCCTTCAGCTCTTCTGTATGGGAGATTCTAGTCAGAGCTTAGAGGAACAGAATGCTAGAAATGCTAGCCTGTAAAGACCAGGCTGGAAAAATTTCTGCTGGGGAAAATAGACTGCAGATGATTTGTGTTATGGATTTGCAGAAAGTTTGTCTGCATTTTGCTCCTGTCCAGAGACTTTGCCTGAGATTGAGATTAAGCACAGTGGACTAATCTTACAAAAGAAATCTCAGTGCAGTTGAATGTTGAGGCAGTGGCATGGCTGTTCTTGGATTTTAGTCAGATATGTGTTGAGTCAAGAGCAAAGAACCCAGCAGGATGATTTTTAAATGTCATGAATTTGGCCAAGATGGAAGTGCCAGGAAGTCTGTGGACAGCAAAGATAGAGATTTCCATTGCTCAGGTGGAACAGGAGAATACAAAAGATGTTCTGAGGGCATCACAGGAGGTGGCAGGTTCTCAGACTTTGTAGCCTCAGAATTGCAAGGGTGAGGGACTTTGCTCAAGGAAAAGCTGTAAGCCCCAAGTTCCAAAATGGAGGCAGCAGCCACACCAGATTCCAGAATGGCGGCAGCATAAAGAATTTGTTCCTGGGAATCAGGGTCAGGTATCCAGGTACTTGACTCCTATAGCCAAGAGAGAAACAGCCTGGCTACTGCTCGAGCTGGCAGCAGACCTTGGCATCACCCACATGGTATTGGTTTTAGGCACATTCATAATGCAGCAGTTCTGAGGTTAAGGCTTCCACCTAGATTTTAGAAGGCCTGGAAGGCCAGGCAGTGTGCTCCTGACATGGCAGTGTATAAAACTGTGAGTGAGAAGCCTATTTAGTGGAAACCCCAGAAGTTTGGAAAAGCCAGGAACATGGACTGTCTGAGAAAACTGCACGGAGGGAGCAAAGCAAGCCCCAGAAAAAAGCCATGGGAGCTACCAGCAGAAAATGCAGTAGGGGTGGAACCATGTAAGGCTTTTACAACTCACAACTCTAGATTTCTTTGGATGTTCCACATAGAACTACAGACTTAATGTTTGTCCTTTTGGATTTTGGACTTGCTTTGGTCCCAATGTTTTGTATCCCCTTGTTTACATCTTTCGGAATGGAGAGATATAGAGATAGAGATAGAGATATAGAGATATCCCACTGAATGTTGGAAGTGTTTAACTTTTCATTTGTACAGGGGCTTACAGCTGAGTTTGCCTTAGATCTTGGAGGAGATTTGGAACTTAAACTTTTCAACAATGCTGAAACTGGTAGAACTTTGGCAACTCGTACAGATGGATTAAAATGCCTTTTGCCTAAAGAGATGTGCATGCGTCTTTGGGAACCTGTCCTGGGCAAAATGTCATGGTTATAGTGTAATACAATGTTCAAGTTGTAAAATGTTAATAAGCATGTCTAGGTACCTAGAAACTGGTTTAATGAAATGTCTGGTTGCCAAGTTGACAAGGGGTGGATTGTACTGATTGATACGTTGTGTCAATCTGAGAAGTTTAAAAGTTTAATTAAGTGATTCAGCAGAGAGCCAGAATTCTTAGTTTGTAAACATCCTCATCTTGTGCAAGAGGAGGGAATGGACATTGCCAGGGTAGCTTGTTTAATATGAGGAGGGGAGAGAGGTGGGCTTGAAGTCTCTGCCAGGTGCCACTGGGAGCCAGCCAAGTATAGACTGAAACCTGCATAAACTGTGAGCCAAGTAATCCTTTCCTTCTTTAATTTTGGGTGTTGGGTATTTTGTCCCAGCAACTAGCAAAAAGTAACTGACAGTTCTGTTCCACACAATGACTTTATTTCTTGAGGTAGTGTCTTGCATTGTAGCCCAGGGTGGCCTGGGTGTGTGCCATGCACATGACAGTTTGTGCAGAAACCATCTACCTTCTGATCTAAGTGTTTCTTAATCTAAAGTTGAATTTATATTACCCTAGATAAAGAGAAAATAAGGTTAAATGGGTTTCCCACTTCAGGAGTGAATGTTTGTTTAATTCCATTCATAGATTGTGTTTTGTGCTTAATTATAATTTTTTGCACTTTACATTTACTCAGGTTTAGTGGTATATAAGAAAGTTGTTTTTAGGCTGCTTTATAACCTCTCTTAGGCTATATAAGTACCTTGTAAAATTTGACTTAACATTTAAAAGGAGCCAAGTAAAGAGACAAGAATGAAATACTAAGTAACTTGCATCTACATGCTTTCACCAACAGTGGTTTTTAAAAATCCAAATTTAAGACAGTAGTTTTTCAGATGATTCTCTGTGAAGGAAATAAAAGAACAGGTTGGGTTGTTGAATGATTTCTATTGAGTAAGAAATACTTTAGTAAATAAGATAAATTATGAAGACCTTCATGTTTGTTTTCTGTGCATATAATAAACTTGACAGTTTATGTTTTGTACAACTTACTGCTGTTATAGCATTGATACTGTTTTTATTGCTGTCGAGTGATGAATGAAACATACGCATTTATGACTTTCTTGGATGCTAGTGACTGAACTAGTTATGTGGCACCCACTAGATTTTGCTCATTTGTTTTCCTTGTGAGTCCTCTGAAAAAAATCTTGATAATTAGCTTTATGACCAGGAAATAGAAATATACATGGACATTATTTTGCATAGCATATGTAGAATGTTTATGAGCCTCTAATTTTATAGGATTTTACTTTTGTCAAAATAGTTTAAATGGAAATTTATAAAGCAATATGTGTTTTGAGTTTTATAGCATGGTTCACATTAGGCTGTAAACTACCACTTTGTATTGTAGCCTTATGAGTGCTGTTATTCCTAAAGTTACAAAATCAGACACAAGCACAAATACCAGATGGGTTCTCAAATAGAAGGTGAATAATATGAAATAGGGGTGATAGATGCTTTGTAAATGGGAAAGATAGCTAGAGATGGAAAAGGAAGGGGCTAGTAAAATATATGTGTGTGTATACATGCGTACATATATGTATATATGTATTTTAATAAACCTAAATTTAAAAAAAATGCTTCCATTTACTAATTTTGAACCCATATGATGTTTTTGTTAACGTTTAAGCTATTATCAGTGCTGATGTACTATTATTTTATGTGCCCTTGAGGGAGAAGGAAACCTAAATAGGAAGTCTTAAGTCTACAGCAAATGCTGAAATATCTAAAGGCTGTACTCTCCATGTGAAACAAGAAGGTATGCCTACCAAGCAAACAAGGACAAAAAGTAATTTGAGTACACCAACTTTGGTTATCGGGAAGAAGAGGATTTAAACTATAAGCCAGTTCTTACTGTGAGCTTATAACCTAGATTCCCACTGATACTTTTTTGTTTTGTTTTGTTTTGTTTTGTTTTTTTGGTGGAACTGGGGATTGAACTTCCCTTGCACTTGCCAGGGAAGCACTTATTCCACTGAGCCATCTCCCCGACCCCCCCCTTTTTTTTTTTTTTTTTTGATTCCCACTGATACTGTGATGTTGAAATAATAGGTAACTTTCAGAATCTTAAGGATGTTAGATTGTTGCTGTTGCATTTGTCAGGTGACTGGTATAAGTCAACAGAAGTCCTCTGAGAGACTTCCACTTTAAAGAAAACGATTGTAAGTGTACATCTATGTTTTGTGTATGCTAAAATTAATAAAAGGGATCATTACAGCAGTTCACCAAGTAAATTTTTCAGATTTTGGAAAACCACTTTCTGTGACCTCTATAGACAATCTAAATTTGTCTTTTATTTGTGTAATTTTTACATGAGATATATTTTGTATGTTGAAGTTTTTGTAACATCACATTTTTAATTAAACGTTGTATCAATGAACTGTTTGCTTTTAGACTATTCAGTAGTACATCATTACTGCAGTTCAGGCACGTAGTGATCCTCCTGCCTCAGCCTCCACAGCACTGGGATTACAGGCTGCGCCACTATGCCTGGTTTTGGGGCTGGCATGGTCCAGCACATGTGGAACCAGGGATTAAACTAGGGACCTTGCACTTGCGGGGGGTGGGAGGGGAGCGCATTTAGACCACTGAGCTATTTCCCCAGCCCTTGGCTTGGTTTTTTAAAATGAAATTTGATCTTTTATAAGTTTCCACTAGAATTTACATTCTTCTGTTCATTGTACTGCTACCATGTTGCATCATGGAGGGTTGCTTTGTTTTTATTTTATTTTATTTTTTTTTTACCCTGTTTCAAATGTCTTTTCATTCTTTGGAGGAAAATTACTCTTCTTTTTTTTTTTTTTTTCCCCCTTAGATTTTAAAGCTCTGATTTAGCTTAGAATTCTACTTTTGGAAATGGTACTTTTGATTTTAAATGGAAAGCACTGTGAATTAGGTGATTTCTGTTGTCTCTGCTGCCCAACATGCTTCTGTATTGCTTTCCCCATTTAACTAACCCAGATTCCTTTTACTTTGCATTAGTCACGTGCATAATTATGAGAATTTATTTGTTTGGGCGATAAATGGGCTAATGATGGCGAACCTGTGACATTTGTGCCGCAGCTGGCTGTCAATGTCATTGAAAGCTGTCAAAGGTTTGCCATCGCTGGGCTAGGAGCAGGCCTGATTCTTCCTCATTTGATGTATTCACCAACCGCCAACCCCCACCCCAGGTATATATTATTTCTCTAGTCAGTCAGTTTTTGGTTTGTTTGGTTGGTTTTGTGGTACTGGGGATTGAACTCAGGACCCGGAGCTTGCCACACAAGTGCTTATTCTACTGAACTATCTCCCCAGGCCCTCTCTAGTCCTTGGGAAGCTTGTCAGTGCTAAATCCTATGTCATAAGTGCTAAATTTACTAGTATGCGTTTCTTGGGTGGGGTGGTGTCATAAATTCTATCAAATAGGTGCTTAATGTTTAGTTTTAATGTGAAACTTGAATAACTAGTTGCCTTGTTCTAATACCTTTTGTGATTATGGGTAATTTTTGTCCCCTTCCGGGTTTCCTTAGGTCCTTTTGTGTTCATATTAAAGTCCAAATTGGCTGGGGAGACAGCTCAGCAGTCTAAGCACCTGCCTGGCAATCGCAAGGACCCAGATTTGATCCCTGGTTCTGCATTCCTTGTCACTGAAACCAGGTGTGGTCGTGCACACCTGTAATCCCAGCACTGGGGAGGCTGAGACAGGAGAATCACTAGGAGTCTAAGCTGTGTAGCAAGACCCTGTACCAAATAAATAAATAAATGATTAAACTTTTTTTTAAAAAGTCAAAGTTATAACGTGGAATTAAGCTAATGTCATTAAACATTAGGAGGGCCAGGGACATAGCTCAGTAGAGTAAGTGGCAAGGGCCTGAGTTCAATCCCTGGTTCTGCCCCCCAAAAAAAACAGCAAAAAAAAAAATTAAGCATTAGGTTGTATCCTTTAGAACCTGTACTCATTTTCATGACTTTAATTCTTAACGTAGAGAAAGTTAATTTGTAGATTTGAATGGTAGTCATTTGTAAACTAGATTGAACTCTAAAATACAGTAATGCCTTCGTTCACAAATGCTTTGTTTGGGTATGATTTGGTTCACAAATAAAAGTATTTGGCAAAATTTGTTTTTTTGTTGCAAACTGTTATATCCAGAGACAAATACAACCAAACATCTTTCCCTGCACAAAGACCTTTTCCAAAATTTGGGAACAGATTTCATGAACTAAGGTCCCATTGTATCTTTAGGAGTTTATGTGTGTTCTGTGCTGTAAGTTTCCTGTATAAGAGACTTATTATTAACAAGTTTGTTTTCTTAGTATTTTTAAGTCACCTGTTTACATTTTAAGCACTTTTGATCTAAGATTAAAAAGAACCAGATTATTCATACATTTTATTCAATATAGGTAATAAAATGCAAAGGAAAAATTTTTGAAAAACTTGTAGATTTTTTTCCTCTAAACATGGAGAAAAACCTGGATGTTCACTTAAAACTAAAATGAAATTATTCTTGTTTAGGCTAAGCATAACATAATAGTTTGTACTTTTTATATTTACTTAAGAGTAATTTTCTCTATAAATATATAGCATGAGCATTAAATCATTGATGGAGTACTTCATTCAACAAGCACTTACTAAGAATACTATCCATATGATATAGTTTCAATGGATTTAAGTAAAATATACAATATTAAAAGTCACAGTAAATGTTCTGGTCTTAAATAGTAACCTTTTTTTACTTCTGTTTTAGATGCCTGGAATGATGTCCTCAGTAATGCCTGGAATGATGATGTCTCATATGTCTCAGGCTTCCATGCAACCTGCCTTACCGGTAATCTTGTGAAAACAGCCATTTTCTATGATTTTTTTTTCGGTTGATTACGTTTATCTATATAGTGATATGTGAACTTTATAACAATCATGTTAGCCTTATAAATGGCTCTGGAGAATTGTAATGCAGTATGGGATTTAACACTGGGCTTTTTGGTTTTAGTTTGTGTAAATTAAAATGATTAGTTTTTACATTTTCCCCAGTATTGAAGAGTAAATGTTTACTTTAATGAGTGCTACTTAAAAATTGACAAATGCAGTTTAATACTAGATTTAAAAATCAAAGGATTTGATTTGCCATCCAAATTTCATTTAGATCTCAGCTGTGGCAAATTACTTAGAAACTATTTGAATAGACTTACTGCCCCAATTAGGTAGCAGTATATTGTTAGTACCATATATTATACAAATTAATACAATCTTCAAATTAGTTTAATTTCTTTATTTCCTGATAACCTGGTGGTGGTATTGAATGGGTATGACATTTTCTAGGGTGATTTTGCAATGTTTTATACAAAACCCTTAAGACCATATATATTAAAATTCAAATGCTGGAAAGTAACATTTGCAATATTATATATTATATAAAAATTTCTTCTGGGACCTGAAACAGTGCATTGCAATTTCTAACAATATTTAGAAATTGTATTTTTTTTTTTTTGCGAAACCAGGGATTGAACTCAGACCCTTGCGCTTGACAGGGAAGCGCTTATTCCACTGAGCCATCTCCCCGGCCCAGAAATTGTATTCTTAAATATAATATAAATATAAAAATATCCTTAATTCTGTAGTAAAATTTGCAGATATTCACTCTGAGGTAAGATAAAATGTTATAGTTTGATTTCATTCATGACAGGTTTTGCTACAATAATGAGCTTTGTTGCCATACAAAACTTGATGTGCAGAGCTTTGTGGGTTTCAGAATTCTGAATAAAAATCTCATGGATCTGTGCATATCTGATGTCCACGTAATGAGTCAGAGTACTTAACTAACCCCAGGTTGCTGATCTTTTACAATTTATGGCAAGCTCAGAGAGTGAACTAAAACTTTGAAAGAGTTTTTGAATCAGTAGCTTGAGCATTGTATGCAGAAGGAAGGGACTGATTTTCTATGTTTTGTTAGTAATACACAGGAGCAGGGAGATAGCTCAGAGGCATAAGTTCCTGCCTGGCAAGTACAAGGTCCTGAGCTGGATCCCTGGTACCAAAAATAAAAAAAAAAAAAAAAAAAAAAAAAAAATAGCGAGAAAAGAAAAAAATGTAAGAATGTAGTTAAAATGAGATAACAATTTCATCTTTCTTCTTACAGCCAGGAGTAAATAGTATGGATGCAGCAGCAGGTATGTATAACTATTTTGATAGATTTCATTTGGAGAGATATAGCTATATTGTAATGAGGGATAAAAGCAGTGTTTTTTGGATTTTATGATCAGCTCCTCATGTCTTTTTTTTTTTTCTTCAGTAGGAAACAGGAATAAGCATTTATAGTTGAATTCTTAAGATTTAAGCAGGTTCTGAACCAAATTTATTGTGTAAAGAGTTTTTGAATGCCAGAATGGTTTTAAATTTTGTAATTATTGCATACCTCTAGTAAAGTCTAGATTTTACTTTTAAAAAGGCAAGTTATGTTGAAATATCAGATTATTTGGATTTCAGTATTTTAACATCGACATGGTATATGTTTATCGATATAGTAGGTGCTCAGAAAATATCTGAATGAATGAAGTCGGCTTCTGTATCTTACTCAGCAGACATGGGAGTCGGGGAGTGCCTTGAGCTCCTGATTCTTTCTTCTGAGCCTGCTGATCTTCATTGTTATTTTATGTTATCTCATGACCCTTGTAGTTAGGGAATGTGTAAGCCTTGTGGATTTTTGTTTTTCTTGTGATCAATATCTAGTCATTTTGACTAGTGAGACTTTTATATATAATAGCAGTGCTTCAGTTATTCATGAATAAGAAGTTTCCCATATAAATTAAAATGTTAACTCCTGAACTTAAACCATGCCTGTCAAAACTTGTTTTAAATGTTACTTACTGGTTGAAGTAAGATGCATGTGTGCTTTTCTACAAATGGATCTTTTTAAGATAGTTCACAGATTTCATCTACACTGAAAGGATGTTCCAAAATATCAAATTAATTAGTTTATTTATTTATTTATATTTGCAGTACCAGGTGTCAAACTCAAGACTTTGTGCATGCCAGTCATGTACTTATGCTGCTGGTCTGTTTCTCCAGCTTAAATCTTTTTTATATATCTAGATCCTAAGTAGTATTACCTAAGTAATCCTGAAAAAGTACATTAAAACATATTTTTAATTACTTGCACAATTGTTTGGTTGTACTATGGATATCTGCAACAGGGTTTCTTCAGTGTTCTTTGTTTTACTTTATTATCTTTCTTTTCTTGTTACATAGTTTTAGCTCTGTCACAGTATCATAGCCAGTGAGGTTTATCCAAGGCATGATTATTGCTAATTGTTATGTATAATTTTAAATTAAGTAGTTCTAAGGTTAAAGATTATTTTTACTAATACGTTTCAAAATCCCTTATATCTAAAAGGGTTTTCTGCAGTAGTATAGAATAACCCCATTTAATAGAACTTTGTGCAGTGATGGGAATTTTCTGCATATTATTGAGTATTTGAAATGTGGCTAATATAGTTGCGGAACCAGTTTTTCTAAATTTTTTACTTAATCTCACTTTAAATTTTAATTTAAACAGGAAAATGTCTAAGCTAATAGCTGTTGTTTTTGTACAGCACAGGTGTAGAAATTGACATTGAGGTTCCCAGAAACCTGTTGCATAGGATTAGAGAGATCAGAGGCATTATTGTGTTTTTATGATGGATATAGTGAAGAGGACCTAGAAAAGACAGGCACCTGTCATAGCAAGAAGAAAAACTAAAGATACGTGCTTCTCAGTATGGCTCTGAGTGAATTTGGAGATTGAAAATGCAAGTTCTGAAAGTGCTTTGTGCTATACATGTTCATTTCCGGCAAAGAAAACCAAATACACAGTTCAGGTGGAAAAGTGCCACAATGTTAATAAGCACAAGGAGAAAAAACTTATATGAATTAATATTAAAATGTTAAAGTAGAGCATGATTTATCACTGTGTAAATATTTTATCTTTTTTGTCTTTTAGGTGCAGCATCTGGTGTAGTAAGTACTGTTTTAAGTTTTGTG
Source organism: Octodon degus (assembly GCF_000260255.1). Classification (NCBI taxonomy): domain Eukaryota; kingdom Metazoa; phylum Chordata; class Mammalia; order Rodentia; family Octodontidae; genus Octodon; species Octodon degus. The sequence goes on along the minus strand of NW_004524658.1, from coordinate 12,415,445 downwards.
ATAGGTCTATTTCACTGTATTTAACCTACTACAGTGATCTTTATTTCTATTCTAAACATAATCCAAATTAACCCATAGTTTCAAATGCCAAAGGTGAATAATTGTACAAGAGAAATTGTGTCTTTGTGTTTGTGTGGCTGTCACAAAATACTGAGCCAGTTTGTTCACAAAGAAAAAATGTTTCTATAGGTTCAAATTTTAGAGACCCAGGATTAGAGTACTTTAATCTGTAAACATCTGGTAAGGACTACCTGGCTACTTCACAGTATGAAAATAGGCATTACGTAGGCAGAATATCAAAATAATTATTTATTTTTGCAGAATATCAAATTTATTTATTTTGCAGAATATCAAATTAATTAGTTTATTTATTTCAAGAACAGTATATGGTATGTGTAGAAGTGGTTAAGGGAGGGAAAAAGATGAAGCCAAGAAAGGTGGAATCACTGCATAACTCTTGAGTACCAATTTAGTTCCATGAGAGTAAGAACTCACTTCCTAGGAAAAAAACATTAATTCTCTTAAGGACCTCTTTGTTACCTATTAAAGGCACCCCTCCCAACATTGTCACATAGGGGACCATGCTTACTGAGGAGAAATCATATTTAAACCATATAGCAAATGGTAATCATAGGGTGTCATTGTATGAATTCATTGTATGAATCCCTCCTTTGAATTAGAAGGATTTTTTTCTAGGCCTTTGAATTAGAAAAAACAGTGCACGTAGATACACAATAAACTATTAATCTTGTAATTTTTAAGTATCACGTAAGGTATTTTTAAAGAAAAAGTTATTTAAAAAAAAAAAAGAAAAAGTTATTTACCTTTGTTCATAACTGTAAATCCAATGGGACTTTCTAGTACTGTCGCCCTTCTGTATCTTTGGGAGATTGGTTCTAGGACCCCCAATGGATATTAAAATCTTGATGTGAAAGTCCCTTATATAAAATGCTATATAGTATTTTGCATACAACTTACACATACTCTTAAATGTATCTTAAATCATCTCTAGATTACTTTGTCTCAGTTACTTTTCTCTTGTTGCTGGAACAAATACCTCACACTCAAAATGAAGGAAGAAAAAGTTTATTTAACTCACAGTTGCTGGAGGTTTCAGTTCATACTCAGCTGGCTCCAAGGCAGAGCAGCACATGGTTGAGAGCAACTGTTCATGGTGGTGGGAAAAAGGGCAGTGTCAGCAGCTCAGGCAGCTAACTAGCCTCTCTCCCCTTCTTGTAGTACAGATTACCTGCCCCAGGGCAGGTGTAACATCCACACTCACAGTAATCATTCACAAACTCAGGAAGCCATCCCATGACTGCATGAGGCTTTTAGGGGGACAGCTAGGCACAAATCATAACATACCTAATGTAGCATAATTGCTATATAATTAGTTTTCTAATATGTAGATTAGGGAATAATAATTTTAAAATGGTTCTACATGTTCAGTCCAGACGTTTTTTTTTAAGGTAGTCTTGTACCTTTTACAAATGCTTCTACGTGCAGTATTCTTTTAAACATGTTTGTTTTCCATGTTTTAGGGAAAAACAGTGTTAAGCTTTAGACCCCCACTAAAGATAGCTATTTTATTCTTGTTAGTATTAGCCTTAGGGATTTTAGTTTTTTACTCTCAAGAGCAATCAAAGAAAATG